>NC_138655.1:16811923-17411923 GCF_964273445.1 Streptopelia decaocto
GTGTGTTAATACATAATTTGTAAAACAATACGATCTTGAAGTTGCTTGTGATGAAATTTTCAATTCTCCCTAATTTGATGGTGAGATTTAAATAAGATATTCTTTATGATGCATTGAAATTTTGCCAAGGGTACACAAGTCATATAGATAGACACTCTATAATATTTTCTTCCGCGTTTGAACAAATAAAAAGGTAAATTAATAGAGATAGATAGGCTTTTCTGGTTTTGAAATTTCTGAAGATCTGACATCACTCTTGCTGAATTCAGTTTTGTCCTGGAAAAGGATGGAACCATTACGTTATATAATATTATGTGTATATGTATTTATATATACTTATAATATTATCTCAACAGAATATAATCCTACTTATGTTTTTAATTTTTATTCTTGCTTCAGCAGTTCAAAGATCAAGCATTTTATACTAAGAAAATTTGCCAATATACACAAGAAAGATGTTTGTATAAGAGAAGGAGAGAAAGAGAGGAAGACAGAGAGTGAGTTGTCTTCAGTGTTTTTAACCAATTTCACCGACAGAATGGTATATGGATATTAGCAGTCTTCATGTGAACTTTTATCTCTGGGCCCCATGCCTCAAGGAGTGATAGCAGCATAGCAGCTCTCATCAGTTTGAAAATGGTTTTGTTTTATCCCCTCAGTAACCTCACTGAGTACCTGTCCCTGGGTTATTTCAGGTTTTTTGGTTTGTTTTTTTTTTTTTTTTTTGTTTTTTTTTTTTTTTTTTTTTTTGTGGTACATGAGCCTCTCTGCTCATTTATTCTATTTGCTAGGATTTCAATTGTACTAAAGCTTCTGTAGATGTCTAATATTACACAAGTAAGAAAGGTACTGCCAAGGGACAATAGTATAACAAGAGTCCAACACTTTTCTTTTTTTTTTTTTTTTTTGAACAATGTACACAATTTTTGAGAACATTGAAAAGTACCAGGCAGAGGCACAAATTAGATATCAGGCACCTGTTGATGGGGAAGTTAGTTTATTTCACACAGGAAATTACAGGGAACCAATTAACCTGATATGAAGATAGACAGGATAGGGGTAATAGTAAGCCTGGGACTCTCATTCAAAGAGAGAGTTTCATGTCTGCCTGCAACACACTGCATTTTGAACAGAATAACATTATTATAGAAATTTTAGTCTACCTTCAGGTGTACAGATGGATACACACAAATAAGACATTATTAAAAATACAAATACAATAAAGCCAGGATTTTGTAGGTTTTATAGATTTGATTAGAATATATGAGGCTGGAGAAAATTTACAGAGAATGATACAAAACTCTCTTAAAATTTCTGTGTTCAAAATTATTCAAAATAACTTTGTAAAAGATGACTTTACACACAATTCATACTCTCAGTTAAACACATGATGCATTTTTATATGGCTGGGTCACCTTTTGTTCCGTGAAATAAGAATACGCCTGAACTAGTCTAAGCCTATAACGAAAGAAGGTCCAAATTTTTATTTTGGCAGAAGTTCTGAAGGAGAATAATATCTGTTCCTCAGACAGACATGTAACAGTTCCCTAAATTCATCTTAAGTTTGTCATCTATTCAGGTGGCTTCTTTTAACTTCATGTGTAGGTGCTTAACCAACCTATGATTATACTTTTTTGTAGTTTCAGTTTGAATGAAACCGTTATGAAATGTCTTCCACGTTTACTGGGTAGTTTCAAGAAGGAAGAAAGCAAGCAGCCAGGCATAGAGATTCACTGACCTCATACTAGACTTTGTGTCAGTGATCACCACCTTCTAAGCACAGCTATTCAGACAGTTTTCAGCCCATTATACTGTTTGCTCAGCTAGCCCATACTTCATAATTTTGTCTACAAGAATCTTATGGGAGACAGTGTCAAAAGCCTTACTGAAGTCTAGTTAGATTATATCCACTACTCTCCCCTCATCTTTCAGGCCAGTCATTTCATTGTAGAAGTTTATCAGGTTGGTCAAGCATGAGTTCCCCTTGGTGAATCCATAATTACTTTCTTGTCCTTCGTGTACCTGGATTAGTTGCTCTATCACTTTCCCAGGGACTGAGGTGAGACTGACTGGTCTGCAGTTCCCTGCATACTCCTGCTTGCCCTTCTTGATGACAGGAATGACATTTGCTTTATTTCCATCATTAGGCATCTCTCCCAGTGGCCATGATCATTTAAAGTTTATTGAGATTAGACTCAAAATGTTATCAGCCAGATCCCTCAAAGCTTGTAGGGGCATACCATTGCAGTCCATGGATTTATCTAATCCAGTTTGCTTAAGTATTCACTGTCCTGACCCTCTTCCACCATGGGTAAGTCCTTCTTGCTCCAGACTTTCCCTGTGGTCCCTGGTGCCTGGCATTCTTGAAGGCCAGGCTTGCTATTAAAGACTGAGGCAAAGAAGGGATCCAGGACCTCAGCCTTCTCCGTGTTCTGAGTCACCAGGTTCTGTGCCTCATTCAGCAGTGTGACAACAATTTCCCTTGTCTTCCTTTTGCCACTTATGCACTTGTAGAATACTTCATTGCATTTCATTCACTACTTCATTGCATTCTTCCTTCAGATTCAATTCCAGTTAGGCTTTGTCTTTCCTAACCTTGTCCCTGCATGTCTCTACATTCTTTCCAGGATACTTTTCCCTGTTTCTGCTTTCTGTGTACTTCCTTTTTGTGTTTGAGTTTGGCCCAGACCTCCCTGCTCATCTGTGCAGGCCACTTGTAATTTTTGCCTGACTCCTGATTGGTGGGATGGAATGCTCTTGAGCTTGGAGGTGACACTTGAATATTAACCAGATTTTTAGGATCCCTCTTCCCTCCAAGGCCTTCCTCCATAGGATCCTTCCAAGCAGATCTTTGAAGTGGACAAAGCCTGCTCTCCTGAAGTCCAGTGCTGTGATCTTGCTTTTCGCCCTACTGCCTCATCTCAGGATGCTGAACTCCTGACTCTCACGGTCACTGCAGCCAAGGTTACCTTCAAGATTCGCCTTGCCAGTGAGTTCCTTCTTGTTTGTGAGTATGAGTATGTTGTGGCTTAACCGTGGTAGGCAGTTCAGCACCATAAAGCCACTTACTCTCTCCCTCCAGTGGATGGAAGAGACAATTAGAAGGTTAAAAGTAAAAAAAAAAACTTGTGTGTTGAAATAAAGAGAGTTTTATAGGTAAAGAAAAGCTGCTTACACAAGCAAGGCAAAATAAGGAATTAATTTACTACTCAACATTGGCAGGCAGATGTTTAGCCATTTCCAGGAAAGCAGGGCTTCATTATGCTTAACAGTTATTTGTGAAGACAAATGCCACAGCCCTGAAGTCCCCTATTCTCCTTTCCATCAGTTTTATTGCTGAACACAACACCATGTTATGGAATATCCCTTTGGTTGCTGGTGGGGCAGCTTAAGAAACAGAGGCCTTGATGCTGTGCAAGCATTGCTTTGCAATAAATAAAACATTGGTGTGTTATCAGCACTGTTAGGAGCATACATTCAAAACATAGCAATGTACAAGCTACTGTCAAGAAAACTAACTCTTTCCAGGACAAAATCAATACAGAATATTATCATATTGTTACTCTTACTTTGTGGTTATCCATCCCTTGGTGTAGAGGACTTGTTTTGTACATTATATACACTATGAATATGGAAATACACTGATGTTTCTACCTACAGTGAACAACATGTAAATGAAGTCTCTGTGCAGTGCTTAGCAGAGCAATGCCTGAATTCTAACTGATGTCTTTAGGTGTTGAATTAATACAAAGTAAAACAGTAATATGGTCTCCTAATTTTTACCTTCTGTACAACAAACATGAAGAGTCCAGAACAGAGATTTCTTTTGGAGACCTGTTTTAAACATTTTTGTTAACTACATTACCAGCTTTTTGGACATTACGGTGAAGCTGGGCATCAAAATAGCAATACTCCATATGAAATCTGTAGACAAAGAATATGGGTTGCTGACAACAGTTATCATTTACTATGGGTTACTTTTTCAAAAGCTTAAAACATTTTCTTTAACTTTTTAATTAAAATATGGTACTGTTACTTCCAAGCAAATGATTCAATGCAAAAGAAAACCTAATCAGCAAAAACGTAAACCCACATTTAACTTTACTGGTTTAACGATAATTCTTTTCACTGGAAATAGTCACATGCCAATGTATTGATGAGATGCACATTTCTGAAAAGATTTTCTACAGTTGTAAACAACAATGCCGAGTTCAGCAATGTCCTGTTGCATGCAAACGTGGAGATAAAAATTCAACCTTTACAAAAAAATACCAGCAAGTAAATTGTACAAGAGAAGAAGAAATCTGTTGCAAATGAGGGAATTGGAATTTGGAACTGAAAGTTACATCTTTGAATCCAATAGCATCTAGATTATGTAATGTCAACAGTGGAAACAGACAGATTTATAGAAGTAACAGAAACATTTTCTGAAACTAATGGAACACTTGAGTTGCATCCAAAATAGAACATAATTGTGCTATACTTAACTGGTTTAAAAAAAGTGGAGTTGATTATAATGGGAATCATACCCGGGTATAAAGATGCCCAAAAATATTTTACAAATATAAAGACATATAAATTAAAAGAAATATACTATATTGTATGTATACTTCTGTAAATGTTTTGGTGAAATTATAGGTCCCCTAAAATTCTTAAAATTAGTAAGGCCAAATGGAGATATACATTATTTGCCCTATTCAAAATGTAGCCAGTTACTTTTAAGGGGCTTAAAGATGTACTTTAGGATCTCGATATTAATTTATGAAATGCATATATTCTAAATACATATGCATTATCTCTGACTCACGACTTCACAATCTACCCATGGTTAATCTGTTATAACAGGGGTTATACAGTCCTAAATGTAACTACTCCTACATTTATTTATACAGTTCTAAAACTACTATCGGCCCTTTGAAGGCAACCATGAGGCTGATGTGGCCCCCAGTGAAAACGAGATTGATACCCCTGTCTTATAAGAATCAAGGAAACAGTCTAATAGATAGTATAAAACCAGAATCTTATACACAGATTTGCCTAAAAATGTGAATTCCTGCCATTTTAGCAGTTCCAATATTACAATATTTGTTTGTGGGTTTGTTTGCTTGGTTGTTTGTTTTGTCTAGAATGAGATGGCTTTTGGAATGTTAAAGGCTTTTTGAGGATAAAATGTAAAAGCACACACGAAATAAAGTCTGACGTTTTAGAAGGAAACAAAATATTTGGCTGCTGAATTTAAGCTCTTCACATTTGTTAACTAAAAAAGAAAGCTCTCATGTTTTAAGCTACAAAACAACTCCTAACCAATGAAGAAACTTATCTTACAATCATTTGCTCCATAGTTGCTGATAGTCTTTCTTGGAATTTCTTTGAAGGTATCAACCACTATCTACTCAAAGAAAGTTACATCAGTTACTACAAATTTATTTCATTTATCACTGTGGTATATCAGCACTTTCCAATGTTTTTCTCCTTTTAATACCTGAAGTAAATTCAGTACCTCGAAGTTTGATTTTTGGGTGACTGTAATCTGACTGATACAGTGAATCCTTCCAGCATTGAGCAGACCACAATATACTTTATATAACCCTATAAGCAAAGTTATACTGAATATTGTCATTGTTTTCAGAAGCAAGGATTTATACTTTTTTTTAATTATTATTATTATTACAATATGGTGTGACAGCAATGCACAGAGCCTTCGGTGAAGGTGGAGGTAATGAAAAACTATTAAATGAAGGAAATTGCTGGGTTAATGACCATAAGTGCAGAGCCAGCTATGAATATTTAGATGAGGCTTTTAAAATAGAATTTACACAACTTAATGTATGGAAATATACCTTTTTCTCAATAACTCTTGAGTGATATACACCTCAAAACACTTCTCCATCAATAGTGAGAGAGAGAACACAGCTAGTATCTCAGTGACTAGGGCACTCCACTGCAAAGAACAAGATTCAGATCCTTAAAGTGACTCCCACAGAGCTGTAATTTAAAAGCTTAATCTTGTTCCTAGGTGAGTGACCTAATTACAACAGTCTTCATTAATCTAGGAGCTTCTGTTCTCTCTGTGTTCTGCCTACTTTTGTTTTTAAAATCCAGCCTAGTCTGAAATAGCTGTCTATATTAAAGCTTAATTGAAACTAGGAGATTTAAAAAAAAAAAAAAAAAAAAAAGAAAAGAATGTTTTACTTTGGTCTAGTTTCCCCACTGGGTTGGTGTGAGAAGCATTACACTGAAAAGATCCCCATTTCTGTAAAGAGAGCTGCCAACAGCAATCTAAAAAGCTATTCAAACTTCTGCTTACAAAACATAAACACATAAAATCTAAATGTAAATCTTCTTTCTGGGGATAATCTCTGAAAAAGTGGCAAAGAGCTGATTCCTATAACTTCTGACCTTGTTTTTATGTGCTATTGATCTTATGTCTCTCATCTGAGGGAAATGATTGGGATACATTGGTTAATGATTGCTTTGATATTATGAGTAGCAAGAAAATGTATTTGCTTATGTTTTCTTTTTTTCTCTCAAAATCCACACAATCAATATAATGGGTTATGCACTCAATTATAGGATGTGTCAGTTAAAGAAAGAGTTACATTGCGTTAGAGTAACTTATTTCTCTTCTGAGCTATCCTAAGCATCACCTAGACTGGCACTAAGGTAACAATAATCCACTTCTTGTCTCCCCTTCAGAGAGTAACCATTAGTAGCTTTTCCTTCCTACTTGTAGAAATTGCAACCTGGGTGGAAATAGTTTGGCTGGAATTCAGTCTGCAGATGTAAAAGGTATGAACATACACGCATAAACCTATTACTGTACTTGGTGTTAGTGCTTTAAAACTTGCGACAGTATGATAATATCACACCACATTTTACCTAGCGAAGGGTGTTCTTGCCAAATAGCAGCACAAGAAATGCTGTGAGAAAGGTTGTATATAGCACTAACAAGAATACTACAAACCTGTAAGACTGCATAATTCTACTCTCTTAGAAGCTTCTTGAAGTGCTGGTGATCCAGTGCATCTTGGTCTTACCTAGAGCTAGTGCCCAGAAATAGAGTCATAGAGTCTGTCTGTCTTTCAGTCTGTGTTCCAGTCCCTTTGTTCTCCTAACAACTTTTGAAGCACCTGATCACTTTTAGTCCTACTTTAAATACAGAGTCTAAAAGTACATACAAATATACTGACAAACTTGGTGGTCTTCTACAATGAAGTCACAGCATTGACACATAAAAGAAGAGCAAGTGAGGTCATCTCCCTGGATTTATGCAAAGCATTTGACACTGTCCCACATGACCTCCTTGTCTCTAAATTGGAGAGAGATGGATTTGATGGATGGGTGAGGAACTGGTTGGATGGTCACACTGAAAGAGTTGTGGTCAACAGCTTGATATCCAAGGGGACATCAATGACGAGTGGCAGTCCTCAGGGGTTTGTATGGGGATCAGTGCTGTTTAACATCTTTATGGGTGACATGGAGAGTGGGCTTGAGAACACCCTCAGAAGTTTGTTGATGACACCAAGGTGTGTGGTACAGTTGACATGCTGGAAGAAAGGGACGCTGTCCAGAGCGACTTTGACAGGCTTGAGAGGAAGGGACATATGAACATCATTAAGTTCAACAAGGCCAAGTGCAAGGTGCTGCACATGGGTCAGGGCAATCTCAGGCACAAGTACAGGCTGGCTGGAGAATGGATTGAGAGCAGTCCTGAGCAGAAGGACTTGGGGCTATTGGTTGATGAAAAGTTCAACATGACCTGTTAATGTGTGCTTGCAGCCGAGAAAGCCAACCGTATCCTGGGCTGCATCAAAAGAAGCATGGCCAGGTCAAGGGAGGTGAATCTCCCCATCTACTCCACTATTATGAGACCCCACCTAGAGTAATCTGTGGCCACCAATATAAGAAGGACATGAACCTGCTGAAGAGAGTCCAGAGGATCACAAAGATGATCAGAGAACTGGAGCAGCTCTCCTATGAAGACAGGCTGAGAGAGCTGGAGTTGTTCAGCCTGGAGAAGGCTCTGATGTGACCTTATAGCAGCCTTCCAGTACCTAAAGGCGGCCTACAAGAAAGCTGGAGAGGGACTTTTTACAAGGGCATGTAGTGATACAACAAGGGCTTTAAACTGAAAGAAGGGAGATTTAGATTAGACAGAAGAAAGAAATTCTTTACCATGAGGGTGGTGAGGCACTGGGACAGGCTGCCCAGAGAAGTGGTGGGTGCCCCATCCCTGGGTGAGTTCAAGGACTTCGAGTAACCCATACTAGTGGAAGGTGTCCCTATCCATGACAGGGGGTTGGAACTAAATGATCTTTAAGGCCCCTTCCAACCCAAACCATTCTATGATTTTATGAATCAATACTCTTCAAATGTTGTGAAAATGTGAGGACAGGCCAGGGAGTCTGCCGTCTCCAGGTCTGGCTGTTCAGCATGGCCAGAGTTCCATGAGGGATTGCACTATCATTTATTCTATTTTGTATATAGATATAATTTTTAATTTTATATTTTTATTTTTTTATCTTAAAGAAATTGTTTGGGAGATCCATAATTGTGATGTACCTCAATGAGCTAGGTGTGCTTCCTGGCTTACTCATGGGAAGAAATTTGACTAGCTCAACACCTTTATCTGTAGGGTAATTCACACTGGATAGGATCTCACAATGTCATCGAATCCAATATCCTGTCCAAAGAAGGCCTAGGAGGTCAGAGTAGGATCCCAGAGCTTTTTCCAGCTGTGGCAGAATGCAAACCCCCCTCTCTCCCCCTCCCTCCTTCAGTATGGAAGGAGTGGGCACATCTCCCCCTCTCTCTGCTACTTGAGGCTAACAGCTTCTTTTGTTTGGCCCCAGAGCACCCTGGCTAGGGCCATTAGGAGAAGGGAGTGCTGAGGCGCCACTGAGCCGCTGGGCACCTGCGGCCAGTGTGGGGGATGTTTGGAGGCTTCAGGGGCACCCACAGCCAGTGTGGGGGTGCAGAGAAGCTTCTAGAATGCCTACAGTCAGATCTGATCAGGTAATATAATAACGAGATTCTCATCGAGACTCCGCGCATTGTGGCGGGTCTCTCGGAGCACGAGCAAGATGCTGCCGCCAAGAGGCCCCCTCCCTGGGATGGAGACTCCGCTTGCCTTGCTGCCACGAGTGTGAGTAGAACTTCTCGCAGAATTGCGAGTATATTTATACTTTCCGCGCACATATGCACGTGTAACTTTCCGTGCACATTTGCACGCGTAACTTTCCGTGCTTAATATGAGCACGTGTATAAATTATTTCCTCGCACAATCGCAAGTGTATTTTCCTCCCGTGCTTCCACATAAGCACGTGTAATATTCCGTGCACATTTGCACGTGTAAGTAAATTAACCCTCGCAGGATTGCGAGTGTATTATAAATTTACCCTCGCAGAATCGCGAGTGTACACTTCCCGTGCTCACTATGAGTACGTGTATCTCTTTAAAAATAATCCCACACCGTGTTTAGGCAAGTGTGTACTTCTCCGGGACTCAGGGCCGGCTCCGGCATTGTTTTGAGTGAAGCCATGTGCATGCACACTGTGGACCGCCTGTTGTACTAGTTGCTGCCCCTTAATAATTTTCCTCAACTGATATCCGAACCTTTATTTAAATCACCTTGGAGTGCTAAAACCCTGTTTCTCACCGGTTTAGTAAAAGTTGTTTTGGACCCTGTTGTCCCTTAAACTAACCTCGGGGTGCCTCCGTGACACCAGCCTAGGCTTGAAAATCAAGGATTGATAAAACCCACATCACTGAAATGACTTCCCTTCCCTCCTCTTCTCCTTGGTTTTATCAGAAGGAACTAAAGTCATTTTATCTTCCTAAAGTTATGTAGTCTTGATTAATAAGGTACCTGGGCCGTACCAATTTCTGCTCAGGTAGAACACAGTGGAGATGTTAATCAGCTTCTTACAGGGTTTTTTTAGACCCTCCCGCCCCCGCCCCTCCCCGACCCCCATATATATATATATATATATATATATATATATATATATATTTTATTTATTTTTTTTTTTTTTTCCTCTCACTAGGACCTAGGGAAAGACCTAGATCTTTTATATTGCATTGAAGGAAATTGAAACTTCCTAGAGGGGACTGGGGGCTCCTGGAATCTGCTCACATCTCTGTTTGTCAAAATGTTCCTCCTTCAAAACCTTAAACTCTACATCATTTCACTGGCTATCTATTTTCTATCTTCTCTTGCGCAAGTAAATTGTGTTCACTTTTGAGATCTTTCTGTTCCAGCTCCACTCTGCCTTTCACCTCTCTCTAACTGTTGAGAATCTGGCCTCTCTTTCATCGTGACATTTCTTCACTGGCCAAATGTTATTTTTTTTTCCAAACAAAAGTCTTTGTACTTTGTTTCTTGCTCCCTCTTGATGCGTAGGAAGTGTTCCCACAATGCCACTTCATTATCCACCTCCAAAACTTTACTTAAAATTCTCCTTTTCCATGATGCCTACAAAAAATGTGATTGTGGTTAGACCACTAGATGTGCCTAGGTGCCAGACTGAGAGCAGTTTAATTTTCTTGAAGTTTTGTACTCTCTGAAGTGTTGCAGAATGCCAGTAAAAATATTTAACATCATCAATCTTTACATCAAGATGTAGTTTGCACAGTCTAAGTAGAGTAAGGTTTAAGTTGTTAATTTAAACTGCATAGCAGTTCTCTCTTTAGCTATGTTGTCCTTTTCAAACAAGGTTGAATTCCTTCACTTCTCCAGTTTAGCATTTCCATTGACTTAATGATGAGAAAAAGCACAGATATAGCCCAAACATTTCATAGCTTCACATCATGTGGGAGGATTTAAACTTATTTTTAATATGATCCTTTCAAATGGCAGTTCAACTAGAATGAAAACAGAGATCCCAAGGTTGCTCATTGTTCCAAAGAGGATGTTTTTACAATTTATTTTGAAACAAAGAAAGATCACTGCAATTCTCCATTCAGATGATATGTAAACAACATGGAAGACCAAGAGGTAAATCAATCCATAATGGGAAAAGTCAGAATGAAATAACAACACAAACTATCTTGCTGACGGCTTCACACACCAGTTTCGAAAGGTTCTGGACTTAGATGACAAAGCATAAATCTTCAAACCCTAACATTTCCACTTTAACCTGTGTCTGTAGTCATTAAAACTTGATGGATATCTAAACACCTACAGAAACAAATGGAAAAGTAAAGTTCTAAAGGCTGAATTCAGTGTCATTATAGGAAAGCTATTACAATCATCCAGGTTTCCCACAGAGTTTCAGATCTTCATGAAAGGTTTCTAGTAAAGAAAACAGAGAATTCAGACAAACACATTGTGACATCATTCCCAGCAATGTCCCATTTAGAAGACAAAATACAATTGTTACAGGACATACCAAATGCAACTTATAATTCTGAATTTCATGTATATATGAAAATAAAGATTTTGGCAACAAAAAAGAATTTAATAATGGGAATGTAGATTAAAAAGTCAGAGAGACATAGTAACAGCAAACATCATGGAACTGACAAATTAGATAAATGTCATGTTAATTTTGAGCCGAAAAAGACAATAGGCTTGCCAACCTCTAAACTCTTGGTAGCTTACTATTGTACAAGCCCCTTTGAGTGACCACTGAGCCAGCAGTATTGAACTGACAAGATATGCGATTCCCTTCTGTATTGCACACTCCTTAGCACAATCCACCAAACACTTTAATCGGTAACATATGCGAGTGTTTAGTGACCTTTTCCAACAGCCTTCCACTCTCTCAAGCACTGAAATCAGGCTGTTTATATTCCCTGAGAATAAGGCTCTGACTCTCACACACTTCATGGCCCCAGGGAACAGCAATAGCAGAGGTGCCCAGAGAAAGAAGAGGAAATCTGGGCAGAAACATTGTCACAACAGAAACACCACATTCAAAAGAAGCAATATACACTTTGCAGTAGTTGCAAGCCTAGCGTTTTATTGAGGAAATAGTTTTATTCTCCTTTAACTCTTCCATGAAGCATCTATGCATTGCATATATGAATAAGATTTGTTACATGTACTTGATATGAGCAGAGCTACTAAAATAGATCAATTGGGAAATTGTAAGCTTAATCTCTGGATTTGATTCAAACCATCCTGAAACTCTTATGTGCGTCCCTTGTCCAATATTTTTTCATGATTTAGAAACAACTAGTTACACTCTCCTTCATTAAAGTGAATATTTAAATTGATTTTTTTTTTCTGAGATGAGTTCAAGCCAATGGTTAAAAATAATAATTTTTTAGTCTCTTTTTAACATTTTCTCTGGCTGTAGTCAGTTAAAACAAATTTTAAACATTACAAGACTGTATTATTATTATTATTATTATTATTATTAATATTTTTTTAAAAAAAATTCATTGTAGAATTGTAGGATGGTTTGGGCTAGAGGGGACCTTAAAGGTGATTTAGTTCCAACTCCCCCGCCATGGTCAATGACACCTTTTATTAGATCAGGTTGCTCGAAGCCATATCCAGCTTGGCCTTGAACACTTCCACGGGTGGGGCATCGGCAGCTTTTCTAGGCAACCTGTTTGAGTGCCTCACTGCTTAGTAAATATCCCTTAATAAATATTTTATTTTAAAATTAGTAGTTGCTAAGCAAAAATACTATTTGCACTTTTTGCTTGCCTTGGTAAGAATTCTTTCAGTGAACTTCCACTGTATGTTCCTTTTTTTAGAATTTCAGGAACTTTCAGGAACTTTCTCATGAAAGACTTTTTTTTTGCCAGCCACTGGGGAACTTTGTCTAACTTTCTGCTCCAAATTTACAAAAGCAATAAGAGATGAGAGCAAAGGATGCCTAGGAAAAACTAGTCAGGAAACTAATGGAAATTTTATGGTCAGATAGGATTTCCCTCCCTGATCTCCCATTGATGAATCTTTACATGTAAACAGCTACTACATCAATAACTGATTTATTTATCATTCTCTTGAATTCCAAGATTAAAAAAAACAAAAACAAAAACAAAACCACAAACCAAAACTAAAACTAAACCACACCAAAACAGTAAATTAAATTCTTATTTCATGAAATTGTATTTTTCAGTTATTTTTCAATTATTGTTTGTATTCAGCTATAAAAATTTTTATAAGTAATGGTCTCAGCTTGTAACAAAACCCCAAACAGATATTCTTAACTCAGTTAAATTATTTTTCAAATTTATATCCTTATTAACAGAATAATAAAGATCTGAAATAGAAAGTTCTGCCAACACAGAAGGTCTTTGTAACTTCACAAAGAATAATGCTAGAAAATGAGTAAAGCTGTTTGTAAGTCATAGGATCAGAAGACTTGTAAGTATGTGAGCTGACTTCCAACACAGTAGATTAGTGATAATTGGCTCTTACTGAATGGTAAATGAGAAAATTTGTAACATACTCAATGAAGCTGATCATTGCAGGTGAGGGATGAGGTTTGTTTTTATGAGTGTGTGTTTTAATCTTGCTTGAACTGAGCAGTTCAGTGTGACAAAACTTTATGTCTGACCTCTGTGACTTAGAAATGCTTCAGGCAAAATAATTCCTCAGAGATGGGGAACTAAAAGCTTTTTCGATTCTAAGAACAGACATACACAGTAGTGTTCTTTTTAACAAAATATCTTCAGGCTATTTGAAATAATAAACAATGTGGAAATGTGGTAATGAAGAGGAACATTACCTAAGCGGACTGTGAATGAACACTCTAGAAGAATGCAAAAGAAAAGGGAAGAGTTAAAGCAGGCGCTTGCGGTAGCAGGGCTGGATTGCTAACAGTGGCACACTCTTCGAGTCCTGTGGTTTTTATGCCTGAGATTGTCTTCAGATGCATAGTCAGTCATCGAGCTGGCCAGTTCTCAGTTATAATGCATTGCAAAATGTGTATAAGAATTAGATAGATGAGTTAGCAACACAGTAAATTTTCCAAAAAAAGATTGTTCTGAGAATTGCCCCCAGGCGTTTACCCTGCAGTTACAATAACTATGACTACAGAACTGTGAAACATAAACAAAACAGTATGATTCCTTCCATATAGGCTGTAAAAATGAGACCAATGATACTGGAAGAACATAACAACAAAAACTGTGAATGTAACTAGAAATGTAGCAGTGCTGGGCCAGCACATAATACAAAATAAATAGAGTTGGCAAAGCTAGTTCAATAAAGTCCCAGACACATTAAAGGCAGAAAAGCTAAACACTGTCACCACACAACTACTATTTTCAAGTCTTTTTTGACTGATTTACATCTTCAGACATCATTATCATAATAGGTATCTGAAATACGAGACAAATGTTACCTGGTATTTGTAAAAGCAAACACCCCCAGAGTAACTCCAAATGCCTTCTATATTTTGCTGATGAATGACCTACTATATTTTGTGGCTATTTATCCTTACATCATTTGAACACCATTTGTTAAGGTTATGAGTCAAATAGTTTTCACATCATTAAAACAGGGTCTAGGTTATAATAGCTAGCAATTTTCACAGTAAATAGGAAAAAACCCAATTAAATTGCTATAAGATTTTTACATTTAAATTTCAGTTCCTATGTGGCAGGAAGAAAGACCATGACAATAATAGAATAGGCAGACATTTCTTTCCACTGGCTACTCAAGTAATGTGTGAGCCAAACAGCTGATCTCTTGCTCCCCAAGAGCTGCTCTTGTTGTCATTGTCAACAGTTGTGAACTCATGGCTATTTTTGCCATCATGAAACCCATGGGGCAGCTGCAGCAGCTGCACTCAGCCTCGTCAGGCCTTCTAACCTCAGGAGAAGCAGCTCCCACTTCTGTCTCTTTTTTTTGTCTCTCTTCTGCTTAGTTAGAGCAGATCCTACTCCTTCTTTCTACATCTGACCTCCATGCATCAGTCCAGAAAATGAAGGTACGTTGAATAAAGAAAAGGTTGATTTAAAGAGAGAAAGGGGGTCTTAGAAAGGAAACTCTGTGTAAGTTAAAATCCTGGTCTCAAGTGAAACTGGGGGGAAGGAGGGGGCAATGATGAAGCAGAGAGGGGAAGAATTACAAAAGTTTCCAATAATTCAAATACCTTTAAATTTATTTGCAGTCCCTTAAAATGCTACAAAGTCTACCAGTCTAACTGTTCCTTGAAACTCCTTTTGCCAAATGACTCCTCTCAGCTTTCCCTCATGGGTCCTGTTTTACATATTATTCCATTCAGTCATATTGCCCTCCTTCTCTTTTAGTTCTTGCTCTGTTACTTCCACAAAATTCAATTTTGTCTATGTTTCTGAGAAGCTGAGAAGTGTAGAGTCTTACATCTGGGTAGGAACTACCCCAGGTTCCAGTATAAGTTGGGGAATGACCTATTAGACAGCAGTGTAGGGGAAAGGGACCTGGGGGTCCTGGTGGACAGCAGGATGACCATGAGCCAGCACTGTGCCCTTGTGGCCAGGAAGGCCAATGGTACCTGGGGTGTATTAGAAGGGAGATGGCTAGTAGGTCGAGAGAGGTTCTCCTTCCCTTCTACTCTGCCCTGGTGAGACCACACCTGGAATATTGTGTCCAGTTCTGGGCCCCTCAGTTCCAGAAGGACAGGGAACTGCTGGAGAGAGTCCAGCTCAGGGCAACAAAGATGATTAAGGGAATGGAGCATCTGCCTTTTGAGGAAAGGCTGAGGGAGCTGGGTCTCTTTAGCTTGGAGAAGAGGAGACTGAGGGGGGACCTCATTAATGTTTACAGATATGTAAAGGGCGAGAGTCATGAGGATGGAGCCAGGCTCTTCTCGGTGACAACCAATGATAGGACAAGGGGTAATGGGTACAAACTGGTACACAAAAGGTTCCACTTAAATTCGAGAAAAAACTTCTTCTCAGTGAGGGTGACAGAACATTGGAACAGGCTGCCTGGGGAGGTTGTGGAGTCTCCTACTCTGAAGGCATTCAAGACCTGCCTGGACGCCTTCCCGTGTAATCTCATCTAGGTGTTCCTGCTCCGTCAGGGGGATTGGACTAGATGATCTTTGGAAGTCCCTTCCAATCCCTAACATTCTGTGTGTGATTCTGTGTGAACTCTGGTCCTGAAGCAAATTCCAAGGTCCTGAAGGATTCAGGGAGATCTATGAGAACATATTTGTACCTCACAGAATGTTACCTGGAAGACAGTTTATCTGCAGGGTTCTTGCATCCATCATACTTCTCCCCCAGGTGATACAGCCAAGCTTAAAATGGCAGTTATTACACAACAAGGATGAGATTCATTTGTGTGTTTTAGCATTGATTACACTAACAGTTATTGTCGTGACCTTGCAGTCAGAGTTGCTTGGGCTAAAATAATGTTGAGTTAGGTTGTACCTGGGGTCTTTGCCAGATATTTCAAGGCCTTAAGAGTCATTTGAATAGACCAGAAATTCTAAACCTAGAGTAAGGCTAAACTGGACTACCCAAAAAAGTGTCAAAGACACAGTATGTATTAACTATGTGGAACACTATATGTTGGTTTAAGAGAAAAACAAATGGATAACATTACATACAATGAGTCATGAAGTCTGTTAATAATCAACCGACTATTGCTTAATGGGATAAAAGAAAACAAAATAAATTATTAAAATTTGGGACTAGCAGTCACAGAGACTGGTAAGTATTTATCCTATACACAGGGGGAAGAAAAGTCCGTTGCTCTGTATCTAGACATAATCCCATTGTGGCATCTGAATACAATAGAGTAATCTGTGCACTTGAAGTATGAGAAATGTGATGAGCTCAAATGAAAAGAAGGCATTCTAAAGCACAGCAAATTTAGACCTCATTCACCACGAGTCATATCCCTGCTGCTGTTTCAGCATGGCTAGATTATACCATGCATGCACCAACTCTTGTGCAAATCTTGATTTGCCCCAGGTTTATGGATCCACATATTCCCCACCCCAGCAAAAAATCACAAGTGAGAGCAGAAGCGAGTGATGCTTTGTTGTATTATACCAAGGAGGTATAATACAACAACTATGTAAGGGAATGATAGGTTCAGAAGAGAAAAATACTTAAAAATACCCCTTGTGATATCTTGGTTCTCAAATTCTGATGTAGTTGAATAAGTAATTTGAGTTGGTTTTGCTACTATATGATTGTGAATGTAAAGCCCACTACTCACTGAGCATGCATAGAAGAATAAAAGTAGACTGCACCTTTAAATAAAACCAAGGAAAATTTTGACCAATGAACTTTGAATAGGCATAAGTATGCATAAGATGTTAGGAGTGGTTAACAGTTGAAATGTATAAATATGTAACTCAACCTGCCACTGGTGTCCCTCCCACTGTAAATGAAGATCAGGTTCCTGATCACTTGAGGAACTTCAAGATATATTAATCTATGGGACCTGATGAGATGCATCCCAGAGTCCTGAGGGAATTAGCTGATGTAGTTGCCAAGCCACTCTCCATGACATCTGAAAAATCATGACAGCCAGGTGAAGTCCTTGGTGACTGGAATCAGGGAAACATTGCACCTATTTTTAAAAAGGGTAGAAATGAGGACCTCAGAAACTACCAACCAATCTGTCAGCCTCACCTCTGTGCCTGGGAAGATCATGGAACAGATCTCACTAGAAGCTATGCTAAGGCACATGGAGGACAGGGAGGTGATTTGAGACAGCCAGCATGGCTTCACCAAGGGCAAGTCCTGCCTGAACAACCTAGTGGCCTTCTATGATGGAGTAACCACATCAGTGGACAAAAGAAGGGCTACGGATGTCATCTATTTAGAGTCCTGTAAAACCTTTGACATGGTGCCCACACAGCATCCTTCTCTCTCAATTGGAGACATAGGGATTTGATTGGTGGACTGTTCAGTGGATGAGGAATTGCTTGGATAGTCACATCCAGAGAATAGTGGTCAATGGTTCAATGTCTGGATAGACACTGGTGACAAGTGGTGTCCCTCAGTGGTCTGGATTTGGACTAGCACCGTTTAATATCATCATCAATGACATAGACAGTGGGATTGAGTGCACCCTCAGCAAATTTGTGAATGACACCAAGCTGAGTGGTACAGTTGACATGTCTTAGTGATGGGATGCCATCCATATGGGCCTGGATGAACTCAAGAAGTGGGTTCATGTGAACCTCATGAGGTTCAACAAGGCCAAGTACAAGGTTGTTCAGCCTGGAGAAGAGAAGATTTCGGAGAAACATTGTTGCAGCCTTTCAGTACTTTAAAAGATCCTGTAAGAAAGACTAGAACGGACTTTTTAGCAGGGCCTGTTGCAATAGGACAAGGTATAATGGTTTTAAATTAAAAGAGGGGAGATTCAGGCTAGACACAAGGAAAAATTTTTTACAATGAGGGTGGTGAAACATTGGCGCAGGCTGCCCAGAGAAGTGGTAGATGCCCCATCCCTGTAGACATTCAAGGCCAGGCTGGACAGGGCTCTGAGCAACCTGATCTAGTGGAATATGGCCCTGCTCATTGCAGGGTGGTTGGACAAGATGACCTTAGAAGGTCCCTTCCAAGCCAAGCTATTCTATGATTCTATGATACCATGATTCTATGTTGTACTAGATCTGTCAAAGAGCCTTTTCTGTGCGGAACTGTAAATAAAACAAATACCTCGACCCTGTGTGCATGCAATGGCATCTGCATGTTGGGTAATGATGCCACCTTTTGCATCAACACTTGAAGATCTAGTAACAGACAAGGTTAGGATATGCAAAATGGCAGCTAAAAAAATGTAGTGTATATTATGTTAACAAAGGCATCACATCAACAGAACAGAGTAAGGAAAGCTCCATTACTTGTTACCAAAGAGTTACCATATCTGGACTAGTACTTTAGATTCTGGACTACTCCTTATCTGCAAAAAAATAATGTAAATTAAAATAAAATTAACAAAAAATAAAAATATTAAGACTGTCAAGAAAACAACAGCAAGAGGACAGAGAAATGTAGAAGCAAAGCTGTATGGAAATACTTAAAGTGATTGCTTTAATAGACATAAAGAGCCAGATGCTCATCTGGTTTAAATCAGCATGGCTTCAGTGAGAGTTTGGTCTAAGTAATATTGAGATAATTGCCAAATGTATACAAAAAAAAGGTGTAGTATGGAAGGATATATCTAGTAGTAATGGGATCAAATTAATTAATATGTATAGGTTGGATATTTGGAAAATATTAACAGTGTAATATATATCAGTTTAGGAATTTGTCTCCTAAAGGAAATGAGATAACTCTATTTCTGGGGCTATTTCATATGAGCAAGATATAAAGAATTAAATGTATATCATGGAAACAGTTCTACATCAGCTAAATTGAGTTAGCTGTGTTCTTTCTATTATCTACTTGTTGTGATTTTTTATGTATTCAAAATCTGTGTGCTTGTAGGATTGGTGGCACACTGGAAAGACACGTGGAGATGTTTTTTACTTAATATTGGAGCTGAGCTAAAATTAAAAAAAAAAAAAAAAAGGAAAGGGAGAAAAAGAGAAGCTGCGAATAATCAGTAAGGTTGTCTATGGGCAATCAGAGTTAGAGCTGGGAAAACTCTGCAAAACTGCCGTTTTAAACACATTTGTCCTAGTTTTATTTATTTGCCAGGTAATTCAGGTATGTAAGGAGACAATTGCAGAGATATTATTTGGGGCCTTCAGGAAAGACTTGATTGTGTTTCAAAAGGGCCAAGATAACACTGATGAAAACCATGGAGTATGCAGAAGGCAGCAGAATAAGAGGAATGACTTTCAACAATAGAGAATGGCTATGGGAGCTACCCATGCCTCACACAGGAAATTATCACAATATATATTTTAATTCCTACAAGTGGTAAGAGTTTTCTGGTAACCAAAAAATATACTGTTTATCATCCATCTTGTCAGTATCATGTGCCTTCTAATTTTTGGCATGAAAACTAAAATAAACCCCACTCACAGTCTAATGAGAGGAAACTTGAAAGAGCTGAAGCCGTAAAGTGTTTCTTTCTACTAATCAGGCTGGATGCACAACATGAGGCCGACCCACACCAGGTGTTGAATGGTTTCAGTACACTGAAGTTTGTGACCCTCCCATACACATAAGCAAAGATTTTTGGCCCAGAGGCTTGACATTTTTCCTGTTATAACTCCTGACTACTCTCCAAACTCTGGATTATACTGCAAATAGAGATTTGATTTTCAGAAGTATTTATATGACATCCAGGGATATTTTATTTCAGCTTGTAGCACTTTGAAGAGAACTAGTATTCTATTAGGGGCAAAGAATGAGCCTCCAGATTATTTCTCTTTTGATAGCACTATATTTACAAGAACCTTTCAGGACCCTCAGATCTCCCTCTCTCTGCCAGCTCCATTGAACATGCTTAAAATAATTGGCTTCATTATTTGATTAGTCCTAAAATTATGTGTTTCCATGGGAGCGCCTAGTGGATTTTTCTAATAAAAAGACAAGGTAGATCTCATAGAAAGTGAATGTGTTTTTCTTGGTAGAGACATTTTGCTCACACACTTAATGCGCTTGTCCATTTATTCAATTCAAAGTTTGAAGTCACATAGCTGTGCTTGTTTTTATGTCTGAAAGAGGAAAAACAATGAAATATGAAGGCTTTTCATCATGTCATCTCCTGCTTCTTTTTTATTTTTAGCCAGCACCCTGTAAATGATGTTAAGTTTTCTCTAATGCTGTGGAGTTCCTTTTCCTTTGACTTTCATGCTATTCATCTCAACCTGACATTTTATATTACTCATTACTGTCACTGTTGGAAAGAATAGCAAGATCAGCATTTGGGCATCATTATTTGAACATCAGCTGACTTGATAAAGTATTTCCCATGTCACTTTTCATAAAAAAGTATATTGTTTTATGTTTCTCGTGTTCTACCTAGATGTTACTTTTTTAGCAGCTGGAAATAAGTTCTGTTTTATTTCAGTAAATCAGTTTCAAATTAAAAAAAAAAAAAAAAAGAGAGCAGGAATCTGAATAAATGGATTAACGTTACCAATACCAGCAAAAACGGACTAAATACCCTAAATCTCATTTTGATCTTGATCTCCAGGGTCTGTAGTGGCATAATTTGAGTAATTTCTATACTGTTGCACTTAATTATACTGAAGTATGTGAGATCAAGAATCAGACTAGTAAGATTTTTTTTTTCCTTTTACTCCCTTTGGAGGCTGAAGTATGAAACACCTCCTGAATGGCTTTTATTTTGTCATCTCTCAAGGAATTTTCCCCAAAACAGAATACTAGAGAGTGGGCTATAAAGATAGTTTATATACTGTCGAGATAATATTTCTTGAGTAAAGGCCAGATCATAGTATATTTGATGCTTGCCAGCTGCTTACTTCCTCTTAAGGAGTCATGAATTCCCCTGATACAGTGTCCGACCTTTTTTTTTTTTTTGCCAGCCATGAAAGTCATGACTTTAGCCTGACAACTGTGTACACTTGCAAATCAGATGGAATTAACTCTATTTTGAAACAAGCATATAGCTTGCATGAGAAAATGATGCGCCTGTTCATCCTCTGCTATCAATTCTTCAGTCCACCCAGGACTGACAACTCTTCTTAACACACTGAAAATATCACGTGGCAAGGAAACTTTGAAAGTGGATGTCAGTCAGGAATGATCAGGGATTCCAATGAACAGGTCATTTGATACGTTTAGGATTCCCACAGGTACGATGGCAAAAATGAAGAAACACCAACTGTATTTACCTCTTAAATACACAATTATTTTCCCCTGTATGACTGGATCATGAAAATCTGCAAAAATTATCATAATATTGAACTTTTAAAAAAGAAGGGCTAGTTATTTATTTAAAGGTTATCAATTACATTCAAAATCTTTGCTTTAGATTTTCCTTTACTATGTTTATTTTAGCTTTGCTCTTTAATTTTACAACTAAAAATGGGGTAAAAAGAAAATCAAGACATAAAGGACAAGAATAGAAAAAAGCAGCCCATAAGTTTAAGTTGGTCATAATCTTTCATTTACCATTTTCTTGAAAGAAAATCAATAATGTAACAATTCAGCCCTGAGATTTTGTTACTCTAGTTTTGATGTATAAGCTGCAGAAACAGGACCCCCCCCCCCCGAAGATGAATTTAACCAATATAGGACTTATTGGTCTTGAATTTTAGAAGCTATTTATTGATTAAGTAAATAAAGAAGTAGTCAAAATGAGCAGCTTATTTCCTTTGGAAAAGCATGGGGCAAGGAAACGTTGTACTTTTTTAGTTGAAATAATCCTATAATTTGTAGTCTGAGATGAAGTTGAGAGATAGAAGACATTATTTTGGTACTATTCCTGTAACAGCCAACCTCCTCAAAATAATTTGGTTATTTGGAACAAAGTTGTACACAGTGACTAAAGCTAACTGTAATTCCTTTTTGACTATTAAAATATCAGACTGCATCTCTACATCACGAGAGTGTTAGTTTTTGGTTAAACTCTTGAGGTAAAATTGGTGAATAATATATACTTCAAAAATGCTCATGGACCAGGAAACTTTTCAGAAGAAAAAAGAATGTCTATTGCTCAAGGTATAATTGTCTTCTTTCAGGCTAACTTATTTTTTAATTTCAAATAAGTACTTCAAAGACATTCAAAGTGGGCTATCAATCCTTTGAAGCTGTCAAGAGGTAATGATTTAGGATTTCCATTTCAAAGTATTTTACATCTCAGATAAAGTAGAACAATTCCATTGAATACCAGCAGATCCAGGCCTGAAATGACAACAAGACAGCTTCTAAAGAAGCAGCTAACAAAAGCGACATGCTTTTATTGTTCCTTGGTGAGTATTTTGACCTATATGTGCCTGGATTATCTGGACCTATGGGTTTGTTACTAAGTAAACCCAGTTACTCTCTAGAGTTTAGGCGGAATAAAATGATGTCTGTTGAGTCCTTAACACAAAAGTTGCCTTTTAATGTTATTTTTGGGGAAGAAAATTTATTTCTTTCAGGAATTTTTGCCCCCCCTTTTTTTTTTTTTTTTTAGAAAGGTCAGATCAAGTCATCTGTCTATTTGAATGTATATACAGGCATGTGCTACTTAAATGATTATTTCCTTCTAGTTTCTGAAGAAACGACTGAGATTATGGCAATTACTTTGAAATGTCTTTACTTGTTTGAAAATGAAGAAAAGACAAATCTTACTTGGTCAGGGTTAATTCCAGACAGAATCAAAAAGACAACATCCCTAGGAAGCAGACTGCTATTGTCAGTGAAATTGCTGTGGTCAGTCTGCCTACTTCACCTGAGCCAAAGCTCTGGGATGTCAAGTTAAGTAATACTGCTGTCACTAAAAGAAGAGTTGTGAGCTATTAGCTAATATTTAGTACAATTATCTTTCCCAGTAGCAACACTGGTTGTGACTTTTAACATTTCTCAGCCTCTGGATGTCAGCAAGAACAGAAGGACCTGTTCTCCATGGTCTTCCACACAGCTTCCCACCTTTTCCACCCTGTGGCAGAAATGACATAACCATAGCCTAGCATAGGTTGATTTTCCTTAGGGTTCATCTCCAATGCTGAGAGGCCTGAAACCAGCTGTAGATCCAGCAGAAGAATAGGCTTCATAAACACAGATGATATCAAGTCTAATTAAAATTTTAATTGCACTTATAGAGATAAAAAAACATAGAAATATTTCAATTGTATTTGGAAATCTTAACTAAGTTTAACTGGGGCACTTTCTTCTGGTGGTAGGACATCTAAATTAGCCATTATGTTGCTCAACATACTAGGAAAATTTTAATCAGAAAATTAACTTCAATAGAAATGATGGTTAGATGATGGACAATAGGTATACAATTAATCTGTATGCCTATTTCAGAAAAATTTTATTGAAAATAAATCTTATTAATAGGATAAACTGTAAGCAGGATTTAGAGAGACAAATTACCCCAGAGGACTGTGCTTTGATGTGGAAAAGAGGATCAATCACCTCAATCTGTACTACATTAAAGGAAATTTATTTAAGATACAGTTTCAATTAATGCAAGTCAGGCTCATACATAGAGAGAGAATATTGGAGAAACGTAGGTGACAAGGAGATTTTATGGATTTTGCAGATGTAACTGAGTGCAGAGATACTTGGATAGTGTCTGGAAAGAAGCAGTAGATATTCTTGTGTAACATTCCCCTTGTTCTTTCTTGCAAAATAGTCACCTATCACTCCAGATTTGGTTTTTATTTTGTTAGTAGCCACTAAAGTCCTGGATACTTTCTCATTAAGAATGAAGAAAACTAATCTCACAGAGAAATACCTCCAGAAAATAAGGGACATGGTGAAAATTTGGACTAGTCAATTTATTAAGAAACATATGAGAAATAATATGATTTTTTTTTTTTTTCAGCATGGTTTTAATTTAATACACGAGTATTAAATCACTCAAGCAGCTAGTAATTTATATGATGTAAGAGACTTATTGAGTCAAATGACTGCATACTAAAAGCATACTATATTACTAAATATTTTTTATATCAAAACAAATCAAGATACATACTTTTAGTGATTATTTTTTGTTTATATTCATGTGGCAATGATCAATAACTCCATTTGATATCCTATGTGACTATTAAAATGCCCTTTATCTTTGGAAAAAAAAATAATTTATTGTTAAATAAAATGCTGGCATTTCTCTGGATTAAACTCCTTTTGGAGATGCAAATATGCCTGTTTAAAGACTTCCAGTGATTAATAACTGAAATTACTGAAGAAGAAAAAACGTTTGGCAAGCCTGTAAAAGGATACAGTTGTAAAGGGATCTAAGAAAAATTAAGAGGAACAAAACACACGGAGAGTTATGAATGTCTTTGTCTTGCCATTGTTATTGAAGTACTTGAATTCTGTTTTTCAGCTTTTGAATTGATATTTGTTAGGAAGCTGAGCCACTGGGAAGACCGTGCATGGTGAAAACCCAGTAGCAAATATCTTCTCCATTTCATCAGTGCCCAGGTGAAGAAACATTTTAATTTCAGTAGTGTTACTTTTAATTGATGTTGGTTTATCATTTTAGTCAAGACTTTGATGAGTTGGTATGTGATATAAAGAGCCGCAGGTTTGGTCAATAGCCTTTATTTTTGGCATAATATGCTAGTTTCATACCAAGCATTAAACTGTAATGATTTTTAGAAAGAAAACACATAGCTAACCAGAAAGCACTGTAGGACTCGCTTTTCTTTGCTTCGTTCTCCTGCTGTCCTGGATCTACTTTTTTCAAACCCTAGCCAGGATTTTTCATGTGATTCTCATGTCTAAATGGAAAGCAAAAAAATAAAACCTTGGACCTCAAGCTATTTTAATTTATTTAGAAAGATGAAGACCTAATACTTTTTAACAAATTGAAATTAATTTCATGGAGACAAAGAAAATTCTGGGTTCAAAATGAGCTGAAGTGATTGAAACTGATTCTGTAAACTTCTGATAAATCTGTCCAGAGCTATGGCAAGGTGCAGAGAAAGGTGGAAATACAAACCCTGACTGTGGCAGTTACACATCCCCTGATGAGATCCAGAGACTTCAATAGGGCAGTTTATGGCTCCTCAGCACCTTTTGTGCCCCACTGTGCCTGTCCCAACATATACACCTAGAATGGTGCTGACAGTCACATCCTCCCCACACCTGGGGCCAGGGTAACTTCACCTCAGCCTGGCCATGGGGCAGAACGGGTTGGACCCTCTGGCAACTGACAGGGTCCTCAACAAAGGAGGTGCCCAGAGAAGCTAAGAAGCTTCTGGACCATATTATAATGCCCAGGCTATAAAATGGGATCCCCATCAAAGGCCCCCTTTGAGTAGTCTTCTCAGAGCAGCGGGTCTATGAACTGGAGCCCTCCTCTTAGACTGCGACACTGTCTAAGGAGACTTCTCTGGATTGAGAGCACCTCACCTCCTCCTGTGGTGAGTGGTTATTTTTCTCTCCTTGAGTGAGTCCTCGCTTAACCCAGGCAAGTAATTATTTCTTCTGGGTACCCATGAGTGAAAGAGGCCTCTGGTTTTGTTTCTTGTGAGTGAATGCGTGCGTGCTGTGGATCCTCATTATTCTTATGTTGTTGTACTCAAATAATCTCCTCAACTGATATCCAAACCTGTGTTTTATGTTGTCAGAGTGCTAAATAATTTGTATAAAACCTGTTTCTAATTGGTTTACTGGCTATACATTCCCAAGTAAAATAAGTTCTGTTTCACAACTTGTCCACCTAAATTGAATTTTGGGGTGCCTCCATGACACCAACATTCTGGAAATGCTTTGGCCACTGGCCACTGCCAGTGGGAGGATGTTACTAGAACATTATTTCTGTACAGAGTGAATGCTAAGCTATTTACTGACTTTTACTCCACTGTAGTTCACCTGCCCTGGTTGTTGCACAATTTCAAGGGCAGCATTTGATTATTAGGTTTTGATGGTGTCAGTCTTTACTGAGCAGGGGCTTAAACCATAACTCTTGTTCAAGAGAAAGGAAGGGACAGAAAGCAGGTTTGCAAGGGGAAGCTATTAAATAGAGACATCCAAACCAACGGTAGCTCCAGCTCCATTTCTAGTTGGACAGCTAGAGTAGCTGTGTGACATACAACATTCATTTGTACATGTCAAAGAAGCAATCATTTTAGTAAGCAGCTGAAGATGGGCAGGCAGAGCAAGGAAAAAGTAGTATTTCTTTTCCCAAAGAAGAGAAGTTGCAGAAAAGACAGGAAGAATTTACTTTTTCCCTAGGTAATTGTGTACTGTCTCTTACTGAAAGCATGGCACAGTTTAGACTTTAGAGTTTGTCCCTCTTTCCTAGAATTTTTAAAGGGCGTGGGCAGTCTTAGTTTGTCTTGTTTAGAAGGGTGGTTTTCCACTCCGTCCCACAGTTTTATACTGCCTGTGTCATCATTTCAGGCATGAGAAATAATTAGCCCCGGAAAACATATCTTTTCCTTTTTTTAAAATTCCGCTTTTTTTTTTTTTCTTCACAGAAGCTGAGCTAATTCATTTTAAAATAAAAATGTCTCCGTTTAAGAACCCACACTGAGAGTGTCACAAATTATGTTGATTCACCAAATTCGTGGCTGCCAGCAAACAGCTGAGAATTGCCAGATTCAGTTAAACACTTTGGCTCAGCTAACATCCTCCCATGGAAAAAAGTCATGGGACGGCCAAAAATCAGGCAGAATGATCTGCAGGCTCAAGCCACATTTTCCACTCCATCATGTGCTGAGGAATGTGGGGGGGTGGGTCTGGACACCCACAGAGCCAGCAGAGATCACAACACTGTGAACCCACAGGGACTTCTGGAGGATGTTTTCCTTGTGGATTCATCAACCTTGAGATATACTTGGAAAAGCATCTCTCCTGCACATAGGCCCAGACTGCGCCCATGTGTTGTCCCTGTCTGGCCATCCTCGAAGGTTTCAAACATGCCTTGGGGGAATTTACAGGTGCAGAGTGGGAATTCTGCAAAGCACTTCTGCCAATATCAACAATAACTATGTAAAGAAAATGCCTGTGGCTATCAGTGAGGTGGAACATTTCTCCATTCTAGTGGTGCGGTCTCCCTGAATAGCTGTACTCTCTCAAAACCTGAAGACATCTGTTTGCAGGCAGCTTGCATGCAGTGCCTTTCATAGAAATAAAGGGATAGATAAGACGTTACTTCACCCTCCCTCCTGTCAACATGTGGACCAAAAGATCAGAATTTTGCTCCTTTCAAGCTCTCCATGTGAGAAGTTGGAGGAGATTATATAGTTATTTATCATGTGCAATTCACAATCCTCTATGTATGGTTAGAAATTCTTCTCACAGCATGAGTTTTCCAAAGGCTGAGCGGAAATGAAAGGATGCAGCTTTCTTTTAATTATTCTTGATCGTTCCTCCCAGCTTAATGCACAATTTTATTCTTGTGTTGCCAAGGACATATATACACAGTTCAAGGTTTGGGGGAGGGAGGGTGGTGAGGAAAGTAATGAAAGATGTTTGTTCTCTTCTTTTGAAGATAAAATAGGAATCTACAAATGAAAGTTTATCAGAGTTAATGTATTGAAATAATTTTACATTGGCTAAGAAAGTAAAGCTTCTCAGTAGTGACTCATTGGACATGCATATTCTGAAAGAAAAATAGATCTACAGTATCACCAGATCATTGCTAACACTTTTAAACATTACTTCTGTTTGCATTGTGTGCCTGCGATTGATCACCCACTTGCAGATGTGCTGTTACATCCCTCTCTTTCCAATTCTTCTGTCTACAACTGGCAGATTTGGAGAGCCAGAATAAACAAGATAGTTTCTTTAAACTAGCTACCCCAAAAAAGAAAGAAGTTGTCAGGGAGAGAGATTCTTAACCCATTTCCCAGCCAGAAAACACAACAAAACAAAACAAATCAAAACATTACCAGCAAAAATTATTCCCAGTCTAGCCAAGTACAAAGTTCTTTATTTAAGAAACCAAGACAACCAGAATCTCTCTCTCCCTTTCTCCCTCTCTCCCTCACTCCCACCTCTCTTTTCTTTCTTCTCCTTTTTTTTTTTTTTTTCCCCCCTTCCTTTTATCTGTCAAAATAGTTGGAGTTCTAACTGTCTTATTCATTAATGGTGAGGACTGTCAAATGTGCCTCCACTGTAACATAAAGCTGAAAAAACCAACCTGTTTTCAGGTTAATTTTTTCATCTTTGTATATCTTTGACTCTGTAATAATGAGCCTTAACCTCTTCTTATAAAAGTTCGTTGGAGCAGGATCTGACTCTTTAGGTACAGAGCAGTAAACAGTATTGATTTCTGTTGAATCATCCCTGTTTTATAGAACAGTAATAGACAAAATCCAGCCCAGTGTCTGAACATTTTCTAAAAATTAAGCTAATTGAAAAAGCCAAATAAAGTTAACAATTATCAATTATCCAGTTAAAGCAGGCAAGATCAAACAAATAAATAAGATTAAAGCCATAGTGTCTATTATTAGTTGACTAGCAGAAGGGAATGGAAAAATTCATCAGCTTCAGACAATAGGTTGATAAGGTCTTCCTGCATCTAGTCTGGAATTCAGTGGTTGTTTTGCATCGACTTATGCATAGGAATAGGAGCTCCTTCCCATCCAATTATATCTGAATTTTTTCAACTTAAAGAAGTATACATTTCAATGTTAATTGGACAGAAATCATTCTTGTCATTACCTCTGAAGGACTGTGTGTACATACCAGTGGGAAGACTGTCTCTGTCTATTTTACTAGCAATTACAAGCAGTACTACTGTGAAGCCATGAGCACTGCAAAACATCTTTAGTTAACAAGTAAAGAAGTGCAAAACTCTAAAATGCACATAATTTTATGTTATGCTTCCTGTTGCACAGATGATACAGAATCAATAACAGATGTTGAATATGCTATCAAAGTCACATGAAAGGGAAGAGACATTGATCTTTGACCTCAGTAGTGTCTGAGAAAATGTCACTGCTTTCCTGTTGCTTTTTTACAGCCTATTCCTACATTCCTTATAGGTTTGTTACACGAATAGGTGACATATTATAAAAATGCCAATGAGAAACATGGGAGGGACTGCAGTGATGAGAACATGCAAGTTTCATGAGATAGTGCCTGGAATAAAAGACATTTACAGAAGTCTAAGCCTGTCAGGCTATGTCGAAGTCTTATGCAGTTCATAAAATACCTTCTGAAATCAACCTGCTTCTGGAGACTCATTAAAGTCAACAGGAACTTTGCCCTTTATTTCATTAAACCTAGGATCAAGCTCTGATTCTTACATCACATTTTCCATATCTTCTATTTTTCTTCTGAACTAATAAAATGAGGTTATAACAAACTTCAAAAGTGAGTAGTTAATGAAAGGTGAGAATTAGACTCCATTTACATACAAAAAACACTGTAATATCTAAAATACTAATACATAGCATACATATTTTTGTTGTTGTTATTTGCTCTTTTATAATGTAGACATTATGACTAAAAGAATACTACTAAAAGTAAATTAATTTTTTCTTTTAGAAAAGCTTAGAAATTATTCTGGCCTCCAAAACCTAGTTAAAAAAGTAAAGAGAATTCTTAACAAAATAGTGGTGTGCTACAAAGATTATTAGGGGCCTAGAACATCTTTCTTATGAGGAGAGACTGAGAGCTGTGTGTGTTCAGCCTGGGGAAGAGAAGGCTGAGAGGGGGGTCTCATCAATGTTTAAAAATATATCAAGGGTGGATGTCAAGAGGATGGGACCAGGCTGCTTTCAGTGGTGCCCAATGACAGGATGAGGGGCATCAGGCACAGACTGAAGCATAGGAGGTTCCATCTGAATATGAGGAAAAACTTCTTTACCTTGAGGGTGCCAGAGCACTGGAACAGGCTGCCCAGACAGGTTGTAGAATCTCCTCCTCTGGAGACATTTGACACTCGCCTGGACACACTCCTGTGTGATCTACTCTAGGTGAACCTGCTTTAGCAGGTGGGTTGAACTAGATGATCTCCAGAGGTCCCTACCAACCCCAACCATTCTGTGATTCTGTGACATACTGATGCTGAACATGGATTGGTAGCTTTGTTTTAGCAGAACTGGATAGCAGTAGAACTATCTAGAGGCCTGGGAGAACAAAAAAACCTAACCACTATCCAGACATTTGAAGCTGTGGATTAGTCACACGAAACATTTCTGAAAACTGAAGGAAAAGAAGTAAATGAACAGGAAAACTAATCCCTGAAGCTGCTGATAACAAAAGAAAAACTATGAAGGCTACTGACACAAACACTGCAGGTGGCAAGGCAAAATAGCAATGCGTGATCTCGTGAAAGTCTGGTACCCCAGGAAAATTTGTTTTTACAAACAAATTCCAAAACCTTTTAACCCCATTTCTGTTCATAGAATTAAATTGCCGAACTGTGATTACAGGTGCTGGAATTTAAACACCGGGCTTACAAATTAACAATTTCATAATAGTAGCACAATGTACCTAATATATATATAGGAGATTCTGCATAAAACCATCAGAATTTTCAAAATTTAAACCAGGAAAATGAATTGGACTTCACAGAATAAGTGATATTTTAAAATTTCAGGAAAAAAAAATTCAATTAGTAATCTACTGGCATTCTATAAATCTTACTAAATTTTTAGAGTTTCTTGCAAGAAAACCCTGTATAAATTCCTAAGCATTTCAAGGCTGTTGAAAGGGCAGCTGAAGAAGCAGCTGAATCCCACTAGATGATGATTTCTCTGAATCTAATTTGTGACTAGAATGCTGTTTAAAAACTTTGAGAAGTTGGGGAAAATCTGAGGAACCAAACTTTCAAATGTCCTATAAAAGAATACTGAAATTTTATCCCAAATAACAAACCATTAAAAAAAAACTGGTGAAGATGTCTAACCTTCCTGAAGAACAATCTTCCAGTGTGTCATCTCAGGCATGTCACGTACAGCCTGAATATCACAGGTGTCCTTGTACCATTGGTAGCTGTAGGTGCAGCAAGTGACCTGTTATTCCAGTGCTTATTGTAAGACTGGACTAAATCAATAGTCCTATGAGACAAACCTTGATTTTTTTTTTTTTTTTCAATTTACATCATTTTAGTGAAAGATTTAATTGTTGGAGTTATAATAGCAATAGACCAGTATTTGCAATAGAAAAACACTGCTGAGGTATATATTTTGTATCTTATATTATTTTGGAATTGCTGTAAAAAGTACTTGCCCTTCATAACACCACATTACTTGAAACAAAATAAATGGGGGTCATTTGATTAAGTATCAATCACTATTAAAGAGGATCTGAACCAGAAATGTACTCTATTTTGTGGTCAACAGAAAAAAAATAGAAAAACAAGCAAACAGCCAAAAACCTGAGGAACTCTTAAAGCAAATTTATCTAATCCTAAAGTTGACATATAAAATAGATCAGTGACTTATGCCCTAAAAATGCCAATTTCCCTGTATTAAATCAAAGAGGAATCTGGGGTGAATATATCTGTAAATGTTTACACCGTGGGTGTCTATAGTTAAGTAGTAAGAGTCTCACCAGTCTTTTTGGATGTTTTATATTCTTCATAAATGTTGTGGCAGCATATAATCTTTATGAGGGAGGCTACTGAATGCCTAATGCCTTACTTTTAGAAAACATAGGAGTCAGAGATGCAGATGAAAAGAACCCACATCTGCATCTCTCTCTAACAGTACTCAGCACTCTCCAAAATTATAAGGCAAAAACTGCTGAGGCTCCTGTGTTGCCCTCCTATCCTGATTCAAAAGATAAACTGTACCTTACTAAACAGCACCTTTTTCTAAAAAGCAATCTGAAATTGTCTTTCTAATTTTAACTCTCCTCTTTGCATACGGAATTCTTCATAGAGGACATCCATAGTATATTTCAATCAATAATTACCCTGGGCAGAATAGAAAAGGAATGGTACAAGCCCAGACCACGGTTGCAGCTTACAGTGAGAAATATCATTATACTAAAAATGAATCAAGGAATGCAATCTGAATTCCACAAATGACACTTGGGATAAATTGCAAGCCCAGTAGATTGCAATAACATTTTAAAGTTTCATTTGAAATGGATTTTGTTGTTGTTGTTGTTGTTCTTATAAGTATTTATTATGCATGCAGGCCAAATTCTATTCATGAAACTATTCATATATGACTCACCACATCACAATGAGATAAAGATAATTTGTCCATTTTTAAGTTTCTTCAGCATGAACTTGTTTTTGTGTATTTTTTTTCTGATTAACCCTCTCCTAAAACTGCTAATCTTTATGTTCATCTTTTGCACACGCTGTGGCAGTTGCACTTCTCCCCCAAGAACTGGTGTGACAGTTGCGTATTCCCCTCTGAGAACTTCAGCCTTCAATGGGGCAGTTAATGGCTCTTTTGTGGGACCTGGAGTCAGCTGGACAAGGTCGTTAGCACAGGAGGGGCCCAGAGAAGCTGAGAAGCTTCTGGAATGCCCACAGCCAGATCTGATCAGACTATAAAACGGGGTTCCTGCCGAAGATTCCCTTTGTGTGGTCTTCTTGGGGCAGTGGGTCTGCTGAGACGAAGCCCTCCCCTTAGACTGGAATGCCATCTAAGGAAACTTCCCAGGATTGGGAACCCCTCACCTCCTCATTTGAGTGAGTGATAATTTACTGAATATATCCTTGAATGAGTCCTTGCCTAACCAGGCGAGTGTGAGTCCTTGCCTAACCCAGGCAAGTGTGAGTCCTTCACTAACCCAGGTGAGTGAGTACCCTGGAGTCAGAGGGCTCTGGTGTGCTTCTTGTGAGTGTGTGGGTGCACACTGTGGATCCTCATTATTCTCATTTTGCTGCCCCCCAATAATCTCCTCAACTGATATCCAAACCTGTATTTTATGTTGTTGGAGTGTTAACTAATTGCATAAACCCTGTTTTGGTCGGTATAGTGGCTGCACTTTTCTGGCCGGAATAAAGTCTGTTTTGGACCTTGTTGTCCACCTAAAACTGACTTTGGGGATGCCTCCGTGACACACACCCTGTCTGCATTTGCACCTGTTTTCTTTTACTGAACTTTGATAAACAAATAAATCACTTTCAACTTCTACACAGGCAAGGGAGACTCTTACATATCGGAAAGACAATGTAGGAAATAATTATTCTGCAAATATAATAGGCTCAGGCAGGATCTCTAAGCAAAGCAATTTTAATAACAATATTGCAATGCCGGGTGTTCTACCTAAAGGTAGGCGCACCGAATAGGACAAAAAGCCCCTGCTTATATGCCCCCTAAAATCCCGGGCACAATTTCCCTCCTCGGTTCCCCATTGGTTGGGTACTTCAGGATTTACAGACTATCCCGACACATACAATACCCTTCCCCTTATCAATCTATTTAAGATATGGATTTCTGGTACTTTGGCTACACTTCCCCTAAATTAACTTGTCAATACAGGTATCAGCATGTATACAGGTGTCAGTACATATTCTGGGAAGAGACTCTGTATTACATTAAGAATTCGTAGTCTGATGTCTCTCAGTTCTTCCCTCTAAATTAGCTTGTAAATACAGGTATTGGTATGTATACAGGTGTCAGTACATATTCTGGGAAGAGATTGTCTTCTACATTACGAATTCATAGTCCGATGTCCCTCGGTCCTTCCCCCCTGCTGGGGTCAGACACCAGGTCCTTAGGTTCTTCATTAAACATTCCTTACAGACAGTGGCATCCATTCCTCAGTTCTTTCTGAGTCTCCATTCCCTTCTCTGCCTGGCATGAAGGATGCACACACCAGCAGCAGTCCTGCACCAGGGTACACCACAGCAGGACTACACACCACAACTCGAACGATGCTGCACCCTACTTTGTTTTTGGGGTGCCACAGTATGTTTGAGTCCTTCTTGCCTTCTTATACCTTTTTGAAATAACACCTATAGTGCAGTAACAAAAAATAATGTGCTTGATGTATCATTTCAAGAGTTCAATGTACCTGCTCTTGAAAACACATCAGTCTCTTCATAGTTCTCTACTCTCTGTGTGTATAACTTTTAGAGGGGACAGACTTGCAGGTTTCCAACTGTTTTTCAAAGTGAAATATCTAGAATACGAAGAAATTAATTTTTCATCTTGTTCAAATTTTCTGTGATAGATGCTAAAAATGTCTCAGACAGATCTCTTTGAGCTGTGCAGGTGTTCTTCTGTCTGTTTTCTTAACAGTTCTCCTGTGATCTCCAGCTTCATGGTTTTGCAAAGACAGACATAAAATGTGAAGTGAGCAGATAAATGGTTTAAAATAATTGTTTACTCTAGGCACAGCATAGCATAAAAGAATACTCCCTCATGGTTCCTCTTGGTAACTGAAGATTGTGGACACAGATACTGAGCTCTTCTGTAAGAAAATGTCCATGACAGGAGTCAGGGTAAATCAGCAATAGGGTGAATGTGGGAAGATTGTATACTTCACTTCAGAGAAAAAGTTGCACAGACAGATATCCTGGGAGCAAAATAAACTCTTATTTCAGTTTCAGCATCTAGCCCTATATTGTCATTGTCAGATTAAAGTAACTTTCCTAATTACCAGTCTCAAGTATACTTCAATATTTTGAGAGAGATTATTTTAGAGAATTTTTAGTAGCAACCAACAATAAGAGAATAGATATTAAATAACCAACCCATTAAAAACCAATAGACTCAGGAGTCTAAAAATGGACTCAGGTTGTCGTCACTTCTTTTTCTAAGTATTTAAATTCACATACTCATAAAAATATAAATCCTTTCATGTTCCGATATTGTATTTTTTAGCAAAATTGAAAAATTGGTTTAAAATAAAATAAAATTAAAATGTGCTATGCACTTCTAATAAAATAATTAATAGGCTTTAGAAATGGAACTACAGCTGCCGAAAAGGAAATCTGCTGACTTATTTCTTTGTCATGAGATTGTTGTGGCATAGTACTATAATACTATACATAGTACTATAAATGTTCATGCTTAATTAATATTATGCTTGACAGCTGAAGTTGAAAGCTCACTATGACATTTAAAACCCACTTTTCCAAATACATTTGCTTATGAAACCCCTCAGTAGCATGAGAAACTTTTCAGAAAGTGTCATATTAAATATAGTAAAGGCTTTGAAAACTATAACATCACTACTCTGCTGAAAACCAGCCTTACTGTTTCTTCAAAGACAGATTATTCATGTAAAAGAGTGCTAATTTTTGTATAAGTTTTTCATAATAAATGTAGTAGTTGTGAAACAAAATTACTTCTTCCACAGTAATGTTTTATTGAATAGGTATTCATAATTGCATGCATTCATAAAAGATAGTACAAAATGTTCTAATATTTGGTTATGACACAATTGAAATTCTATTTTTAAATTAGTCAAAACTTACAAGAAAAGGCTTCAGTGTGTGGAAGTTGATGCAGTAATTTCTATATGACTCATTTAAATCCTACCTTGAAAGGTAATTGTTATAAACATTTATAATGAGAAAGTGTATCATCTGTTTTTCAATGCTTTAGGAGTTTTGTGGTGATTATTTCTCTTAATAATATCCTTTTTTCTTTTTTTCAGTAGAATATTGATTAATGACAAAGGACTACTGAAAAAGGATAATGTTGTTATCCTTAGGGTGTAAAAGACACTATTTCCCCATTTTTAATTCAACTAATCACTAAAAATAATTAAGATATTTATTTATGCCTATATTTTTGTGTGTGTGCAATCATAGTGCTTCAAAAAGTCAAACAGGGTATTTTAAACTGTTACCATAAAATTTCTGATATCCTGGGATACAGGTTAAAAATGTTTTTATTCTCTCTTTAAAAAAAATAACAAAAAATACTAGAGATCCTCTGAAGTGGGATGTCCTTTCGTGAATGTTGCTGCACTACCTGCAGATGTTTTTTGCCTCCAGTCTGGCACTCAGCTCTCAGGGTAATTCCCCTGCTGCTCTGCAGGATGGAGGAACTGTGTGGGGGCTTTCAAGTCTGCATCAGATAAAGTCAGCCGGGTGCACTCCAAACACCTTTGTCCTTTGTGTAACCTGCTTGCCTGCCTTCAAGGGATTAGGAAGAGCACATACACAATCTCTGTTGCTGGCAGCACTGAAGAGATGCTAACCTGTGACTGAGAAGAAGTAACAAATTGCTGTAGGGCAGAGAGAGGGAGAGAAATGGCAGTCTGTACATCAGGCAAGGACTGCTTGCAAAAGTAAAGCCATGCCCTGGCCATAGGCTCAAGAGCTAAAGCTGGGTAATCAGAAAGTAATGTGTGGTAATTGGTTTCAGTGAGAATTGCTGAGCATGCTGCACTTTGAAAAAGACTATCTATAAGCAGGTTAGAAATGATGTTATCCAACATCAGCTGTCTAAATCTAGTCTGTATTAAATATAGCCTAAGCTGTATGTGGCCTAAGATACTCAACTAGGCTTCTTTTACACTCAGTGAAGAGAAACGGACACCTTGAGAAGTGTAATTTATCCTTTGCTGGGAAAGGTTTCTAACATAAGTGATTCAGTCTTTGGAGCTACCATTCTTTCCATAGACCTCAAAGTCAGAGCAGAATTGTTAATATTTAAAGAACTTAAATTTGATTAAAAGATTCCAACACAAATTTTGGTAATTGCGATTCCAGATTTGAAGAAAAAAAAATTTACTAGGTAAATTAATCTCAGATGTCAATTGCAAGTTATTTCATATATCTCAAAATCAATTATATATTTTAAGAAAAAAAAAAAAAGCTCTGAAAGACATTTTTTGGATAGTCCTATTAGCAAGTCTTAGAAAGAAAGCTAAAAACTTCAGCACTAAAACTTACTAACCTTTAAAAACAAAAACAAAACAACAACAACAAAACAAAACAAAACAACCCAACAAAAAAAAAACAAACCCCACAAACTCCAAAAAACTTAGGCTGGATTTTTCCTAGATTTTCAACCTGAAGATGTAATTCTTCATTTCTGCTTCTCTAGCACTGCTGTCTATGCCAATGAGACATTGATCTCTCAGCTAAGGATTTTGCCTTCCACAATCCAGTTCTCTATTGTGCAATAATTTAAATCTTGGCAAAGATGATATAAGGTACTGATAGTAATGTGAAGACCTGACCAAGAATCCACTGACACTAATGAAAAGTTTTCTGGGCAATAGTAGAAACCCTAAGGAAGCAGATAGTGTCTGAGTGCTATTATTTTACATATATTTTTACAAAATAAATGATTCTCTAAGGTGTAGAAAACCAGTGAAGTCAGTCTCTCCTCAGCATGTTTTAGCATTGTCAGCTGCACAACTTACTTGTGAAAGTAATGATTACACATTACTCTTCTACAGATTTATTTGGTAGTTCCAGGAAAATCAGAGTAAATACTAGGCATTGAGATAAGATTTTAAATATTACTTCAGGTAGCTACTGCATCTTCCGAAATCACTTATAGATTTGAATGATGATTGTGTATCCTTTTGATGAAAAAAAGTTCATGCTCTGCTCATATGATGAATTTTTGTACTCTATACAATCCAACATATCAATTAATCACTTAAATAGCCTTTTCTTATCAGCATTCAGGGGTGTTTTCCCAAAGTATGGATCATGTACTTTTAAAGGAGACTAAGGCATAGGAAATGACAACATTGGGAAAAAAAAAAAAAAAAAAGAAAAATAGGAAAAAATACTTTTGACAGACTGCTACTCAGATTCTGTTTCTTACAAAACTCAGATAATAACGTTTAGAAGAATGGATGGCATTTGAACTGAAGATACAAAATATTTTCCATCATACTTCCTGTCTACTTGAGCAATTGTCTTTACCTTAATGAAAGGATAGTCTAGATACACACTTAGAATAAGTGAAAGCATTTTTTAAATAAGTTGCAACATATACCGAAGCAAAACCCTGACCTTACTGAAGTAAATTCCTACTATTTTTTTTACTGCAATAAAGCTAGCATTTAATCTCAGCAGTTTTAAACTGAATTGTTCATTATAGAGCTCTTAGGGGTCATTTATGTGCTATGGGTCTTGATCCACATATCAAATAGCTTGGTGGCTGTCAGATAGATTATGTTGTGACATCTGTCTTCAAAGTGAAAATAAAAAAGAGGAGAATTCTAGAGGAGCCAAAGAGCAAATGATTCTTCCGTGATGCAGAGAGAAGCCATGGAAAAAATGCTGTTTCATAAAACAGTGTGGTTACTTGAAAATATGTTTTGATGGCAAAGCAAAAGAGAAAATTAGGATGTTGATTGGTGACATCCCTCATCCAGTTACAAAATGCAGACTTCAAAGACAGTATGAGGAGATCCAAAATGGAAAAGATTATAATTTAAATTGGCAAGTTCTTATTGACGTTTGAGAGATGATAACTGTTTCACTTTTGCTTTTTCAGACAACTATATCCTAAGTAAGTAATTGGATGGTTTGTCAGCTTTCCTGTAAGCAGTTCAAAGACTATGCTGCCAGAAAAGGTATTAATGACATCCCAGTTTTGTTTCTTTTTCATTTTTTTCTAGTACTTATAGAAATGTGTACACCTACAGGTTTATTTTGCAAAATCTAATATGAATCTGATAGTCTCTTATTAATAAAGAAGACCACAGTTCACAGGGAAAAGTAATAGTCTTTATTAGACTATAGTAGAATATAGTAGAAGAACAACAACAAAAAAAGAGGTAGCTCCTATTTTTCTGAAGCAACCAAATGATCCAATGAAAGTTACTATTCCCTATTCTAACACCGTCAAAACTTTAGCAACAACAATAAAGCATGTTTCATTCCTGAGGCTGGGTATACAAAAGATATATTAACAAAAAATTCTTAGCTTCTAAAGTACTTTAGGAAAAAAAGTGAGGTGTGTTTTGAAATATTTTACTTAGTTGAAAAATATAAAAAATGGAAAAAAAAACACCCAAATATTTTCTCCCTTCAAATAATATGTTGTTTGATTTAAAAAGTAAAATTTTGGTTTTATGTAAACGTTAATGTTTCATTTTCAAAATGTTGAAATAAAACATTGTTTTTTTTACTCCAGATTATTTCTTCTTATTTAAATTGAAAAACATCTTCACTTAGTTCTGATAATTTGCTACTTCTCAATACTTTTACCCCAAGTCAACTAAGCCAATATATATCTACTCCAGAAAGTTTATAATTCAGAAGTCTACAACCTGTTTGATCTGAGTGAAATATTAGCCTGTTTAACTTCAGATATATGAATTGCTTAACTTAGAAATTGGGTCACTTGCTCTAGGTGTCCTCTATAGAATATGGAAATGTCACAACAGAACTTAAGTAAGTTGAAATACTCTTTGGGAAACCTTTATCTCTGAATGTTTTAAATTTACTTTAATTAGGTGGCTAAAATTAGGTGCAATAAATATATCTTAAATGTCTGAAAAACTACAACTGTTTTTTTTTATTTGTTTATTTGGTTGGGTTTTTTTTTTCTTTTTTTTGTGATAATGAATGTTTTCCTCTTGCTGACTGAATAGGATGATATTTCTGTGTTTTGTGTACACTACTTCAATTCTGCACTGCATAGGACATTTAAGTACATAAAAGAAAGAAATAATGAGCACTTTCATTAAGGTCTGATGCAGCCTTATACAAAAACACAGCACCTTATGAAACTAAACAGACTCTGTTTGTGTGTTAGGCTTCTGCATTAAAATATGACAGCATTATTATTTCACTGCTAGTGAGGTAAATAAACCTTGACTAGTTTCTCTCTAAATCAAGTTGCCTTCTTTAGCAACAGCCAAAGACTGACAGTCCTATAGCTGCTCCTACTAAATGTGTTATGTGTCAAGTTGTTCCGAATGTTTCTAATTATTTCCTTCTGCTGTTTTTAAGGTTTGTATGTATGTGTGTATGTTTATTTATATATAACAGCAATTGAAAATTCTTCTTTGCATTGATTAAATTTTGCTTATGAAATGCATGATTCATCAGTTTAATTCTTCTATGCCATAATAACTCAGATACATGTCAGAAATGTAATGAATTTCAAAAAAGGGGTTAAACAGAATTTACTGCACTCAGCCTGCCCTAATATCCAACCTTTTTTTTTCTTTCTTTCTCTCCTGAAAGAACTTCCCTCTTTTCCCTGTTGCTGTATAAATCAGCACAAAACAAGGATAAAATGCCTGAACTTTGATCCTACCGTTCAGCCCATGAGGGCATCGCTGATCCAATTGCCGGATCATGGCCCAGACAACTAAGCACAGGAAACAATGAACTGACTGAACACAAAAGACTGTCACTGGTCTCTGTGGGTGTTTTGCCTCAATAAAACTGGGCCCTTAAGTAATGGAATCATAATAGAATCAGAGCTCTAAATCTGAAATGAAGATGCATGTCTGAGCCTACTAATTGCTTTCTGTTCTCAATATTTGAAATGTATTTTTTTTACCACAGGAAGGAAAGATAGAAAAATACTTTTTTTTTTTCTTTTTTTTTTTTTTTTTTTTAAGAGGAGGAGACTATTCAATTTGTTGGTGAATCATTTTTCCCATCTAGACTCATTATTTTTAATATATTGTACTATACTAATTTTAACTCAAACATAGGGACTAATACTCTGTAATGTTGAAATAATTTATAATGGCTAGGCCTAAGATTTAAGAATTTGGACTCCTCTAAGATTTTTAGTTATTCAATCTGCTAACAATATGTTTTGTGACTTTGTTTTTTCCAGTATAACTTCTATGCCCCACTTTATAGATTTGTTTCTATAAGAAGAGTGGTATCAATATAATTAGTTGAAGCCTAACCTGAACATCGATAAGTTTGATTGCAATGTATATAGAGTGTTCTGAGACCATTTGACTGAAAGTTCTTTCATGCATGATTTCAATGAGCAGCCAATAGGTTCTTTTATTTGATAAGATCTACTTTGGACAGCCTTTTTCATTCCACTCCTTTAAAGGTGATTAAGAAGCATAAGAGTTAGGTTCCATAGGGTATTTGATTTATTGGTGATATAACACAGCTAAAACCAGGAACTGAAACTGAAGCTTCATGTTTTTCAAAAAAGGAAAAAGCCTTACAACAGAAACTTCTATCCCCTTTTTAAATGGCTGTCATCTTCTTTCTTCTGATTCAGTTTAAAGAGTATGGCCACAAATATCCTTGGTACTGGTTTTGGTACTTCTGCTTATGTCTTTATTCTTCCTCCCATTTTGTAAATGAGTATCTTATACCTTCAGGTTGCAACTGCATGAAATGAAAAGCTGTGGCACTATGAATAATGACAATGCTTTCCGAAGACACATAATTCATGTCAATTGTTATTCTGTGATGGTGGCTGAGTGGAAAAAAGAAGTAAGTCAGGTACATCTTTAAACCAAGATATAGTTTTAACTTAGAGCAATAAAATACCTGTTTCTAACTCATATTTAGGTGTGTTTGCTCAAACTGTGTACTTCCATCCTATAGTTTGTTTTCATTTTCTTAAACTCATATAAAAATTTCCATGGGGCATAGTCCTTTTACGCTAACATTCCAAACCCCACACTTTTTAATAAAATAAAAATTTAATAAATAAAATAGAATCAACATAGCTTTCTTATAGGCATTGAACTGCATCTGGACCATCACAGAAGAGAAGCCACAGTTTTTGTGGCTTAGACATAAATGTAAACTGTGAACTTTAAATTCAGTCTGAAAAATTTGCATATAAACAAGAACTCACATCTCAGTTTTAGCTGAGTGCACTATAAGCACAAAGCTGACAAGCTTGTATTAGAAAAAGAAAAAAAAACAACAAAACAACAAAGTAAAACAAACAAAAAAAATCCCTTTCTCCAAATTTCAAGGACGTTTGAACTTCATCCAGGCCCAGCCCTTACTTGGAAAAGATCCAGAAGTAAAACCTAATCACAGTAATATTTTAAATGATGATTCATCTAAAGACACTGTCATGTCCTAATGATAAATCTACTTCAGAGAACATTAGGAAAGTTTTTATTTTGTGCTTGATTAATAAAAAGGGAAAAAATGTCCTGTCATAAATGTTCGCTCTGTGTTAGCTAGATTCGTTGTTGCAGCAGGAGCAACTTTTTACAGTAAAGCCTTAAGAAGGACTGGTAGATCTGATTTTTTTTTTTTCCCTTAAGAAAATATATCAAACTTATGACAGTGTTTTCACATGAAATAAAATTTTGAATGCAACAGCTGCACTTTACTGGTCTGTCCTTTGGTAATGTGATATAAGGGTCTTTGTAAAACATACACTATCACATGTAAGCTCCACTACCTAGGAGAAAAAACCCTTACAAGCATAGAACAACCACATACAGATTAAAGTGTTGTCTCTTAAACCTGGTTCTGGAAATCAGCAAAATGGAACAAAGATACAAATCATCTCACAACAGCTTTGCCATCAGCCTCGGATATCTCTGCTCACATAAGAACACTTCGTATGCTTGTTTGTGTATTTTTTTTTCTTCTCAGTACAGTAGTAGAATTTATACTGGAATTGTAGAGAAGTTTATACAAGATTATAAAGGAAGCCTAACAATGTACTTTGGACTACATGCTTAACTTGAAGAAATCTAATGTTTGTCCAGCTTCTGCTTAGAAAGCAGATTGTTCCAATTTAAATCTCCATGTAGCAACAAGCTTGTTTAGTCTGGGAATAATAAAATTAGAGAGAAAAGAAAAAAACAAACCCTCATCCCTCATCATTGTGAATTGCCGCTCAGATCCATTACTTTGCAAAGGGGAATTAAGGAATATTTGATCCAGAAAACTTCTAGAAATCCATGATCTCGTGGGGAAAATAACAAACAGATATCACAAGCAATCATTTTCAGTTCTACATGTGCTGTTTCATATTGTCAAATCATGCAAACAAATATACATTCTACCTCATCACAGCAGCATTTCATTTAGGATCTCATTGCAGATAAATAATTCTCACCATTGTCAAGATGCAAATAAGTAGATCTCAGTGGTTAGTAACATGAAAAAATAAAGAAACTCAGGAAATATTTCCTTGGTTGTTTTACTCCATCACAAGTGGAAGCTGGCATCCAAAAGGAGCAATCTCAGTTTTCTAATAGCTCCAGTTGTGTTTTCCTAGGTTTTCTTTACTACTTATATTTGCACTATGAGACAGAAGCAAGAACTGTTTAGGCTGAGAATGCGCTCCATAAAAAAAAAACAAAACACAAAAACTATTCAGCTGGACTTTGTCTCTGGTCTTGTCTCTCAGGTAGCTCTGTAAATGTTAGCACCACAAAGGTGGCACTTGCTACTTCTGTCCATTTAAGGTAAAAGTGAAATCCCAAAAAGTGTCATTTTAGTGAATTTACTCTAGGTATCTGTGGGAGAGCAGATACAAATGCTATGACTTAGCAAGTAATTGCACCATGTGGAAATCCTGCAGGTGTGTAATTTTCTTGATTTTATATTAAGGTATATTATGTTGCTGTACCACATGTGATGATGGGTTTGGTTTGTTACCAATATTGCTTCCTGAAGAGTAAATCACTGATAAATAAAAAAAAAAAAAAAAAAGCAGAATTGCATAAATTTTCTTTGACTAACTTTCATCTGAGCTTTAGTAAATTTGGTAATTAACAGAATATGATTTTTCTTTCTTAAATAAAACAATAAAAACTGTATCCTTCCCCTGCTGTTTTCTTGCTTTAAAACAGTTTCCTCTTGCAACAATAGAAGTTTACCTTAAGCTGATGTGTGTATGTTTCTTTTAACACACATGTGGTCTGTTAACAATTTCTGACATGGCAAGGCTGCCAGACATGGGTAGGCTGACATATTCATGGAGAAGCATGTCCTAAACTGACAAGATAATGAATTACCTCAAGTCTGGTGTTTCACTTTGATTTTTTTACAGCATGACATACCTCTCTATGCTAGACACCTCCACTGAGGTGATATTTCACAGGCAGAATAGGCTATTATGAATTTAAAAAAAAAGGCAAAAAGAAGCTGGGAAATTGTCCTTGTACGTGTGATGTAAAAAAAAGGGGCTTGGACTTCAGTGGCGGCTCTCAGCCAGGTGTTGTACCCTAGGGAGCACCCTGAAAGACTGTGCAACACAGATGCTCTCCAAATCATAACAGAGGAATGTAATTCTAAAATTGGCCTTCTTAAACAGGTTATCAGTTTCAGAAAACCTGAAGGAAAAAACTCACTACAGTGGAGATTAAAGGAAATGTGTGTTGATGCTGCCATCTGAAACAAATGTGTGGGTTGTTATCAGATGACTCACACAACCTGCAGTTTTCCACAGAACATGGCACTGAACCATTTGCCAGTGTCAGTGAAATAGTAAAAACATTCACACTACACATAAGCAAAAATTGGTTTAGACTTTGAATAGATGCTTGTTCTTTTTACAGTCTCCTGTAATACTAATGCGTCTGAATAACAGCTTGAGCAGCTACGAAGTAGTTTAAGTAATAAAATACAGATTCTGTCATATTGTTATGAAAAATCATTTTCCTCATCCTTACAAGAAGACAAAACAACAAAGGCATGGAAAGGAACTGATTTTCCTGAATCTTTTTTCTTTCAAAGTTTATGATACGGCTAGAATATTCAGTTTCAAATTTATTTTAGACTACTGTTACCCGCAAATAGAGGCTAAGTACATAGGCATAAATATGAATCCTTGTACATTTATTCCATTCATGTAAACAGTCAGCAAAAGCCCTTGGACAAAATAACTGAGCCAGCTCAGAGATGCATGAAAATACTCTTATATTAGTCTGTCAATAAATGACTGCCATTGGGGAATGAGGAGAAATCATCAGAGTAACTCCAGGGAAGACTTTGAGGTTCACTTATTTCTTGACTATTGCACACTTATCCTTCATAAATAAATAAAAAGCCAGTAGAATCCAGCAGTTTCCCTTTGAAAAAATAGGGAATGTATGTGAAGGGTTTTGTTGTTTCCTTCCTTCCTTCCTTCCTTCCTTCCTTCCTTCCTTCCTTCCTTCCTTCCTTCCTTCCTTCCTTCCTTCCTTCCTTCCTTCCTTCCTTCCTTCCTTCCTTCCTTCCTTCCTTCCTTCCTTCCTTCCTTCCTTCCTTCCTTCCTTCCTTCCTTCCTTCCTTCCTTCCTTCCTTCCTTCTCCTCTCCTCTCCTCTCCTCTCCTCTCCTCTCCTCTCCTCTCCTCTCCTCTCCTCTCCTCTCCTCTCCTCTCCTCTCCTCTCCTCTCCTCTCCTCTCCTCTCCTCTCCTCTCCTCTCCTCTCCCTCTCCCTCTCCCTCTCCCTCTCCCTCTCCCTCTCCCTCTCCCTCTCCCTCTCCCTCTCCCTCTCCCTCTCCCTCTCCTTCTCCTTCTCTTCCTTTTACTTTCCAGTGCTATTGCCTTTTCAAGTCTCTAAGGACACACAGCTTTTCTACAACATACTTAATAGGACAATTCAGGATCTGATGTATTAAGAAAGACAAATTGAAGCTGAAGTGAATAAAAAAGGAAAGAAAAGGCCAGATTAAAAGACAACTAAAGTCCATGGAGAAACTCCCAACTGACTCAGCAGGATCTGAATCAGCTCTTTACAATGTCCCAAGAACTTAAAAGAAAATGGGAAGGAAAAGTTGAAAGGGATGTCAGACATAAGGTAAGAAAAGAATAGAAAAGACCATAGTGAAAATTAACTATAGAAAAAAACCCTTAATAATAAACAGAGAAACATCCTCTGAGAAGAAATCAAGCTGCACTGCATGTCTGGCAAAGTTGCAGAAGTGCAATAACATCTTCAGATGACTGTACTTTTTAAAGATCTTTTCAGTAGATGTATGAAAGACAAAAATTTGACTCTCCTTTAAAGAAAATCAGCTGGGACATGTTAAAACATGTTTTGGAGAAACAAAAACCAATATTGAGAGAGCTGTCATCTGGTAGAATAGCAGCTGATCAGAAAAAGATTGCAAACAGCATGAGGACTTGGCACTCATTTATAGACAAGGGCAATTCTTAAAGTTGCAGGATGATAATATTACCCTTGTCAGAATAGATATCTTTATCCCACAAAGTACATTGAATTTCAAAGATTTCACATTCCTTTTTTTCAATAAGTATTAACAGTTACCTACAAGAAATGATAACCACTTTGACCTTGCTTTGTTGTTTTAAATAATGTTCAAAGCATGTTTTTACTATATGTCAAGGCATATGGCTTGCTAGTGGACACAAGATTCAGAGGTTTTTTTTGCTTGGTTAATATTACCATGAATCTCTGCACAGAACAAATTTCACAATTGATGAACAGTGAATTGGTGGATATATTTGAAATCCAAAAATAGATTACAGGGTTACAAATCATTAAAACTCTGGATTCAGATTAACTTATATGTTACCGTCAGTGGAGTTAATGTTGCTGAATTAGCAGTTTTACTGGTAGCGCTAAGAACTGCTAGGAATGTTGGAAAAGAAGTCAGATTCAAGGCTCTCATTAACACACCTGTGCCAACAAGAGGGGTCAAGACACCTTGAGAAGGGGGTGATAAGTGGGCAATACATTTGTGCTATAAAAACATCCAACAGGGCAATATAGTTACACTGGAAAGGTACTTTTTTTTTTTTTTTTTTTTTTTTTTTAAATTATGGGAAATAGATTAACGTCCCCCAGTTTCCCATGTCAATAATAGTATTACATAAGAGCACAAATAGTTTTAGGATAGGAATGACCTTTCATTTATGGGTGAAAAGTATTCCTTTCACAGAGGACAATTGAAAGTTCTATGTGCCATTCAGATGTTCAAAATAGACAATAAGGAATGCAATTCATTCTAGTAGTGTAACTGTGATGGTTCACTAACCTTTCATTCTAAATCCCTTTTTTCTGTTTTACTGGGAAAGAGCCTATTTGTTGTTTACAGTTTTAATGCTTTGTAGCCATTGGAATAAAAGAATGTACCAATACAGGGATAAAGAGATACAGAATTTAAGATTATTATACATATGTAGTGTTTAGTGCAGCAATTCATCATTTCATGAAATGTTTTTTTGAAACATCTAAGTACTACAAATGTATTGTTTATTGATCATAAAACTGATAAATGTGTTAATATTTTATAGGAGAAAGCTAATGTATCTTGCAAATGACAACAGAACAAGCTGTCAGCTGCAGCTTTCATAGTTGCAATAGAACATTGGTTTTGCTTTGGACTCTGCTGTCTGAAAGATTAAGTGTTTTACAGGCACACATTGTTGCTCCTTTCAGAATGTGCTATCACTGATCATACTTAGGGCAATATTCTTTCAGTGTGTTCTGGATGAAGCTCACAAGACATATTTTCTTGCTGTTGCCATGTGTTGAGTGTTTGTGGAAAATCTTAGCTCAAATATTTGTGAAGATGCCAGGTGAAAACTACTGAAGGAAATCCAAGAGATTTCAATCAGAATAAACAAAATGCATGAGGATGATTAAAGTACAACTAACGATTGATTTATGAATCAGAATGTAGAGACACAGAAAACAACATAAATCATTTATCACCCTATTATTATAGCAAGCACACAAAGGGCAATAGAGACTCCACAGAAGACATGAATCAAGATCTCTGCCTGAGAAACCTTATAATATAAATTTTAGCAAAGGCATTGTAAGTGATGATGAATAACTAGGAGGGGTTGAACAAGGGTTACATTTGATTGATCTCATGCTCATCCTACTTAGATATTGTAAGATCGTTCTTCTTATAACATGTGATAAGAGTGATATAAAGAAGCTAATAATATCTACACTTCTCTGTTTTGAAATGGTGAATAAGTAAATTCCCCATTGACTTAAATAAAAAGAACAGAGCAGCAGCTTAGTGGACACAAAGCAAAGCTGGTGAAATCATTTTCCCTTTGAAACAAAACAGACTATGAAGAATATACTGCACTTGAAGAAAAAGCACTCATAAAAGTGACTAAACAACATTTTATTCCCGTTGGGTTCTATTTATTTTATTGTATTACTATTTTTTGTTCTTTTTTTGAGACTCCTGATGAGGGGAAACCTCTAATGCATCTGAAATCAGTGACAAAGTTCCTACTGTTTTCCACAGTGCCATGAATAATCACTGTGACCTTATTTTACTTATAAAAATATCTTTTGAATACAGCATCAATAAGACAGAATTCTGACTAGGAGGGCATTATGCATACGTGAGACTCTGGAATTCAATATTTTTTTCAAAACCTTTCACAGACATTTCCTTCTTTAACTGTCCCGGGGTCACCTTGGCTACCAGTTTGTTGACCCCATTGCAGAATACCTGACTCTTGCTGTTCCTTGGCATTCCTCCCAAAAGGAACACATAGAATACTGCAGACAGAGCCAGACACAGGTGCGCAGAAGAAAGCCAAAAGACAATAGTCAAAGAAAAAAAATCACATTGAAAGCTAGTAACTATCAGAACAGATTGCTCAGATGTTCTCTTTTTATGGCAGTACTAAAAACTTGAGGAACTTTCTCTAATAGAGAAAGACTTTGGCTACTGCAGTGATTTTTTTTTTTTTTTTTTAGTAGAGTACTATGGAATAAAGACCTGGAGGGAAGAGGGGCACAAGAAAGCTGGTTAATATTCAAGGATCATTTCCTCTAAGAACAGGAGTGATGCATCCCAACAAAGAAGTCAGGCAAAAATACCAGGAGTCCTACATGGATGAACAAGGGGCTCCTGGACAGAATCAAACAAAAAAGGAAGTCTACAGAGGGTGGAAGCAAGGACAAGCATCCTTGATGCAATACAGAGAAATTATCTAAGCAGCCAGGGATCAGGTTAGGAAAGCTAAAGCCCTGACAAAATTAAATAGAAATAATTAAATTAAATCTGGCCAGGAATATCAAGGGCAGAAAGAAAAGTTTCTGTGGGTATGTTGGTGATAAAAGGAAGACTAGGGAAAATGTGGGCCCTCTCTGGAAAGAATTGGGACACCTGGTTACCCAAGATATGGAGAAGGCTGAGGTACTCAATGACATTTTTTTTTAAGTCTTCATTGGCAAGTGCTCTAACCACACTGCTCAAGCACAAATACAGACTGAGTGGAGAATGGATTGAGAATAGCCCTGAGCAGAAGGACTTGGGGGTATTAGTTGATGAAAGGCTCAACATGAGCTACCAATGTGCACTTGTGGCCCAGAAAGCCAACTGTACCCGGGGCTGCATCGGAAGGAGCGTGGCCAGCAGGTCGAGGGAGGTGATTCTCCCCCTCTACTCCGCTCTTGAGAGACCCCACCTGGAGTACTGCATCTGGTTCTGGGGCCCCCAACCTCAGAAGGACATGAACCTACTTGAGACAGTCCAGAGGCGGGGCACAAAGATGATCAGAGGACTGGAGTGGCTCTCCTACGAAGACAGGCTGAGACAGTTGGGATTGTTTAATCTAGAGAAGAGAAGGCTCTGACCTGGCCTTATAGCAGCCTTCTAGTACCTAAAAGCGACCTACAAGAAGGCTGGACAGGGACTTTTTGCAAGGGCATGCAGTGATGGCACAATTTAGAGACAGGAGATTTAGATTAGACAGAAGGAAGAAAGTCCTCACCATGATGATAGTGAGGAACTGGAATAGGCAGCCCAGGGAAGCTGTGGATGCCCCATTCCTGGGAGTGTTCTAAGCCAGGTTGCATGGGGTTTTGAGCAACCTGGTCTAGTGGAGGGTGTCCCTGCCCATGGCAGGGAGGTTGGAACTATGCGATCTTTAAGGTCCCTTCCAACCTGAACCATTCAGATTCTATGATAATGATTGAGATCACTTTGCTTTGAACAGGACTAGACAACCTTCAGAAGTCCTTTGCAACCCATTTTTTTCTTTTCCTGTGATCATTAAGTGGATTAGATATTCATGACTAGAGAGGTTTAAATGAGATATGCACCAAACCTTTAGCCTAGAAATAGTTCATAGGGTGTGTATTAATATACAACAGGCTTAGCAAAAGATTAACAGTTTGGGTAGTGAAGTCCAAAGGAAAGTAAATTGTATCATTCAATTCATGACAAGTTAAATTTAGTTTGTTAACTGGATGAGATACCCCCCAAATATTCTTCATAAAAATAAATCTGACTTCTAAATATATCATCTTATCTCTGCTATACATTATTAATTATGTTATGGTGTTTTCTTGGCTCCATGAATTGAGTTACTAGCAAAAAATATGTAGCCCACTTTACTTCTAGAAATTCTCTTTATCTTAATATCAGTCCCTAGAAGTCTTCTTGTACTGAGTTTGATCAACAAATCACAGAGGATTCATACAAAATAGAAACAAAATCAAAATAAAAATAAAGATTCATTTAATTTTAAAAGCAGTTTTATATTAAGGGTTTATAAAGATATCAGCTTAAACTTTCTTGCTAGTGGAGTCAAGGAGTTGGTGTGCTGATGAATATATAGTAGCATAAAACTTGTACAACTTCTCCTAGTATTTAAGGTCAACCAAATGTTGAAAACTGCAATGCAGAAATAAGAACCAGCAAAGGCCTATTACTCTCATAAATCCTATTAAATCTATCCAAAAAGATCGACAGCATAATTTAAGATGAGTTATTTTCTTCTCTGTACAAGTAAGAGGTACAAAATGTAGTTCCAAAGTATTAAAAATATTCAATTATTAAATCTGACCCCAAGCAACTAGGAAGAAAAAACTAAATTTCTGTTTTCATATTTTTAATAGACTTTTGATGTTGAATTCCTGAGGCTGGAAAATGATTGCAAATTATTAGAGATAGTGCCCAACATGAAACTCTGAATTTTTGTGAAGTGTTGCAAAGTCTAATTCTATTTTCAGAGCTAAATTTTCCTAAGAAACATAACTTCTAAAGTTTAAATTGAGGTCTTTGATTTATAATCTTGGGAATTCTATAAGGCTTGCAATCCAGTCCAAAACAGTTTCCAGAATTCTATGAAAAATATATCAAGACAATGTTCTTTCTTGATTTCATATTAACCAGGTAAAAAAAAAAATATTTTATTGTTTAATGGAAGAAAAAGGTCAAGCCAACTGACCTTAAAGGTACAAACAGGAACTTAAAGTTTGAATCAGCAGAGACCTAATAGGTGTCAATCATTTGAGGTAGTATCACATTTCAGAAGAGGTAGTTGCACTTTAGAACTCAGTCAGACATAAACTGTTCCACCACCTAGCATCATGCAGAGACATTAGCTCTGTTACCTGCTACAGCACTGAGATGAACCTGCTTTATTAGCCCTGCTGTTTTAATTTGATTGCTTCCAAGACCTCAGCTGGTTTTTCAGTGTGATACTGTACTGCTCTACATTCCTGCACCAGGAAGCTCAGGAAGCTCAGAGAGAGTGTTATGTTGCTCACTTCAAGAATAACCTTTGAATAGTATTCCTCTCTCAGTATACAATAATTAATTAAATATATTTGATTTTATTCCTACTACTTTGCCAAAGCAGATATTTGTCAGATGCTAAAAAAATTAGCAATAGAAACTGTGGTTTTTAAATATAAATATACGTAAGAAATACCATAGCTTTTTCAATGATAATGTTGATTATGTATGTTTTGTATACACACACACATATATATAATCATCGGAACTTGTCATTTCACTCATATATTTCTCCTCTAATGAGGATGCTAACACCTTCAGATCAAAGACTATCTGGATGATGACTGTGTTTGACATTTTATCTCTATGTGCTTTCACTTCTTGTCTGAAGGTTTCGAGCAATCTGTTGGAAACAAGAAGCTTTGGGACTGAGTTCTCCAAGGGTCTGGAAGATGCCAAAGCCAGTATGTTGATCTCAGAAAACATAACAAAGTCAGTCTTTTCAGATATGAAACCAAAAAGGGATGTAAAGATCTAATTCCTACTATCATTAAATAGTTGAAGTTCAAGAGATGTAGCTTGCCACAAACACAGTTCTCATCACTTAGTGTTTACAGCCCCCCCTACTCAGCATTATGAACCTGTTACATCATTTCCTATACCTGCAGTTTTTTACTCCAGTGTAAAAGGTACATGAAGCATCTGTCACAGAAGCACCCCCAAAACCATTTTAGGTAGGTGATAAGCTCCAAACAGCCTTTATTCTAACCAGAACTGTTTAGCAGAGAACCAGCTAAAAATGGGTACCAATTAGGAATTCAGTTACTACACAGCCAATTCAGACTCAAGGGAACCCCAAAACTCTAGAATGATGATTCAAAATGCACATCTTCCCACTCATAAACAGTGAGGACCTTTAAAGGTACCCAGAAAATATAATTGCTTACCAACAAGGCCAGGTGTCTTTACATGGTGCCCCAGTCTAAAGAGGGGAATCTTCAACAGCAGACCTGCTGCTCTGAGGAAGACCAACTCAATGGGGGTCTCTAGTGGGCTCCATTTATACCCTAGTTGAATCTGGGCTGTGGTCATTTGTGGTAGTGGTCTAGAAATGTCTCTCAACTGAGGCCTTTCTTTTGTCAAGCGCCCTGTCTGTTGACCAAGGGGCGTGTATAAGAACATAGCGGTCTATTGGTCTAAAAGTTTCTGATGCTTTCAGGGTGTGTGGGGGGAAGGGTGGTGCATATAATCCAGCAGTGAAAATCTGCAGACAGATAGCTAATTTTTTGAGCATTATAGTTCTGTACATCACAAGACACTAAGTCTAATTTCTATGTCTAGAAAATGTGACAGTGTAGATAAAGTCAGAATGCAAACCGTGTAAGAGTAGGTCTAGGGCAGCAAGAAAAAATGCATAGCAGGGAAATAACCCGTAGAAATTGTACTTGAACAAGGAAAAATGAATAATAGCTCATCTTTAAAAGCAAACTATGGTTTGAAAAGCATAATCAGCTGGCAGCTGAAGAATTCCTTCAATCAAACTTTCATATCCCGTTGATCTCTGAATTAAGAAGATTTGTAAACTCACTAGAGGAAGAAGGTCTCTGCAGCAAATGAATGTACTCTTCCATTCTCATCCTGCCCTTGAAGAAAGGAGGAAGAGACTTATCCCACTGAGGTAAAGAAAAGAAAACTGCTGTGTAAATATCTGCATATCTTACAGGTGAAATTATGTGGAATACTATGGAAGTGCTGCCATCACGTGCTGCTTCTTACTTTGCGGCATGGTTGATTTGAAGGTGAAATTTCTGAATGCAAGGAGATGTTGCATGGTCCTGCAATGATTTGAAAATTAGACTTTAAAATAGTTTCAGAAAAATAATGATGTGGAAATAGTCTATCAATTCAATCTAGAGATTATATAGGACGCTGCATGATCTTCCTTTTGGTTTCAATAGCCTTTCCATTAGGTAAAGTTAAAGACAATTTGGATCCTAATAAAATTTGTATTCAAAGTTGAAAACTTCAATAAAAAACATATTTCCACATTTCATCCTTATTTTTCTTTCCTATAATCAATCATTTCAACACTTCAAGTTTGAATATACAATCTTGATCCAAAACTTAACAAAGAGAAATGTCACATTACAGGTTATATTTACAGCAGATGACTGACAATAGAATTTCTTCCTTTGTTTGGCAGACTCACACAAATGATGCTAAGACTTTTAATATTCGATTTGCTTCCTTTAGGTAATGGGAAAAGAAATGGGTGTATGAGGAGACATGTGGTTAAGATTTCTAAACCACTTTTTGTGCTGCTGCTTTGTTCAAGGAGAAGAGATGGGAGAAGGGGAGGGGAGGGGAGGGGAGGGGAGGGGAGGGGAGGGGAGGGGAGGGGAGGGGAGAGGAGAGGAGGAGAGGAGAGGAGAGGAGAGGAGAGGAGAGGAGAGGAGAGGAGAGGAGAGGAGAGGAGAGGAGAGGAGAGGAGAGGAGAGGAGAGGAGAGGAGAGGAGAGGAGAGGAGAGGAGAGGAGAGGAGAGGAGGAGAGGACTCATAGCACATGCCTGTCTAACTTGCTACAGCAGAGGGTGTTCTGCAATCTCTCAGACACTGTTTTGTTAAAATCTCCCAGGCCAAGACACTTGCAACTAATCTTACTTCCCGTAGCACATTTAGTTGGAAAATGTTAGCTTTTTGCTTTGAAGTCTAATGTTAATTATAGGCCTTGGGGTACTGATCAATGATCTGCGACACAGGCAACAAGTAGAGATGCTTCATGGATGCAATTAGACACAAGCCTTGTTTCTGTCACTTATATTCAGACATCTAATGCCATTTGAGATGGCTCAGACATTTGCCTTCTACTTCATGAAAGTGTTGGCATCCTATAGATCTTGTGTCATATTATGAAACCCCATTATTATTGGCCTGGTTTAGTAAATGACTGTAATCACCAGGCTCCTGTAAGTGGACTAAGTAGGTAGATAAACCCTTCCTTTTTTTCATTATAGAGAGGTAAAAGAAAACACCAAGCAAAACACTAGCCCAAGAATGAAACATCTTTTGTTGAAAGGGAACGAGAGAGATAGTCTATCAAGTATCGTCATCTGTTCTGCTGAGATGCTTCTAGATCACATTCTACAGAAGATAAACTTATTTACCTTTGAACATCTCAAGGAATTTATTGTGCAGCTCCTGTAAGACAAATTATCTGGAAAACAGTGAGGCAAAATTGTGATCAAAAAACAGAGGGCACTGCGCCCCACAGTACACAGTTCAGATAACTCTCTACCTATTGGCAGTTAGAGGAGGATGTTTTCTTCTGAGTACTGATAAAACAGAAATAGAAAAAAAAAAAAAAGAAAAAAATAAAGAAGGATTGTGGCAAAATCCTGTATACTCATGAGTTCACCTCTGGAAATTGCTTGTACTACACCAATCGATTTGTAGACAGAGACTGCTAGTTCTTCTTTTCAAGTGCTTAACTCTGGCACTCAGTTACACTGGATCTTGCCATCTGTGGTGTCATGTCTACATCTCACTTTTTCCCAAAGTGTTATGCTTGGCTTCACTCTAGGTCCTCACACTTTAGGCAGACATCAGACTCTTTGCCCACTAAATGCATGCCAGCATTTTCAACATACACCACTCTTTTTCTTTGTCTGCCATTCACAGCTCTTCTGTAAGACAGCCTTGAGTCAGCCACATCTACTAACCAAACCATTACACTCTACTGAGACATCATCACTTGTAGGTGCTTGCTGAATCACTCACACTATCTCTGGGTTGGCTGGGGATAGTTTGAGCACTGTTGTAGGCAATTATCCGTCTTTTATGCCACTGATTGAGCTGTTGCATATTAATACTTGGAAAACCATGTATAACTTTCATGTCTTCCCATAATGCCTTCAGGAAAACAGTGTAGAATAATAAAATCTTCCCCTAAATTTCAAGGCACTTATTGTCTTTAACATTTACAGGAAATTCTGCCTGTTTAATTAAGCACTGCACCTGTACTGATACCATCTAGGCCTGCTGGAATTGGTATCCCTGGGCATATGCCTGGGCAACCCAGTAACTCTGACCCAGAATGTTAATGCCAGAAATACTCCATGTTAAAATGTTACATTTACGTAATGTGCTTCCCACAGAGAAAAAATAATTTACATTTTGGCCTTTCCTGTAACTTTCTTTCTAGACAGTCCTATACATCTTCAGTGTTTATGGTAGAAATATTTCCTGCACCTCTTCAAACTGCAAACTTGCCCAAAGGTCTAGAGTGGTATGGACATTGTCTTGGGCTCCCATCTGTCCCTGGACACATGGCCAGCAGGCCAACAATGAAAAATGTTCCCCATGTCATTTTTCAGCCTCAGTCCATGAGTTAGAAAAGTACATACTGGCATGGGCAGTGAAGCACAAGACCTAAGGACTTAAGGGAATTATTCCATTTGTTGTGAATTATACTGCCTTTATTTTCCCATGTTGCCAGATATAAATTAAACACAACTGTTGGTAAACTCTTTCAGCCATGTCAAAGATTTATGGAAGCAAAATTATTGCAAGAGTGTTATACCTTTTGTAATACTGCGTTCAAACACTGCAGTCTCTAGGAGTATCTTTCTATCTTGGAAGTATAGCCAAAACTATGGGCATTTGACTTGATTTCTGCCAAAAGCCAGTCCAGATTTTCATCAATAAACTCTTCTAATGCTTAACAGAAGACCTCCATACATCTAGCTTGTTCTACGTATTCTTCTTATCAGTGAAACAATGATGAAGTTTTCTTTTTAATTCCCACTAATGTAGCAATTTGTCCTTTAGAGTAAACTCCCCCTGAAACTAACTATCCAGGTTTCAGAATTTAGAGGTTCAAACAGCAAATTTAACCCTTTTTGTTCCCATTTTATCCATTATACAGAGATACAGTCCATTTAACTAAAGAAAGCAAGTATCTTGCCATATAAATACCTAAAACAGTTATATGAAGTTGTCTCACGGAAACTGTTCTTCACTTCTTCTTGAAGAACTTCAGTGGTCTTGCCATTGTAAATAAGACCAATGTCTTGCTAAACAGCTTTTGTCTCTCATCTCACAAACAAATCACTGAAATAATGATGTGACACAGTGTACCATGTTGGAAGACAGATTTAGACTATCTGTAATTACTACCACAGTTGTTCTTGGAGCTATCAGAAGTTTTCCTTGTAGCAAGTACAGAGTAGGGAATAGCTCTGTCATTGCTACAACCACCATACCGGAGCACTACAATAAAATCTCTTGAATTAGTTCTGTTTTGTGGGGACCAGTTTTATGTCTGTAAGTAACCCTGGGTCAAAAAAATGAGATCCAGCCGTATTTTTTTTACTATTACTTTATAGTTACTCCTGTGTTTACAATGGAGTTCTTAACCTTCCTAAACTCCTGGTTTTTGTGTCCTAAACTGAAAATATCATCCTTCATTTGATCTTGTATGAGGTGAAATAACACACCTGGAATTATGGTGTCCCCTCTGAGCCCTTCTTTTTTCTATAGCTTCGTCTGCAGATATCAGGGATTTTGAGGTTTTCCTTTCCAGTTTTCTGGATGCAAGTTGTACTGACTGTTTTCCTCAGTACAGAAGAATCTCTGCAGGACCTTTAGCTGTAGGTGGCTCTCACAGCTTTGTGCGTGAGAAATCGGAGATCTCTGCATCTACATAGCAGTCAGAAATTGTTCTCCTTTTAGCAGAGTGAGCCAAAACTAAGTGGCTCCAGCACCTGTATTTGTAGATATGGAGGTTTTAACTTGGATGGACCCTGAATATACAGAAATTAAAAAAGCTGTACTTACCAGATTTTCATGGTATGCACAAATCAGCTTTATGACTATCTACATTATATATTACCTCCTGACACATGAAATGAGACTAAAGTATCCTGGAAATCTCATAGAGCAATGCATGAGGGCATTAGTTAATTACTCAAAGAATTCTTGCATTACTAGGTGGCAAATGCACTTCCTCAAGCTTATAGCACATTTTTTGCTGAGAGTATGCCAAAGAATTACACTGATTAGACTGAAAGCTATTAAAAATGTTCTTCATAATTTTTAACATAATTTCCTACAATAGCATCCTGTAGTTTTCTTTATTCCAGACACAGAATTTATATGCTGGTTTCATCTCTTCCTTATTCATTAAGACCAACCAATGCTGTTTGTATCATGTATTGTTGCAAAGCCTTTTATCCAGCCTCCTACAAAGGCTCTGTAAAGAGATTTTTAAGCTTTTATTTATTGCAAACTGATTTCTCAGTCATTTTTCTTTCACTCTTTAAAATATGAAGTGATTCAGTGACCTTCTTCCCCATCTGTGATACATGTGGCTTTCTGTTAAAACAGAAGTTGATTTTCTTCATGTTAGCCTGTGAATATTTAAAACATTGCCCTTGACCAAGAGTTAACAGTGAAAGTAACAAAGGGTGTGATCACAGCCTTTGGGGCAGCACAAGTAGCAGATTACAGAGCATTGCTACCAGCAGAATGTAGTCTTAAATTCTTCTCTAATGTTAATGCCATTAGATAAAACAATTACATGCCCTTTTCTTGAGCTGTATCTTTGATTCTGGTCATTCAACATCCAGAAAGATAGAGCAGAAATAGCAAAAATGAGGTTAATTTGAAGTTAGAAGATGAAAAAAATATTTAAAGACTTTGATATGGAAAGAGATTTGAAAATATTAGCGGTGTATCATAAGAGATTATTTATGAAATAATGGACTATATGAAAAAAAGCACAACAGAATTCTGTTTGTGTTTCTGCACATTACAAAACAGATGTGTGTTGGAACTAGAAGAATTTAATTATAAACAACATATAATTAGCATGTAGAATTCACTTAAAATACATACTTTTAGATCCTACCACTTCAAGGAAAAACATATGTATAGGGTAAAGTAAATTTCCATTTCAAAAAGGCTGTCTGAATTCTGATTCAGATTTGTCCAAGAGTAAAACATGTCTAAGACTTAAACTAGTCCTGCATTATCGAAGGTTGTGAAATGTTCTGTTCTGATTTTAGCGTGATCAGGCTTAGACCCTCTGTGTATGATAAACATGACTGCTAGGCAGAAAAAGTTAGATCTTAAATGGGAACCTGGTGCATTTTGAATAAGAGAACATGATATGGATATTAATTTGGACTGGGAACTAGATTTGCTGGTACAAAGCTCCTCTTCTAGCCTTATATTTCCATATTTTATTTTTAAAAGTGTATTAAGGTGAAATAAATTAATAATCTTTATATTTTCCTAGTGTAATTCTTAGGGCGGAAAGGGATCTCAAGAGATCTTATGGTACGTTCAAGGTAGGATTAACTGTATCTATGTCATTTTTATCTGTCTAGGACTACTATAACACAAATTGATTGTAAGTCTGCACTCTCATGCCATTGTAAAAAAGCAGATGTTATAATCAAAGTTGTAAAAGACTAGCAACGCCTTATGTTAAGACAGATGTCCAGTTTTGTCTGCATTTAAAGTGAATGAACTATTTCCAAAGACCCTGGTTGAAGGCATGGGGAGTGATCAGAAGGCTAGAAAACTTGACCTATATAGAAAAATAGTTGAGTGAATTACTGTTATTTAGTCTAAACATCAGAAATATATCCTGAGTCTAACATAGCTGTTTTCAGATAGTTAAAAGATTGATTTGAGAAAGGGGAGAATATTAGAAATTCAATTTAAATTATTTATTGTTATTTATTTAACTAACATCTATATTATAATGTTCATTGTCACACAAGTCTCATTGCAGGAGGAATGTTCTGGTTACTGGTGTATAGAAATCACTTAGAGTTCAAATCAAAACAATGAAGTATCATAGTTGTCATGTTAATTGAATTGGCTTTTTAAGTTATTAAATAACATAATATAAACCACAGAAAAAGCAGTCAAGATAGGCAGACTAATTACTTTCCATAAATACATAAACATTTTAATTGGATAGCACAGAACAAAAATATTATATAAAAACATTTTAGAAATAATCATCAAAACAAACTGAATTTCAGAACCTGTGTTTTTAAAGCTGGTGAAGTGTGCGGATGTTAAAACATATTTTCATAATGTGTTTCATATTCTGTGAAGAAAAATTATTACACTGGAACAAAAATGTCTCATTATCATGCTGAGAAAACTTTCACATTTCCACTACTGTCTGTTTGTTAGCATGGTGGTTAGCACTGTTTACTTACAAAAGAATTTTGTAATTCTCTAACAAGGATCACAGTACCAAGTATCTCACATTGCGCTGACAGAATTTAAACAGAACTGCCTGTTCTTTCTGGACATTATCTTTGAAAATTGATATTTCCAGTTCTGACATGATTGTACACTCATGAAAATGGTAGTGTGGATTGCCTGAAGAAATGTAAAGTTAAAGAAAATACGTGAAATCACTGTTTCCTCCACAGCACAAAAGATAATTCTATAACAGCTTTGCAAGCAACACTACCAGATATTTAATTCCAGCATTTAATATGTGATGTGAAAGGAAAATAAATTACTTACTTGGGATCATTTGACTCTTTCAGTATCTGAAGATAGCAATGCAATACCTTTTGTGAGCTTATTTCCTGACTGTACAGGTAATGAAGTAAAAATAACTAATTCTGTAATTTGCTCACACATTGTGGGTTGGAAAGGCCTTACTCCCATGTTCTGAAAGCTGGGTTTTAAGGTAGAAATATGTTATACTATCAATGAAAGTCATGGAAAGTAAGCACCAGTGGGAACCCTTTTATGATGCAATCAATTGCTGTGTTTTGTCTCTCCTTTTTTTCCCCCATTGAATATATTAGTAAATTGACACAACTTCCGAAGATGAAAGTTGCTGAAAGCTAGGAAAGATGAATCTTCTATTGATTATACTAACCCTGAAAAAGAAAAACTTCACAATTATATTTCCTACCTTCCCTGTCTAAACTCTTTCTGTTGTCAGCTTTCAGCACTTCAAGCTGACTCTGGGTTTCTATTACTTTAGGCCATTTCTGTTACAGCATTTCACTTTTTTATGTTTGCTCTATGTTCTTTGTTTCAAGAAATTTAAAACATATTCATGCAAAGCCATAGAAGATAAATTTGTTTGAATTCAAATTAACAAATATTCTGTAAATTCAGAAGTTCACATTGCTGTTGGATAAGAAAATATTCTTAGATATCTATTTAATATATGTGATTTGAATTAACTCACAACCTACATAAAACAAGACAGCAGATGATAAAAAGTCCGCGCGTTTCTGGACATAACCTGAGTGCATACCCTGTGATATTAAACTACCAACCTTGTTACAAGCTATTCTGTATCACTCAACTAAGTGAGAGGGCAGGACTCTACTGCTCACAGATCTGTTGGCTATCTTTCTGAAGACAGAATTTAGTCAAATTTCAATTTTCTTTCTTCCTCTTTTTATCTTTCCACCACACTACAAGGAAAAGTTTTTAAGAGCTTCCTACCTGAGAAGGAAAACTGATGGGTTTGACAGCCATACAAACCTGTTGCCCTCAGAATGCAGGGTTAGGGCTTCCCCAGAGGGCAGTCTGTGAATTTACAGCTCTTTCCTGAACATGACCAGTTGATTACAACCTCATTACCTTCAATGCAAACTGGAAAGTGCACCTATTTGATCTTAATTTACCCACAACAGCAACATAACAAGGACAATACATAGTAAATTGCATTGAAACCAAAGGAAGACAAAAAGAAAAAAAATGAATTATATATTGTGTGGGTATAAGGAGGCATGGAAAATTATAGTGATGAGAACCATATGAATGAGTTTGAAACTCTCTCTGCGTCTTTTCTTAAGCTGGAATAAGTATTCTCTCTCAACCTGCTCCTCAGGTAAAGGTACATGAATTATTTTTACCTATCTGCAGTGCTCTGCTTCTATGATCCATTTGCACATTTTCTGTTCTAAATCTCACTTTAATACCTTCTACTTCTCTTTAGCTGGTGATCGACTCAGCCCTTAAAATGTTTTGTGATAGTAATATAAAAATGCTGTATAAAATGAAATAGTTTTGCACGACTCCATAGAAATATAATTTAGATTAAAAGCAGATGACTGTTTTTTCTTTTCAAACTGATTTATCTGTTGTAAACAAGATAAATACGCTGAAGAATGAATTACATTGGGACAGTAATAAAAGAAATACATATAGTTATAAGAAACTTCGTGTGTATGCTAGTAAAAGGACAAGATTGAGTCCTTCATGTTACTTGCTGGTTAGTGCATCCACAAACTATGGGACATTTGTAGAGGAGTCCTGCTGGGTAGACAAAAATAAAGAAAAACAGAAAAATAATTTTTACATTTTGAATTTGAATCTTCAAAGCAATGCCAAAATTAAAACTACCACAGTAAACTAATAAAATCACAGTTTATTTCAGGGATTTATAGTTTACTGAAAACTTCCTTAAAGTTTCATATATTCCAGTAAGGACTGGTTTAGTTAAAAATTCCTGCATGTTTGAGCCCTGTATAATTCTTACTATAAGTCCTTCTCAAATAATGATTATTTAGTCCCATAAGCATCCAGTTATCTATTGATAAAGCTAAAGGTATCTGAACTTCTGAGGAATTTACTCTTTGGAACCATAGGGAAAAGTTAGACAAAACAAAGATCAACTTTGCATTGATGATATTCTGGTGTAGGTCTAGCTCTGAGTGTTTCAGATGTCACTAGCTGGTACTGCCATATAGAGACTCCAGCCTTAAAATGCAAGGAAGTGCTCAAATCTTGGAAGAGTAACTATACTGATCTCTTGGTCCTTCAGAAGTCCATGTGCATGCAACACTTCAGAAAGCAAGCTGTGAATTTAAACAAAAGTCAAATATTTATTTTGGTTTTGATCAGATTTTACTATAGTTGTCAAATTTTCTTATGTAATATGGGTTTTGGAGCACTTCAGGGTATCTGAAATATAACATTGATTTCATGTTTCTTTTCCATCTTAAACAGTATTCATTTACTGTGTGAATCCATAGAGGGGTGTTGAACACTGTCTTGTATTGCAGTACATATTCCACTTTCTGGTCAGTCAGTGTCAACAGCTCCTATGATGTACTTTATACATACTCTTCTGTGAAGGATTTGTTTTGGGAGTTCAGATAAAAATTTCTATTAATCTAATATTGTTTTAGTTTCCTTGGAATATTTTTGCAGATAGGAAATATTCATCAGATGACAATGTTTCTCTTACTGTTTAAGGCATTCACCTGGGAAATGGGTTGCCAAAATTCAATGTTGCTTCATTGTGTAAATTTTTTTGAAGAAGGTACAACAAAATTAATAGGAATGACTGAAAAAAAAAAAAAAAAGGAAGCCCTGTGACTGCCCTGGTAAGAGCATATTCTGAGATATAAGAGATATCTGGACAAATCTCTACTGTTAATAAGGCAAAGAAACAATTTATTGATTTGGGTATCAGCTGGAATATGTTGAGGAATATGCACACTTTTAAAATTTATTTTTCAGTGGGATTAATTTTTCTTCAATATTCATAAAATTTTTTAATGTGTCAAAATATAATGTTTCAGTATTTCAAGTGCTCTCTTCATTTGTTTTTACAATGTTTCAGTATTTTATATACTTTCTTCATTTGTGTTTATGGAAATGATTTACTGAATTCAACTTCAGCACACAGGTAATTTCACACTTAATGTAACTACAATCCATAGAAGTTCTGCCTAAGGTACAAAGTATAGGGCTCCCAAAGAACTCATAATGTGGCTGAAATACACCAAACCTCACCCTCTGAGGGTTAGTAGTTTTTGGCGTCATAAAAAGCCAGTAATATTTCATAGTTATCTCTGTTATGAATAGAATCAAGAAGTAGTCAGAATACCCTACTTGCAATTGACTCATTCTACAGCATAAGATGGAAACATCATAAAACCAGACAGGGAAAAGAGAGCATCAACAATCTCAATGATCAGTAAATCTGATATTTTTGAAATACGTTTTTTAACATGTAGTATCTGTGCCAGCACAAAACAACCCTGTTGTACAGATTTGCCTAACTTCTAGACATCATAATATTCTTAAAATCACTGTTTCTTAACTACCTTTTTTTTTTTTTTGTAGAGTAGTCAACTTGATATATGCAGTTTGAACTGTTAGAGAACATATGAAACTACTTGACTAATATATTTAAAATGACACCATGATTACTATTAACAAAGAAAAACATTGTTCCAGTGTCCCGATTGAAGAAACATCATCTGATAACAGAAAGAAGGTATCAATCTTGAATATCAAATATAAAACTGAAAAGGATTTGAACATTAAAATGATTCTCGAAAGGAGATAAAACATGTCTCTACTTTATACACTGTAAACAGGAATGATGGTGTGACACAGCAGGCTGAATCAACTTAGAAATCAACAAAAACTTTTTCTTGCATCCTATTTTTTCTCATCATTCTATCGTTCTGATGCAGTCACTATGTCTTAAGCAATAAAAGAAGAAAGCTGCTATTCTGATTGCTTTCCAAGTCATTTTCTATTATCCTGCTGATACCAGAAACAAAAATACCACAATCCTTCTTTGTCCAGAACATAATAGATGTGACCCGCAGTGATAAAGCTCATACTGCTGAAATTTAATCTGACTGTGTTTTACAGGTATTACTAGGCTGAAAGTTTGAAAGATTTATTTAAACACATTTAAGTAACATCATTCTCCTTCATTTGAATCATTGTAAGATTAATGTATGACACATGGAAATACATTTTCAGAAAGATGAACTTATTTTGTAGGGTTTAAATGTACAGTTGTATTCCTAATGGAGCACAAGGTTGTAATTACATGTGCTTAAATATTTTCTGTAGGTGGCACATCTGAAAAGCATAGGAAAACCTAGCAGCTCTCACAATTCAAACTTGTGAGTGACTGTCAAAATAGTAAAGGAAAAGAGGAGTCTCAAGATCTCTTACTTCATATATTTTGCTACTCGGTATCATCAGTGTTTGTAAACTGGTAAAGAAAGTAAATACTTGAGGGTCGTGGTTTAATCTCAGCAGCAACTAAGCACCATGCAGCTGCTTGCTCACTCCCCCTGAATGGGATGAGGGAGATACTCAGAAGGGTAAAAGTGAGAAAACTCATGGATTGAGATAAAGACAATTTAATAGATAAAGTAAAAGGCATGCACACAGACGAAGCAAGGAATTCATTCACTGCTTCCCATGAGAAGGCAGGGTTTCAGCCATCTCCAGTACAGCAGGGGTCCATCACATTTAGCAGTTACTTGGGAAGATAAGACACTATCACTCTCAACATCCCCCTCCTTCTTCTTCCCCTAGATTTTTATTGCTGAGTATGATGTTGTATGGTATGCAATATCCCTTTGGTCAGTTGGGGTCAGCTGTCCCAACAGTGTGCACTCCCAACTTCTTGTGCACCCCCAGCCTACTTGCTGGTGGGGTGGGGTGAGAAGCAGAAAAAGGCCTTGACTCTGTATTAGCAATAACAAAAACATCCCTGTGTTATCAGCACTGTTTCCAGCACAAATCCAAAACATAGGCTCATACTAGGTGCTATGAAGAAAATTTACTTTGTCAACGCTATCCCAGTCAAAACCTGCACAGTAAGGAAAACTTATATTAGTCAGAAGAGAAATAAAAGGATTGCTAGGCATAAGAGCAGATGAAAATCACAGAAGAAATAATACACTATTTAGTTTGATTTGCTCTAAATCAAGAAAAACGGTTGTAACCATAGATTAACAAAAAGTAAAGAACGAAAATAAAAGGACGCAAGAACCAAAAATATTGGAATAACATCACAGAAGTTAACTCTCAATTATGTCAACCTAAGTCTGAATGAAAAGCAGTTAAATGAAAAAATTATTTGAAATAATGAGTTGAAGAGGAAGTATAATCATAATGAAAGGGATAGACTTAAGTGTGAGCACATAATGAAAAGCTTAGAGATATTTAATTTACCTAAAGAAAAGTAAATATAAGGTTCTGGTGGTTATACAAAATATACAGTGGCCAATCGTGAATTCCAGGCTAGTATAATGCACCATAGACAGCTGGTTACAGTATTCATACCCCTTCTTCTTACCCCTTGGTGGAATCTATGGACAAAATGTTAGTTACTTTACACAGTAAATTAACGGGCCTTTACACACCCGTTACACATACACTCGTGAACAAATACAAAACCACACACACATAATTATCTTTTTACATATGCATGTATCTATTTGGGTTCCATGTTGTGATGGAAATCCCATACTGCAGAGTACAAGAAATGATGAAAAGAGGATGGGCCATAGAGCAGGAATTGTGTTTGTGAGGGAAAAGGAGACAATACCATCCATGGTTTCAGCATATTTACGGGATTTCCAGACATTCTTATACCTCAAATCTACATTCATATCCCTGACCTTCCTCCTGGATTGTGTGGTTCCTTGCCTGTTCTCTTTGCTAAGCCACATTACTTGCTCTTGGGGAGATGGCAGGGTAAACAGGACAATGGATCAGATTGTTACATTCCTAATGAGAATTTTGGCAGCTGTACAAAACAGTATAAAACTGCAACAGTATAAAACTGCAATACACGAAACCTGGAGAAGCAGAGTGTGAAGTAATCAAATGGAAAAAAATGAACTTTTAAATAAAATTTATGTGTTGATCTAGTTCTGGATCCACTTCAAATGCTAGAGAATGTCAAAACCAAGATAATATATACCAGGTATAATTCGCCTGTTTTAAAGTAGATATTTTACTGCAACAACAATACCTCCCAACAATAATTACAGACTAATTAAAAAAAAAAAAAAGAGTGCACCAAAAAATAAAAGGCAAACAGCTTGACCTTAATTCACACTTTTTTTTTTTTTTTTTTTTTAATTATCAAAATTATCTTCAAAGCTTTTTTTGGTGTTCCATTGGTTCCTCTGTATGGTCACTGTGGAAATGTCTCTCTTATGGTCAGCGAGTTCCTAGCTCCCAATTTGTGTGTTGGAATTCATCTCACATAACTTTCATACAGGCTAGAGCAAAAGTCATAACATTCTTCAACAGTACTTTAGATTTAGTTTGAAAACTGAACAGGTTCTTCAGCACAGCCAGAAAACTTTTGCCAGGGCCATTGAATATCTTTGAGAAGATTATTGTTGTTTCATAATGCATTATATTGCTGTTTTCTTTAACGCATTTCTATATTGAGCCAGTAGGATATTTTCTTTGCTTTACAATTGCTGAAGTGGCTTTCATTTCTCCACATTTCTGTGTGTTGAGACATAATACTGCAACTACCAAAAAGACCTGATGATATACATATGGGAAATCTGGGACTCCAGTTTTAGCAACTCTTCTTCGTCTCTGAGTTTACAGATCATTCAATTTTAATTCTTCCTTCCATCTTTTCCTGGAACCTTTCCCTAAGTAAGCATCACATAACTGATGGTTCAATCTTGCAAATGGAAAGGGGAGACACAAAAAAGACATCTGTCCATGACACGGATTTATATTTGGCTTATATTTGAAGTGCACAAAACTGAAGGAAAGGTGTCATTTTTTATTTCAGGACTCACATCACTTCTTCATTTGAACATATTCTTCATTCTGTGATGATCTAAGAATGGTGACATATTTCCTCACATAGATGTAGCTCATATTGACAAAAGGAGTTTTGCTGTTGTTGTAGTTATGATTTTCCTAGAAAACATACTTGCTAAATAAAGCCTTCCCTACAAGGTTATTACAGAAAAAAAAATATAAATATCTTGAATCAGTATGTGTAAATATTCTAATTTCAACTATATCACAATTTCTCTGCTAAAATTGTAACAACCTTGTTAGCACACCATCACTAAGCGAGGACTGTGTTGTTTTGCATCTGTGGAAAACGATTTTTGTCATTAAGAGGAAAAGAGTAGACAAATAACATGAAAAACATTAAGGAAAATGCAGTACTCAGCTTTATATACAGTATAATATTATAGTTGCTGGTTAACAGCACTTCATTGCTCTTGTATTGAGAATGCAGTGAAATGCAATTGGACATAACTGGATAGGAATTTGTAAAAGCCTATGTTTAATGGTTATCAAATTTGAACAGAAGGTTTTCTATAAAACTATTTGAAAGTGTCACACCCTGAAGCTAGGGATTACAGATAAGCTGCTGTCTGAGAGACTACATTTGATACATTAAAGGATATGAACACGAATCCCAGAAAAATATGATTGGAAATTCCAAGTTTGGGGATTAGTTGTACATTGGTTAAATAGATGTGATTTGAATTGTATATTACATTTTCATAACAGACCACATGTTCTGTGTATTAGCTTATGTAATAGAGTTGGTCAATAGATTTATTTTAAATGCTGGTTTAGTTTGCAATGATTATAGAACTATGGACAGAAACTATGTGTCTTATAATTTGAAAGTGAAGTTTATGGATTTTCTTATCTTTTATGAAAACATGGAGGAAGAAGACATTCACTGTGTGAAGCAACATGATTCTTATAATAGAATATTGTTGTTTTTTTTTTTTTTTTAATTTCTTTAATTTGCATTTCTGTTTGCATTTGAAGAAGTCCCATTGAGTGTAACAAGTCAGGTATACAGATCAGCTTTAAAGAACTTTTGCAATAAATTTCTTATGTGAACTTTTTAAGGCAACAGTGAAAACTGGCATATTAAAGTCTACTTTTGCTGATGTATAACTTGCTGGAGCCAAGGTTTTAGGGTGGGATTTTCTTTGTTGTTGCTGTATTTTGTTTTTGTTTCCTGTTTGTAAGGTTAATTTTAAATAGATTGAGAGCAGCCCTGAGCAGGACTTGGGTGTGTTGCCTGATGAGAAGCTCAACACAACCCAGCAATGTGTGTTTCCAGCCCAGAAAGTCAACTGTACCCTGGGCTGCATCAAAAGAAGCAGGAGCAGAAGGTTGAGGGAGGTGATTCTCCTCCTCTACACCACTCTCATGAGACCACACCTGGAGCACTGTGTCCAGCTCTGGGTCCCCCAACATAAGAAGGACATGTACCTGTTGGCACGAATCCAGAGGAAGGTCATGAAGATTATCAGAGGGTTGGAGCAGCTCTCCTATGAAGAAAGGGTGAGAGAGTTGGGATTGGTCAGCTTGGATAAAAGAAGGCTCCAGGGAGACCTATTGCGGCCTTTCGGTAGGTGGAGGGGGACTACAGGAAAGCTGGAGAGAGACTGCAGCAGCACATTTTGCTATTTCTGCTATTATCAGCTCTCTTAAGAAATAAAACCCCTAAATCTGCCCAGGACTATTCAACCATATCCATCCAACACCGAATGTTTTAAAGACTTAGAAGTCATCACTTCTTGGAAAGAGGAGTCTCCATGACAAAATAGATCTGATGCTTCTTCAACATTTCAGTATAGTTAAGTTTCAATGTGCATTTAATGTTGCAGCTTAATGAGCAATACAAGCTAAACTAAATCTTTACTGTTCCTTAAAGAAGATGTTCTTTCTTCCTCAAGTCTTTTCTCCATTGTTCTTAATACAATACTCCCAATTGTTGTCATTCTAACCAACATTCTTAGAGCAATATAAACAACCAATCAGATCAGTGTTTTAGAATACAGTATTTCTATGGGGTTAATTTTCAGACGTGTCAAAGAGATTTTAGTGTTGACCTCTTCTGTGCTCATTACATTATATCAGCAAAGTCACTCATGAGTCTACCTTTTGTGGTTCTTCAGAAAAAGAGTACTTTAGGGAGAGGAGTAAAAGATGGATCTAAACAACTTCATTGTTGACTCATTAGCAATTTCTTAAAATATCCATCGGTAAAGTTGAATGTAACCTTTATACCAGTGCTGCATTTATGCCATTACTTTATAGCATCACCTTTATATCATCATTTGTGGAAACATAGCTGAATCCAGGCATTTGGCCTAGCTGTATCAGTGCAGGCTTTGCTTCTTCCTCCCTGGCAAGCTGTGAAGTCACAGGCTGATAGAATGGCCATAGTTGATCATGAAGACAGACCAATACCTACCTCCTGCAAAACAGCTCTTTCGCTGCTAGCTCAGGCTTGATACAATGCAAACCCAACAACAGTCCTACAGGGAAAACTTTCTCACCTACAAGCTGGTGACAAAGTTACTTGTAAAATCAGGATTGCAAATTGTGTCCTGAAGAGTTCTTACATGCTTTCATAAAAGTAGGAATAATACAAATTTACTATCACAACTAAAACACATATAATTTTTAAGTGATGTACATAAAACTCAGTTTGAGTATCATTTAATGCATGCAACAGCTGGTGAGAGCAGACATTTCTCGCTCTCCACAGTAGAGGAAGCAGAAATTGTGTTGAATTATAGGCTTTTAAGGAATTGCAGTTTACTATAGAATCAACAGAAGCTGGTTACCTAGTAAAATCTCCAAAAGATTCCAACTGCAGACAGACTTCTCAGATTTTCCCTAGCACTCAGTACAACCAGGCAACACATATGCAACATAGTGAGTCTACAAAATATTTGCAATGAAAAACTGGGACTAGGAAGCATGTGTATGTAAGTAAGAGTGTGATTAAAGGTTGTAGCAGCAGAAAAGCAAACCAATGAACTGGAAAGGAAACAAGGGACTAGACAAACAAGAAGTAAGGGGTTGAAGGATTTGTTGGGCAAGGAGACTAAAGGGGTGGGGAAACACTGGAGAGATTGAGACATTGGAAAGAGACCTTTTAGTATTCAGCTCCTAAGGATTAATCAAAGGTCATAAAAAGTTGGATGAAAGCTTTTCAGATCTGTCTCAAGGTTTCTGTTCTTTGAAGCTGCACTCATTTCTTAGCTTCTAGTTCCCCCAAGTTAATGTGCCAAGTTTCTGTCCCTGAAGAGTCTTTTTTCCATCTGAAGCAATATGTGTTGTTTGGCTACAAGCACAGCTTTAGAGAATCTGGCTTTCCACAACTTAGAGACCTTCCAAGATGCTGGGATATATCCCAAAACACAGTTCTAGGATGTGTTATCATATTCATCTACTTACCATTACCAGATTTGTCTTTTACCTTATTTTAGCCAAGACAGATGAAGTCTGGCAAAGTCACAAAACATCTTGGTAATCCACAATTCCAACATAGCTGCTTTGGCAGAGCATGTGTGGGACAAGTGTTTGGGCCAGTCTTAATCATAAGCAATAATAAAGTTTTTAATGTATTTCAAGACATATCCTCACAGGCTAGGATTTAACAGTGTACACAAATCTTAGTCTGAGGACTGTCATCAACAAATGAAAATGGAAAAAGTCTTTTGGGCCACTATTTGTAAGAGTCTGCACACAGGTGACTGCTTGAACCTGATACACTCTTTTCACATCAAAAGAAATATAATTTATTGGTATTCTTTGTCCTGAATGAAAACAAAACAGAACAAAACAAAACAAAAAATCCCATGTCCTGAAGGACATGTTTTTTCTTTGAGTCTGATGGTTTAGATGATACATATATCTGTCATCTATATAGCCTATATACATTGATGGATGTTATTACTACAGTGGTTGAAGTGAGTCCTCTGAAATTAACCTAATGACACAATCTATCTTCTTATCCATCCACTCTCACATAACATTTTTATTGATTTTCCAGTACCCCAATGTTTAGAGTTAACTTCCAAGAAGTGATTATATAAAAGTTTATGCCAAACTGGTGTGTATTGTCCAGTAACTGGTGTTGCAGGATGCATCCTGCAGTTTAAGCTGCAGTAGGCTGACTCCAACCACTCTGTGAATGAGGAGCGAAACCTCATTCTTGCAGTGAAAGCTGAGCGATGTTGCATTATGAAGTTCAGTTTTCCAGAAAAAAAAATAAAGGGTCATCATCATCATTTTCATCAATAACTTGGATGAGGGAATAGAGTGCACTGTCAGCAAGTTTGCTGATGACACCAAGATGGGAGGAGTGGCTGACACTCCAGAAGGCTGTGCTGCCATCCAGTGAGACCTGGACAGGCTGGAGTGTTGGACAGGGAAAAAATTAATGAAATATAACAAGGGCAAGTGTAGAGTCTTACATCTGGGCAGGAACAACCCCAGGTTCCAGTATAAGTTGGGGAATGACCTATTAGACAGCAGTGTAGGGGAAAGGGACCTGGGGGTCCTGGTGGACAGCAGGATGACCATGAGCCAGCACTGTGCCCTTGTGGCCAAGAAGGCCAATGGCATCCTGGGGTGTATTAGAAGGGGTGTAGTTAGTAGGTCTCCTCCGCCTCTACTCTGCCCTGGTGAGACTGCATCTGGAATATTGTGTCCAGTTCTGGGCCCCTCAGTTCCAGAAGGACAGGGAACTGCTGGAGAGAGTACAGCACAGGGCAGCAAAGATGAATAAGGGAGTGGAGCATCTCCCTTATGAGGAAAGGCTGAGGGAGCTGGGGCTCTTTAGCTTGGAGAAGAGGAGACTGAAGGGTGACCTCATCAATGTTTATAAATACATAAAGGGTGAGTGTTATGAGGATGGAGCCAGGCTCTTCTTGGTGACAACCAATGATAGGACAAGGGGCAATGGGTATAAACTGGAACACAGGAGGTTGCACTTAAATATGAGAAGAATCTTCTTCTCAGTGAGGGTGACAGAACACTGGAACAGGCTGCCCAGGAATGTTGTGGATTGTCTTTCTCTGGAGACATTCAAAACCGGCCTGGACACCTTCCTGTGCAAGCTCATCTAGGTGTTCCTGCTCCAGCAGGGGGATTGGACTAGATGATCTTTCCAGGTCCCTTCCAATCCCTAACATTCTGTGACTCTGTGTCATCTGAAAGAGCTGCAGGATGGGCACACAAAATTTTCCAGATCAGATGAAGGCCGCAAATTGCAACAAATACTTTTTTTTTTTTTTCTCTCATCTTCCTGCAAGAGAAATACTTAAAAATTGTGTTTATTTTCCCATAGTCATATTGATGTATTATAACCAGGAGACCTCTTAGGACATGCAGAGTTATAGAAGGCATGTTAATTTTGATAATATTAATTTTGTCCTAGAGCCTGATAGTAAAGTCATTCCATCTGCCAAGATCTCTGATACGTGCTCTAAATTAATTTTGAGCAGATTTTCCATCTCATTGAAGATAAACATCAAAGGAACATCATTAAGATCATAAAATCAATCATGTAAAAGGTAGAAAATGCCGAAATCTTACACTGCATATCCAGAAGTGGCTGCAATAGAGATTGCTATACAACCTTAATTCAGTCCATTGTGCAGCCCTTAATTTCAACCTGCTTTAATCAGGGCACTAGAAGATTTGTATCTTCAAGCAGCAGAGAATTGAGTATGGTATCTCAGACCAGGATTTACTATTCACATCCTGATTTGTAAGAAGCAAATGATTGTTTTGCCTAACAAAGCCTGTAACATCAAGTTTGTTAGAGTTTCAAGGATCCATCTTTTCAGCTTTGCTCATAGTTTTTGCTATATAGGATCCTCCAAATCCTTTTCTGTTTTTCTTTCATTGACATATTTTTCTCTTTAAATTAAGGAATTACTATATTTAAATTTATTTGTTTCTTGAGGGCTCATAAAAAAAAACCTAAGAGAGAAAGAAATGGTCTGTTCATATTTCTCAGCTGGTTACAAAATTAAATTTAAAGCCCTGCTTATGCCTGCTGTCATGTTGACTGGGGAGAGTTCCAAGATTATTTAATTTATAAAAGCCTCCTCTCTTCACCTAATAATTCTAATTTGTTTCAGAATAAAATATGCTTAAATGTTAATTTAAGTTTTCTTTGCTGATCAGAATAGCTGCTGTTTAAACATCTTGTTTAAATAAAGCAAATGATTAGAACATGTAACAAGATACAAACCACATGAGTCATCTCCTGAGAAACTACAATACATGCATACTTTGATATATACATTAAGATTTTTGATTAAGAAGATATAAAGTTATATTTTAAAGCCTCTGACCAGTAAATCTTTTAATAGGCTTTTACTGGTTTATTCTTAGCTCTTCCTAATACTCTTCATTTAGGTAGGAGCTATTCAGTGTTAGGGGCTGGCTCAAGGAGCGTGGACATGAGTCCACCGAGCAACTGTACAAGCAGAGCCCATTCTAGTTGACATAAGTAGGCCTTAGATTGCTTTACTAGTAGGCCGTGGGAAAAGGGGAAATGGGAAAGTACTAATTAAAACAGGGTCAGCATGCCCTTGAAGAGGTGATAAACAACTTGAGAAAGTAGGGGCCAGAAAAGTTCGCAATGTGTATAGTTAGCTAACTGCAAGTAGGGGGAGTAAGTAAATGTAACCTTCTAGTGCTTAGTCTGTTAGATAAAGACAAGTATGCATAATTATGGTATTTGGTATAAATGCATGCTATCTCGGGCAATAAAGGTGAATCATGCTTTATCACTCTCATGGAGTTGGCCTGCATGTTTACCTCAGCCGCGCGCTAGCAATTCAGTACTTTTTTTTTTTTCTTATATATAGTAAATGAAGCTACAGAGAGATTAATCCAAAAGTATCCTTAAATTATGTGTAGCTATTCTGGGATTCTTAAAACTTGATTATTCGGTAAAGTTGTTATGTTAGATGTAAACTTAAAGATCAGTCCTCACTGATTTTCTTCAATGATTTTCATCACTTACGATAGTCAGTACAAAGTCATAGTGTAGTATCTCCTACTTTTCATCTGGAAAATCAGAAATATCCAGTTAGCCAGAGACAGCGGTGTATGAAACCAACTTTGAAGATTTCTGAGCCTTCTCCATGGATACTAGAAAAATTATAGAGCAACGAATTACACTTTTAGATTTACATAGTCCAGCAAGATACCTACATTTAGTGTGATGAAATCAGGCCTTGATGTTATTACCAAAAAAAATTGTTTCCTTTATAAAGGAAAAAAAGCCAAACAGGTTCTAATACCTGTGGAAGAGATACAGTGATTCTCAGAAACCCAAAGTCCTTCATGTAGATCAGTAGAATATTTTGGTACTTGTTCTCTGTCTTTCAGTCCCAAATGGGCTTGATTCTGTTTGTTTGTCTTTAAACATTCATATGTTCATTGTATTAAGCCTGTTTTGGACTCTACACTGTAACCTAGTGACTGAGCAGGTCCAAAGCATCCCCATGTACACTAGAACATATCATCAGAGAGTCTGACACCATTAATTTAAGTGATACAAACTCAAGCCAATATCTTGGCCATGTTTTGTAGAGATGCCATGCAAACCAGTGATGTTCTGCAAGTCAACAACCACACAGTGACTTGAGACCTACAAATACAGGGGTGAGGTGAGAGTGGGGACTATAGGATTAGATAACCAATGTAGACAGCCAGCTCCGGATTGAGCATGTCCAATGCTCTCTCTACGTTTTAGAGAGAAGGCAGGGAATTAGAGATCTTCTGATTTTATACCTTCTTCTACTGCACAGGAATGAACTTATCCTGTCACATCTCACACTTATTTCTGTAAATCTGATCCATGGAGTTAAAAGCAAACAATCAGCTACAGACAAAGCATTGAAATTTCTATAATGGATGGTAAAGATTAACTAGATTTTTTTTTTTTTTAAGAACTGAGATATTTAGTTGATATTGATTTGAAAAATCTGCAGTATTTTGATTGTATAATTTCTGGATTCATTCATTCTCATAGAAACAAAAGAAAACATTCTAGTCACAGTTTGTGTGACTGAGACAATCAGACTGGTCAAAATAACAGAGGTTGTGTTTTGCAGAGTTTGATAACTGGAGGTGTTTCGGGGGATGTGAGGAACCTGGCCTGAGTCTGACTCAAACAGAGTAGGAATTTGAATCTCACATTATTGGTCATTATTCAATACAGAGACCCCTGAATCAGGGCTCTTTTCTCTGGATTTTAGCACTTTGCTCATTCTGACACAGAATAAAGCTAACTGTGGAAACCTCTGCATTTTTTAAAAGATTATATTCTTCTTAATTTCCTTTTAAATAACCCCATATTTTTTACTTCTTCTTTCAGCTTAAGCATTGCAAAATATGGACTGAATGCCAGAAACCCAAGTTTAAGTGTTCACTCAGTTAAAAAGAAATCTATTTCATAGCATCACATCATTCTACCACATCAATCAATACCAATGTTCATCACATTAATAACTAATGATATGGCAGTAGTGCAGCCCCAGCTAGATTATTGTGTTACATTCTGGAAGTGATTTATCAGAAAGATGGACATATTGGAATGAGTTCAGAGAAGAGAAACCCAAATCATTATGAGGAAAAAGGGAGTGACCAGAAAAGACTAAAAATATAGATATCAGTTATTATCAAAATACTGATGTCTACAATTTTCAGATAATTCAACATGTTTTTAGTGCCACTTAATTTTAAATGATGAGCCGACTAGTTTATTGCATTGGCAGATGATAACAGTCTGTACATAACCGGTATACATAAAAAGTAGGAAAGGAGAGAAAACATTTAGAAAAACATTATATCAAAGAGAATATAACAAGTGTCACAGTTTAAGGCAAGGTGGCAATAAACTGTGGCAGATGCTCCCTGTTACCCTCTTACCTCCCACCACCCCTTCCCTTTAAATCTGAAGGATGATAGGAAAGATAAAAGAGAAGGAAGAGAGACTTAGACTTGAAGTTAGAAAGTTTTAAAGGCTATTACTAATGCTACTAATAGAGAATATATTCAAAATATACAAAACCAATGTTGAGCGCTCGATGTGGAGCTGGCGTCACTCCAGCAGCAGGAGCTGGGTGTGTGGAGCTGGTGGCTCCAGCAGGTGTAGCTCAGGCCCCCAGAAGTCATGGGCAGGACTTCACAGCAAACAGGAAACTGGTTGCAGGGATTGCAGGGCCTGAGGCCTGTAGATCACAAGCAGACAGGTAGGGTCCTCTCTAGATGCTGGCCATAGTTGAAGAGAGCTTGACCCTCGTGATCACCCTCTTCTATAGGGGCTATGACAATTATGGGATGGAATACTTAATTGGTCAATTTAAGTCGCCTGTACCATCCACCCCTCCTCAAACACGCCCCTCTCACGACGGAATGTGGGAAAACTTATCAGTCTTTCTTGGCTACCATAGTAATAAATCTAAACATGAGCTTCTTCAGCATTCTCTTGGTCTTCTTATCAGCACCAAGTACAACATCCGAGGAAAAATATGCAGGCTAAAACTCAGAAAAGTACAGCCACCTAGAAGAACTTAGATGAAAGAAAAATGACTAAATGAGAACTGGTCTTTTTTTTAGCAAAACCAGAACAACAAGATGCAGCTAAGATAATTTTTTAAAGGGAAAAAAAATAAGATATTGTGCTGGTTTTGTTTGGGGTAGTTATTGTTTTCCATAGTAGTTTCTATGGCAATTTGGTTCGGGTTTGTTCTGTAAACATTGTTGATAATACAGGAATGTTTTAGTTACTGCTGCACAGTGCTTACACAGAGTCAAGGCCTTTTCTGCTCCTCACACCACCCCACCAGTGAGGATGCTGGCCGTGCACAAGAAATTGGGAGGCGACATAGCTGGAACAGCTGACCCCAGCTGACCAAAGGGATATTGCACACCATATGACTTCATGCTCAGCAATAAAAAGCTGTAGGGAAAAGAAAGGAGGAACGTTAGGAATAATGGCATTTTGTATTCCCAAGTAACTGCTACAGGTGACAGAGCCCTGCTTTCCTGGGGATGGCCGAACACCTGCCTGCTGATAGGAAGCAGTGAATGAATTCCTTGTTTTGCTTTGCTTGTGTGCACACAGCTTTTTTCTTTACCTGTTAAACTGTCTTTATCTCAACTCCTGAGTTTTCTCACTTTTACCCTTCTGATTTGGTCCCCCATCCCACTGGGGACTGAGTGAGTGGCTGTGTGGGGCTTAGTTCCTGCTGGGGTTAAACCATGATGGGAATAGAATTAAATTATTTATACTGAGCACCATCAGCCTTTGAAGTGACTTCTCAAGGATGACAAAAGAAAACATAGAGTGTGGCTTATTCAAATCTAATCTGACAAGATATCCATTACATGCTCCGAATGGATAACCCCTGACCCAAGTATAAGATGGACGAGTGAACTTATAGTTACTTTTTTTTTTTTTTTTTTTTTTCCCCCACGTTATTTCACATTTTTTCACTTATTCTACCATTCTCTGCTGATGTCAGAAAATCAAGATGAAATTTTCCCTCCATCATAAATATTTAGTAATTAGCTCTTTTTTAACTTCCAAGGCCACCCTTTTTCTATGTGAACAATACATTCAGAAGTTTTGACTCAAATAATAATGTGATTATGGGGAATAAATGTCCCAATCTTAGGCTACTAGGATACATTTGATAATGTAGAGATGTTTATGCTGGGGAAAACACCCCAATAAAAATAAACAAAACAAAACAAAACAAAACAAAGTAAAGTAAAATAAAATAAAATAAAATAAAATAAAATAAAATACACCTCTAACAAGACATATATAAAATTTAGGATATATATACATAAATAAAATTTAGGAATTACAAGGCTTTGGTACTAAACTTGGTACTAGATTTCTAAAATAAAAAAGAAGAATATAACTTCATGTAACTTTTTTGCTTAAGTTGCATTTTAAGAGGTAATTCTGTTTTTTTTAAGAAAAGTCAAAATTATTTAACCTGCCTTTAAAGATTATTGTATGTACATGCTATACATATGTATATGTTCTAAAGTTGCTAATTAGGATAACTTTCCCATATATAAATTTGATTTCTTTCTTTTCTTTTGGTTTATTATCTTTTTACCCAATTGCCTGAATTCCCAGCTTTTCTCTTATTTCTTTACTCTCTATGCTTAAGCACTTTGCTGGAAATAGAAATGTGAAATGAATTCCTTTCCGTTTTAGCAGTGACTAATGCACTTTTTCTGAGAGGTGTCTGCAAAGTATAGTCTTTGCCATAGGAAAGTTAGGTCTGGAAGAACCTCAGGGTATCCTCTATTCTGTTCCTTTAAGACAGGGGCAGCTTGTCAGGAGCTATTTTTAAAGGTTTTTTACTGATGAAGAACCCCAGCTTTCTCATCCAACATGTGCTAGCAATGAGGTATCCTGACCATTATCCTTAATTTTAGGAATCATAACATAATGTCTCAATTAACTCTTTCTCAATATGTTTTGAGTTTAATTTCTCTCAGTTTCTACTATAAATAGAGAAAACAGATTTTAGAGTTTTTAATTTAAGATTTTTTTCAAATTTTTATGCTCCAAAAACCAAGAAATCAATTTAATATACTGGATGGCTGGAGAGAATTAACAGCAAGTAACTAATGGAAGTTTCTTTTAATTTTTATTTAGTAAGTCCTTCCTACCCAATCACTTCTAATCTTTACAGCTTTTTGCCTCATTGTTTGATTACATACTCAGTCTCATCACATGTATAATGCCAAAGAAATACTGTCAATCCAATATTTCCTTTAGCTGCAAGCCTATTTTAACCTCTGCCTGATTTTCATCACTGACCCTAATTTGTGGTGCTGAATGATTTTGACTTGTAGTAACTCTCTTATGACTCACTATTACTATTATCTAGGTTATTTAATTTGTCCTTACACTGACCTATTTCAATGTCAGCAGAATAACATGTACTTTTTACCTCTCATGTTTGATATTTATATTTAGGTTTTCCTGCAAATGTCTGGTTAAAACTGGTTGTGAAGAAAAGTTAGCTAATTAGTTAATTAAAAATGTTCAATGATGTCTGGTCTTGTTTATTGACTTCTTAATAGCAAAAAAAGATAATAGTAAACAAAATGTTCCTGTCAAAATGAAATGTCACCAAAAATGTATAGAAATAGAGAAACTATTCAAATTTGTGTGCTTAGGTTAATGTTTAAAAAGGAAGCTATGGGAAAACATCAATGTTTAAAATGTAGACTTGCACAAAACCTGTGTATCATTCAGTTTTGGAGACCAGCAGAATTGAGCAGTTCTTGGTAGGTTTACTTACGTGTCATGCTTTTAACAAAATTATGAACCAAAACCAAGGATTCTGAGAACCTACCTTCCTTTTAGATCCTGCAGATGTCATGAAGATGCAGCCTTCTTTCAAAGTTCCCTAGAACTAGGAAAACTGGCAATCATGAATACAGGAAAACACTTGATTTCTTTCTTTTGGATACAAGTGAAAGTTTGGAGTCTAATTTGTCTAGAGTTAACAAACACTGATGATTAAAAGCTATAAAATGAAATTGCTGACACTGACAGTTAGATCATTACCTCCTGATGCATGCAAGAAGGAGAAAAAAGATTGCAGCATGTGTTATCTGGAAAATATAATTTTAGTTGGACAACATGTTCCAAAACAGACTTTATTCTAGCTGGAAAAGTGTAGCCAATAAACTGACTAGAAACAGGGTTTATACAATTATTTAGCGGTCTAACAACATAAAATACAAATTTGGATATCAGTTGAGGAGATTATTGGGGTACAATAACATAAGAATAATGAGGATCCACAACATGCACGCATACACTCACAAAAAACAAAACTAAAGACCTCTCACTCCAGGGTACCCAGAAGAAATAATCACTTGCCTGGGTTAGGCAAGGACCCATTCAAGGCTATATCCAGCAGAGAAAGATAACCATTCACTCAAATGAGGAGGTGAGGCGCTCTCAATCCTGTGAAGTTGCCTTAGATGGCTTCCCAGTCTAAGGGGAGGGCTCCAGTTCACAGACCCACTGCTCCAAGAAGACCACTCAAAGGAAGTATTCGGATGGGATCCTGTTTATACAGCCTGGTCAGATCTGTCTTTGACCATTACGATATGGTCCAGAAGCTTCTCAGCTTCTCTGGGCACCTCCTTTGTTGAGGACCCTGAGGGTCCCACTCCTCCTACACCCTTCCTCCCCTCTCCCATCCAGCTGGGAGGAGATAAAGTCACCCTGGCCCCAGGTGTGGGGAGGAGTGACTGTCAGCACCATCCTAGGTGTGTATGTGAGGACAGGCATAGTGGGGCACAAGAGGTTTTAAAGAGTCATCAGCTGCTCTATTGAAAGCTCTGGATCTCATCAGGGGATGTGCAACTGTCACAGATACAAATAAAAATTTGCAAATTTTTTCAACCTTTGAGCTCTGCTAGAAAACATATGTGAATAAGATGCAGAAAAGTCTTAGAGCGTTTTGAAAGAACTGGCCTTCAGGATAGCCTGAAGGTTGTTGGGCAGGAAACTATCAGGTGAAAGAGATGCCAACTGTGATGGAGGCATAAACAGTACAGATGCATGGATTAAAAACAGCATCAACTTGAGTGACTATCTCTCAGGTTTTTGCTACTTTTTTTCTCCTCTTATCTCTAAAATGCTAACTCTGCTGTGCTTTCATAGTTTTAGGGACAAAAGAAATTATATATGCTTCTATCTATGCTTTATGTAAGGCTTGCATATGTTCATGTCTTTATGAGATATTCCTTTCCCAGCTTTTTGCTACTGGGTGCTCTTGCTGTGTGGTGTGTGTGTGTATAAATTATTTATTTGTCTTAGAGAAAGTGAAATAATCAGAATGATCCAAGAAAAAAAATTCTCTTTTTGCACTTACCATATGTTCATCTATGTACAATTGCATTATTTCTGCAACAGCAGGATGGTTATTTTTAAATGAGGTATTAATTGGAGGACCTGTTCTGTGAAACAGTGTACCTCAGAAATCCTCTAAATATATAACAAATCCTGAACTGGGCAAGAAGCAAAGATAAAGGCTGTTACAGTTAAATGATCAAGGAAAAGAGGAAATAAAGATCACCAATCTTGAAGAAAACTATATTAATAAAAGCTCAGTGGGTGTCCTGGTTTTGTTAAAAACAACACCAGTTCTCTTTTAGTGAATTTTTCTTTCAGCTAAATTCTTCTAAGCAACTGCACTTTTCTGAATTTTAGCTGCATGTTTTTGAGACACTGTGCTCTGAAACTGGTAAGATGACCAATAGAATGCAGAAAAGTCCCATGTTTAGATTTGCTACTATAGCAACCAAGGTTAACTGATAACAGGACATATTTGCAATGAGGGGCAGACAGAAGAGGTGACTAAAACTGACAGAATGTTTCATCCCATACATGTCATACACCCTATAAAAGTGAGAGATCATGAGGGTCTCACTCTCTTTGACCATGGCCGGCATCTGAAGAGGACCCTGCCTGTCGTGCCTGTGATCTGAGACCTGGTTCCAGACCCTGCATCCCTGAATCCAGTTCCGGTTTGATGTAGAGTCCCGCCCAGGACTTCTGGGTGCCTGCCCTGCAGCTGCTGGAGCCATGCCAGCTACCAGTTCCGCCGCAGGAGTGCGAGTGCTGCTACCCCAGGATATTCAGTATTCGTTTTGTATATTTTGTGTTATTTTCTCTATTTATTAATAGCATTAGTAAAGCATTTCTACTTTCAAGTATAAAGCCTCTGTTCCTTCTTCCTAACCTTTCCTTAGCAGGGAGGGTGGGGGGTAACAGAGAGCATCTGCCACAGTTTCTTGTCACCTTGATATAAACTTTGACAGTAGGAGAAACATTCACATTTGAACTATCTCTCTAATCCTAGGAATCTATCTGAATCCAAATATATACATTATAGTACCAGTAGTACATATATACAACCAAATTATCCATGTCTTTTAGGAGAGACAAACAGTAATTATTCCTGAAGATTAGATTTCGATGACAATGGAAATCAGGACACATAACATTTATAGTAGCACTAGAATACATTTTCAGGCTCAAATTATAAGCTGTTAGAATTATTATTTCCCCCTGGAAACATCAATGAATCAGAGGGGAGCGTGAAGAATTTTAAACCTCTGATTTCACTTTTAACACTAACATGCTCTAGTACTCAAACTTGCACATTTGTCTCTTACCAAAAAAAGGATGTGACACAGATAAGAATCTTACAAAACCAAGGGTGCTATGAAAAATTAAGACATCAATGACATTCTGTTTACTACTATACATTATGCTAAAAGGCTGCACCCAAAGCCAGCTGTAAAGCTAACAATACAAATGCACATTCAGCTGTTCCCATCTGATCAACACAAATTAATTCATCTTCCATCCAGATGTTAATTTTAAAAAAGATCAGTAAATCTAAATGTGATTTAATGTTAGGAAGAAAATGATCATTTGTAGTGGTGGAATATGCAGCTCTGAGTAAGAATAAAGAATGATATGACAAATACCAATGTCACCAAGGAACAATATGACAAATACCAATGTCACCAAAACTGACGGTGAAAGGTTGTGCCTACATTCATAAATACTTCACTTTGAGTTATAAGAATCAATTTAAACTATTCACATTCTAAATAACAAAACAAATATGTAATGTCAATTAATCATACATGCACATTTCATGTTTTGTGTTACAGGAGTAACAAAATATTGTAACTGAAAAGCTTAACAGAAAAAATCACTGTGAAGAATTCATCCCACATCAGAGCAGTAAGGAATAAGCTGAAAAAAAACTATTTCTTAGGATTGTTCCTGATACTCCTAGTTTTATAACGACAACCTACATTGACTGCAGGTAAAGAGTAAAACATTAGGAAAGACTAAAAAACTTTTGCATGTTCATTCATTGAAGTTCCCTGGGTCTCCTCATATTCTTTTAAGGAAGTGGAGATGAACCTAAGGATCTCATTGTCTGAAAATACTCCTTGAATGATGCAGGCTTATTTGGGACCAGGCCTGTGGCCATATACAGGACAGTTTTCCTATTCTCCATTTTCACAGCTGGTAGAATTAGTATTCAAGTACTGAAAAATCTTTTTATAATTTTGTTTCCCAAGAAAGAAACAGGAAAGAAATGCCTTGGTTGTCTGGGCAAGTTTCAGATAAAGCAAAGCATTAAACTGGTGAATTTTGTGTGTGTGATCCCATCTGAAAATTCTGTAGTTGGTGTCTGACCTGTGATGCAATAGAAGCATCCTTTTATTCTTCCTGTAATATTCAGTGAGCAGAAGCTTCAGACAAAGATGTCTCATGTAGCATTCTGCTCCTTTCAAGGCAACACTTCTGCGGGGTAACGTGACCAGCCTTCAAGGTGCCCATTACCTTCCCCAGGATTAAAGCCTGCAATTCACATTCTCTTGGCAAGCTCTATAAAAGGACTGAAATGGCTCTGAACTCAGAATCACCTCCCACTTTGCTGAAAACTTTTAATACATTTAATTCTATCAGTACAGAATTCCTACAAATATGTTAGTCCAACCTCTTTGTATAACTGCCAAGTAGCAAAGCTTCTGCCATTCCCACAAGTGAATTGTTTCTTATGATATACTGATATGGCAGGGAAAATGCTAGCTAAGCCTATGTAAAAAATATCAAGGCACATATTAGATGTAAAATACAAGCCAGTGAGTTACAGTTGGCAGAAGAAGATTTACAGAAGTTTTAAGTACATACTCTGGAAATATTGCAGGTCACCTTCATGGCATACTAGCAAAAAATTTTATTTTCTAGTTTACTGGATTCTGGACCGCTCCAGTTGTGTGAGCTACCCATGATATCTCTGGGATACCAATGGGATTGTAGCCCATCAATTACAGACAGACCTCTAATTCCTCCTGGTGGAGAATGGGAGACCCACTACATCTCCAGTTATCTCTGGGTTTAGCTGCACATATATTGCGGGATTTAGTTTGAGGCAGAACAGATAGTGATATGAAAGCTCACTGCATATTTAAAAAGTGAACATTTTATCAAGCAGTTCTGTTATCACAGCCTTTGCAATTAATGTTGATTGTTGGTTATATACACAGGTAATTCTCTGCACACTACTTAACCTTTCTAATTAATTACTTCCTATTATTTTCATCAGCTATAACTAATTTCATTTATTCTGACAGTGATAATATACTAGCATATTTGTGCTGGCACCCAATATACACCATGCTAAGCATAAAGTGCTTAAAGATGCACTCATAAATAAGGGACTTCAGGCTCTAGCCCTGTCAGTTTCTTTCTGCTCTTAAATTAAATAACAAATTTTCATGGGCTTAATGCATGGTGATTAGTTATTAATATCAAATATCTTCAAACTTCTTTTAAAAAAAACCACACATCCTTTGTCTGGAATTTAAAAATGGATGATTGTTAAAAATTGTTGCATACCCCAATGTTGTCATCCAAAAGAGATTATAGTTCTGTCCTTTCAAACTCACTATTGCTAAATATTCTCTCCTTGCTGTTCAGTAAAAGCACAGAGACATGCTTTCTGTGACTGAAACTCTTACCAGACAGTTGACACCAGATCCAGAGAACCTACCTTGTGGGTACATTTTCTTTTTTTTGTTGTTGTTTTAAACTGATACATCCAACAGTGTTTGGAATATTTAGTTTCTTACTGAATATCTTACATATAGAATTTTAAAAATGGGGAAGTAAATTGGAAGTAAATCAGACTAATCTTGGTTTTCTTGAGATCCTCGCATCAAACACTGTTTTAATGAATGTTTTGAAAGCAGCACTAGGAAAATGGGATGAGAAAGTAGTTTGAAAAGATTTCAAGTTTCATTCACATGTTCTGGGATTCTGTCAGTAAGTAAGGGCTTTTCTGAATCTCAAATAAATAGCAGTAATGAATACAGGGAATGGAGAGGGGAAGAAAGCATAGCAAGACTGACACCACAAGAATTGCCAGAAGCAAAATAGCTCCAGGGGAGGAGGAATGTCAACAATCCAAATCATTGCTTTTGAGAGGGGAATTTAACTTTTCCTTCATAGAATCACAGAATGTCCCGAGTTGGAAGGGACCCACAAGGACCACGCAGTCCAACTCCTGTCCCTACATATGGCAGCTGAACAGTTCACACCATGTGTCTGAGTGCATTGTCCAGTCTCTTCTTGAACACTAACAGGCTTGGAGCCATGACACCTCCCTGGGGAACCTGCTCTAGTGTCTCCACCCACTGCGCAAATAACCTTTTCCTAATGTCCAATCTAAGCCTTGGCTGACACATCTTCCTGCTATTCTCTCGGGTTCCTGCTATTCTCTCGGGTTCTGCTGTTGGTCACCAGAGAGAAGAGATCAGCACCTGCCCCCTCCTCTTTCACTTGTGAGGAAGCTGCTCACTCTGTCTCTGTGTTCTTCTGCTTTCTTTGGAGTAGTGTTCATTACACAGTGGAATGCCATTCAACATACTGGAATTATTCTTGCTCATTATTAACATCAATCACAGAAGAAGGCTTTTATCTCATGCTCTGCAGAGGGCTAGACAGTGCTTGGACAGTTCTTCATTCTGTCAGTAAACCCACTGACATCAAGTAGGAGTGATGATAGAGGTAGACTGACCAGCAAGACAAAGGATGTCGATATGTGAAATGAAGTACTAAAGCACTTCTTTGCTCACTTGTGCCCTGGATGGGCCAGTTATAGTTTCTGTATTATTATTTGAAACTATATGGTATTCATGTGACTGAAAACAATTTATGGCTTACAATTTTTATTACGAGATCACCTGTACTGATTGCAAATTTTAGTGGTTTTCGGCAGGCTGAAATAGTTCTTAAGTAAATCCAAACCAGTTTCTGAATAACAGCCCTCACCAGTGTTTTTGTGGTGTATCTTACTTTTCTGCAGTTAGAAACAACCCTGAACTTTGAGGATTTTTTTCTGTGTTTGCTTGACAGACAAAGCAAATTGAATTCAGGGGGTTAGGAATGACTTCCCTTGTACTGTCAAACTTTATAGGAGGTCCCCTGGTGCTATGAAGCTTCAAAATTCACACAGGAAGAGAGAGGAGGCAAAATAAGAATGTCAGAGTGCATGCAGCTTACTCTCACTGTGCTCTGTTGTGTGAGTCTCGGCTAGCAAAATATGGTATAGTGTAGTTTAACTTTCTGGAAGATCACATAATATGAAGAATGCAGTTATCATTCTTTTGTTCTTCTGATCTTTTTTTCTTCATTATTCATTCCTGTCCTTAAAATACCAAAATAACTATATGAACATACATATCTATGTTTCCCTCAGTTTACACAGTTTTACTTTCTAACTTCATAAGCTTAAAGAATAAAGTAGGCTGAAAAGGTTTTCTGGACATCATCTAATTCAATATCCTGGTCAAAGAGAGATCAACTTTAAATTTAGATCTAACTTTGAAGATATATCAGCTTGCTCCTGACTTAACTACAGAAAATTTGATTTACAAGCAGGCTGTATATATGGCTTTACTTTCTTGCAAAGGGCTAATTCAGCCTGCATTAATTTATTCTGATCACATAATAACTGTACCAGTTCACTGGAACTGTATATTGTCTATTGGCTTTACCAACAAGCTATTGTTCAAGGTGCCATTACTAGACACTATATAGCTTTGAGTAACATGTCTTTCTACTCATCAAACTGTCATTTACAGACTTTCTCCTAACGTTTAGAAGTCTTTCTTAGTATAGAACTCTGTAGTTAATACTCCTGAGCACTAACCAATGCTATTTGGTACGGCTGATCATGTATGAATGTGTCTGAGAGATTAATCAACAAGACCATGGTGTTGTCATCATGATTGCAAATTCAACATAATGTATGCAAAAGTACAATTATTTTAGGTCTGTTTTGAATAATATTGCAAAAGAATTATAGAGGTTCTTTGGTTTGGTTCACTGCTATGATATGAGTTACTCTTTGCCTTTGTATGCAACACAGGAATAGTATCATCTCAGACTATCAGTTCTGAGAGAATACAATGCTCATGATTTAGATATGACTGTCCTACCTGGAGATTACTTAGGGTAGTATTAGAATCACTGTGTCCAATGCACTGTTGAGACAAAAAAATCACATTTCTGAATCCCACAAGGTATGAAAGGAATTCTGCCCTGTACAGAAATGAGGGATGGTTTGGGCAAAGGCTTAACTGATCTTCAATGTAATTTTCCCTGTATCACAGCTTTGAACATCATAAAAGCCAAGTATTTCATAATTAATGTGCTAAATATCATATTTACTAAAATATTTGTACCCTTTCTACTGACACTGGGATACTATCTTTATAATTTCTCACCTTATAATATATGAGTAGAGGACAGATTGAAAAAATAAATTCTAATTAAAAATGTCTTAGCGCTTATTTTTGGATACCCCAGTAAACCAATGGAGATTAAAATGTCATTTCTAAATAGTGTCTGAAATAGAATGTTGCTGACTCATTTAAGATTGCTTATAAAGCTGCAAATCCAGAGAAGCTGTTAAAGTTCTGTATTGTTACTGAACTATATCAATATCACACCTATGCTAACATACTGTCTGAGTGATTAAAAATATGTATCAGTCATTATGATCTGTTTTGCTTTTATGCACTTGTTTCATTTTATGTTTTCCATTTAATTTGAACTTTCCAAAATCCTCAATGGTGCCACAGTTTCACTATTTATTAATTCACTGGATTAATCCATGCTGCTTTTTACTGGTCGAATAAAATCACTTTCTTAAAAAAGTAGAAAGATGAAGATTTGAAAAATATTCTTTGAACAGGAGGGCATAACCAAACAGAAAAAATAATTACAAGTGTAGGAATGCACATATTTAAGAAAAAACGAATTCTCTGTATGTCATGGTATCAATGTCTGCTTTTAATGAATTACAATTTCAGAGACAACTAATTAACTAATTATAATTAAATAATTACATGGAATTAATTAATTACAATTAAGACTTAAATCAGTTGTTTGTTCTTATATGGGATAGATAGTATTTTCAGGGGTAAATTTTGTAAATAGCATTTCTTTGAGAATTACATGTTTGCATTACAGTAAGACTCCGTCTGCTTATTGTTAATAATTTTTATGTATTTTATATTAACAAACCAGATTTTCCATTTGCTGGATATGCAGTTTACTCAAACCTTGAAAGTAATCACATAATAAATATGTTGCTGTATTAATTTCCAGAAATATGCCTTATGGATTCTGTTTCTAGTAAATTGAGTTAAATATTCCATAATGGCTATTTGTTAATCGTAACAATAATATTCAATTCACCAATTTCATTTTTTGCATCCATCCCTATGAGGAAAGTAAACTAAATAAAATAGAGATAACAAAATTATTTTCTACTAAATATGTACAGGTTGCATTTAATTCTGAGTTAGGAAGTCAGTTCCTTTCCTTTATAAAATTAATAAAGATGTATTTCTTTGTTATTTCTTATTTCCTGATTTAGCATCAAACAATGCCAATCTCCAGATGACAAGGCTTTAATAGACGGTAAATGAAAAAGAATAACTGAATGCAAACTGAACTTTTTTTTGGTGCATCTTCCTATATTATTGAAGGAAATTGTGAATGTTCAGAAAGAAGTCCTCTGCCCCTTGCAGGTATTTCTTGAGTTATTTTTGAATATGAAGTGGACATGTAAACTTAGAACCACATAAACCAAAATGATTGAAAAAGAGCAGTAGTTCTCCTTTAAAGGAAAGCAGTTGTTGTAGTCATCTTGATTTAATTCTTTCATTTTTTTTCTAAACACTATTTCATTAGCTAAAAGAAATATCCTTATGGGAAACTAAAACTTAAATTATTTATCTGTGTTTTGTATGGTAATCTTGAATTCAATAACTGGTCTGTATATCACAGAATCACAGAATATTGGGGGTTGGAAGGGACCTCAAAAGATCATCTAGTCCAATCCCCCTGCTGGAGCAGGAACACTTAGATGAGGTTACACGGGAAGGCGTCCAGGCAGGTCTTGAATGTCTCCAAAGAGACTCCACAACCCCCCTGGGCAGCCTGTTCTGGTGTTCTGATACCCTTACTGAGGAGAAGTTTCTTCTGAAATTTAAGCGGAACCTCTTGTGTTCCAGTTTGAACCCATTACTCCTTGTCCTATCATTGGTTGTCACCGAGAAGAGCCTGGCTCCATCCTCGTGACATTCACCCTTTATATATTTATAAACATTAATAAGGTCACCCTTCAGTCTCCTCCAAGGTAAAGAGCCCCAGCTCTCTCAGCCTTTCCTCATAAAGGAGATGCTCCACTCCCTTAATCATCTTTGTTGCCCTGCACTGGACTCTCTCCAGCAGTTCCCTGTCCTTCTGGAACTGAGGGGCCCAGACCTGGACACAATATTCCAGATGCAGTCTCACCAGGGCAGAGTAGAGGGGAAGGAGGACCTCTCTTGACCTACTAACCACCCTCCTTCTAACACACCTCAGGATGCCATTGGCCTTCCTGGCCACAAGTGCTGGCTCATGGTCATTCACATGCAATCTTTAAACTACAGTAGTATTTAAATTAGATTCTTGCTTTACTTGAGCAAAATCTCAACCTGAAATATCCTCAAAGATGTTCTCAATAAATAATTTTGCAACTAACATTCCACATTCAGATTTTTTTGGTTATTCTGGGCCAAATTTTGCTGTATTAATTTTTACTCAGAAGCAGCAAAACAAAAAGGTTTGGTGTTTGACCCAAGCTGACAAATTAGGGCAAGTTCTATTCAAGGTTTTAGGTATCGAAGTATATCTACGATACTTAAAAACTGCACTGCTCAGAACTCTCATTTCACTCCTCTGTTAACTTTGAATTACCCAGTTTCCACACATTCTGTGTTCTTACAGGCCTGGCCAGACTTTGATGGGCCATGTAGCTCAGCAGCCAGAGCATGCCCATGCCTATGCCCAATGTGTACTCTGAAACTGTCTGTAGTCCACAGTTTGGGCTCTGCAGAATTCAAGTGCACTATTGTTGTCAGTTCATGCCGAACATACCTCATAAAATACAGTGATAACCAGAGCTAATTTTTTAAAACAAACTGGATCATGAAAAAAGCTACAGATTTCCTGCTCATTTAACAGCTAATACTTATTTAATTTATGCAGAAAACAGCAAATATTACTTTTTCTCACACGAACATATGTGTTTTTCATTCTCTCAGACAACCAGCCCCAGTCATTGTTCATAAAAGGAGAAGCGTCAGCAAATTTTCTACCTCCCTTAATAAAGCTGTGCAGAAAGACCAGAAACAGAGATGCAGTATAACAAGGGGAGGGTTCTGATTCTGTTTGTGTAACTGCTTCCTTATTTCATCCGTTGATTAAATAGAAAAAAATCCTGCACACAATTTTACCTGAGAGAAGATGGTGTCATGAATCATCTGTCCTCTCCCTTTCCAGACCCATGAATCCTTCTTCCCTTCTTGTGCCACAGCACAATGAATTGAGCTGCTTCTACTTGCTAGGCAAGCAGCCCCATCATTGTCACAGTTCTGCAAGGCACTTCTCTTCTCAGGATCCTTTCTGGCCAGCTGAGAGAGCTCCCTTATAACATTTGATAGTCTCTTTATGCTGTATATAGGGATCCTGGATACCTGACAGATGCCAGGGCAGTCCTGTGCATCATAAGTTGCTTAGAAGACATCAGTCATTATATTTCATATTGTATCTTTTTTGAATACCTGGGGTCAAGTTTCAAGACTCTGATTTAAGACAGAACTAGTACAGTCAGCTCAAGGAACTGCAGTTTGCCACTGAGATATATTTTATCTGCACCAATCTTTTAACATATTCTCCTTTTATAGTTTATTCAATGTTTTCTTAAAGGCCATAATGAGAAACAATAATTGAGAAATATGACTAAGGGGAGTAACAGATACTTTATGTCTAGAGCTCTAAGTTTAAATGTGTAAAATATATATAAAATCACAAACTTCCCATGCAAACTTTCAGTGAAGATTGATGTGTATGGTTAGACAATATCAGATTAGCAGTCATTAGGTAAAGGTGATAAAGTAGTCCAAATTTAATCTTTTGGGCACAGAGTATTGATTTTTATTTATTTATTTTTTTTTTTTAATCAGATGCAGACAAATAGCATTTCTATAAAAGGTCTTTCCAATTCTTTTCAGCATCAGGTGTTACCTCCAGAAACCTGTTTTTGCACAAACAGGTTAGCAAATCGAGTTACTGACCATGTTGTCAACAAAGTGAATACTTTTAGGGGAACATGATAGAAAGCTAATTGGACACTGAAAATAGTTAATGATTACCTCAGCAAGGTAAAACTATGTACTTTCCCTGTCAGGGGAAAATATTTATATCTATCAGTATATTTGCCTTGTGTCTAACCAAATTATTAACACTGAGAACTTACAGTGAACTCCCTAAAAAAAAAACCCCAAAACCAACAAAACAAAAAAACCCCAATATTAAGAACCTTTCTCTGGACTGGTTTCTTTACTTCATGCATCATGGTAGTCCTAAATGACACCACTGATCTGCCAGAGTTCTATAGACACCTTCCTATATGGCCAGCTGTAGATCATTTTAAGGCAAATTTGCCTGTACTCTGAGCTATTAGGAGTATTTTAGAGTCCTTAACCTGTGGAATTTGTTGTGGGAAGAGAGGAAGTAATTACAAAAAAAGTAACTGTTTACATAACAAAGAAGGGGGTGGTGGCAATGGATACAAACAAGTGGTTCCACTTAAATATGAGAAGAAACTTCTTCATAGTGAGGGTGACAGACACTGGAACAGGCTGCCCAGGGAGGTTGTGGAGTCTCCTACTCTGGAGACATTCAAAACCCGCCTGGGCAGCTTCCTCTGTAGCCTCATCTAAGTGCTCCTGCTCTAACTCCAGCAGGGAGATTGGACTTGATGATCTTTTGAGGTCCCTTCCAATCCCTAACATTCTATGATTCTGTGATTGCAAGGGACTTCCAAGAACACAGATGAACAAACTGACTCACAGTGCTCTAGTTTATCAGTCCCCTGAAAATGAAATGGAACTATTCACATCAGTCTTGCTGTGCAGCAGGATGTGTCCAGACATGAAGCTGTTTTTTTCCTGTCAGGATTTTAACAGTGCCATTCACCCAGTCATCTGTTCTTTAAGTTCCCCATTAGAATTTACATTTCTGAAAAGTGAAACTAAGTTTAGTGACATTTCTGCTGTGAGATCTGGATCTGGAATAGTGGATCTACACAACACCAATGATCCATTCTTAATGGGCAGGAGAACACCTGTCTAGAAACCTTGTAGAGACAGCTAAATAATCTTCCAGTTTAAGAGAACATCCAGATCCCTGCAGTTGTTCCATGTATTACACCATTTCCCAGTTTCCTCAGTATAACAAATGTGCTAGAAATAGGATGATGCATAATTAAATCACTGCTGCATTATAGCATTCCCTATGACTCTGAACCTCCACAAGGGGCTCTAATTCCTAAGTTACATGAACTGAGAAACCAAACCACATTTCACAGGAAGTGTGAGATGAAGCTGTATTTTTCCTTGCCACTTTTTTAGCTCAGATTCGTTAGGACACCAAGCTTCAGAATAAAACAATGGGACTTTTCAGAAATTAGAGACTTGGTATAACTGAATCTGTGTTTTGGAAACTATTATATTATGCGTAATTTGTATAACAAGTTAATTAGCGTGAAATCTTGTTATGAATACTGGCTGTATCTGCCTAGACCAGTCTGGGTCCTGAGTAAGTCCAGGAATCACTTGTGGCTGCAGACATTCAAGCTTTGCCTGGTGAGCCTGAGTTACAAAACATCCAAAATATTTGGTTCATAGAGAAAGATAATTTTGAACTAGCTAGTCTTCTGAAATGCTATTTTAATTCTTAATCACCAAGATCAGCAAAAAATTCCTTAGAATCAGAGAATCATAGAATGGTAGGGATTGGAAGTGACCTCGAAAGATCATCTAGTCCAATCCCCCTGCCGGAGCAGGAACACCTAGATTAGGCTACACAGGAACGTGTCCAGGCAGGTTTTGAATGTCTCCAAAGAGACTCCACAACCTCCCTGGGCAGCCTGTTCCAGCGCTCTGTTACCCTCACTGAGAAGAAGTTTCCTCTCAAGTTTAAGTGAAACCTCTTATGTACCAGCTTAAACCCATTGCTCCTTGTCCTATCATTGTTTGTCACCGAGAAGAGCCTGGCTCCATCCTCGTGACACTCACCCTTTGTATGTTTGTAAACATTAATAAGGTCACCCCTCAGTCTCCTCTTCTCCAAGCTAAAGAGACCCAGCTCCCTCAGTCTTTCCTCATAAGGGAGATGCTCCACTCCCTTCAGCATCTTTGTTGCCCTGCGCTGGACTTTCTCCAGCAGTTCCCTGTCCTTCTTGAACGGAGGAGCCCAGAACTGGACACAATATTCCAGATGCAGTCTCAGCAGGGCAGAGTAGAGGGGAAGGAGAACCTCTCTCGACCTACTAACCACCCCCCTTCTAATACACCCCCGGATGCCATTTGCCCTCCTACATCCCCTGACAACAGCCTTATATTCTTCCCAAGTGGCCAGCCCCTCCTTCCGTGATCTGTAAACTCTCCTCTTCCACCTGAGCTTACCCAGCAGTTCCCTGTTTAACGCAGGTCTCCTGGCTCCCTTCCTTGACTTCCTTGTTTGAACTAGGAAGATTCCAGTTTTCCTTCTTTTGATTGTTATTATAAAGGTTCTGATTCACAAGAGGGTTGACATTAAAAATTTGTTCCACAAAAGTTTATCCCATTTTGGAAAGACACAATCCCTCCTAGCTGAATACAGGAATGAAATTGGTACCCTATATCAAGAGAATTTATTTTGCAAATCCTGATTAACTAATTGCAACAATTTACAAGCAAACAAATAATTTTCCCTTTTTATCCTGAGATTCATTTTCCAAATGAGGTTATGTGCTTACTTAACTTCAGACCTACCCCTGGTGTATTCTTGGCTTCTCCCAGTAGTCTGTCAGTTAAGTTACCACATATGATGTGACGACACTGCAACATTTAGCAGGATGGTGGGACTGTGACCCCAGCACGTACATTTTTATAGTACAGTTCTCTGGACATTCCAGATGTCTTACTGTAACTCATAATGTGAAAACTGGTGTAAAATCACAAGGTGTAATGTCTCCCTTTGTGGTAAGATATTATCAATACACTTGCAAATAAGGAGGGCTATGAAATAACAGTTCTGCGAAATGCATTTTCAGAAGGTCTCAGACAAGAAACTTGTAAGAAGTACATTGAGATGACCTTATTTTTACTTTAGTCCTGTAAGTCAGGACCACACTGGAGATGGCTGTTCTGAAAAATAAGAGAAAACTGAGAGCAGAGGACTCCTGATCACAGATGCTTGGAGCTCAGTCAAACAGAAGGGTGGGCGGTTTGGATATGTGTGGATAAGTATGCATGAGGGAAGCAGGAGAGGAGAGAGGGATGGTCAGTTGTCTCTTTACCAGCTGTTGTTCTTTCCCACTGATCCTTTGGACTGCTTTTTCTTCCACAAGGAAAGTGACCCAGTTTGAGAAAAGACATATATATATATATATATATATATATAATTATTTTTTTAAATCGCCCACGGTGACTGCAAAAAGCAATTACTATAGCCAGATGATATACTGCTTTTTTGAATTGTGTTAGTTGTGTATTGTGAAGTCCTCATTTACAAATGGTGATCAGTAGCTAAAAAAGCTCATGAATATGTAATGGGATAACAAAGTCATATCTTAGGATGAATGTTAAGCATGGATTCTAAGACTTCCACTAGCATGACTCCTTCCATTGTATGGGATTTTCAGCCTGCATGTAAATATTTTTTATATTTCTCCAATGTTTTTTCTTACAATGTATATTGATTGGATGGTCTTGAGTCCAAAATATTTTTCTGATCATATTTTGAATACAGTGATTTCTTGTTTCAATCAGATCAACTGACTTTCTGAATGTAAAAATGAATGAAAGAATGAATTAGATGTTAATATAGTTAAGCATGGGTAAATTTACTATTTAGAGATAAGTGGATTATTGGTAGCACTGTAAAATAATCAGATAAGGATTTCCACCATTGTTTTTTAGCCCATATGTTCTTTAAACAAAGGTCTTTGTGATACAAGCAAGATCCGAAAGGATTAGACTGGAAAACAGAAAACTTCTTTTAAAAAACCATCTTGCTTGCTTTTTTTCACTCATACCATTATCTACATTCCTTATCAGCGGCTTTCTGCTTCCTTTGTCCATGGCTCCATATTATGTAAACTACTAGCATAACAAGGAAACACTTAAAACAAAATTTGCATTGATTTCTTCTTAATTCTCTAACAAAATGTTCTTAATAAGTTCAGTAAGGCTGTGTTTCAGGATTTTTTTTTTTCAGGACTTACATTTTTGCTTAAAAAAGATTTTTTTTTCCTTAGGACATTTCTTGTTCTAAATCTAAGTTTTCTTTTAATCTTCTACCACCAATTAGTATTATTCAGTTTCAGAAAACTATTACTGGCTCAGCTCTGTGGTTTTTTGTTTGTTTGTTTTTGTTTTGTTTGTTGATGTGGATGTGGTTTTGTTTGTTTGTTTTGTGTGTGGTGTTTTTATTGTTGTTGTTTTTGTTTATTTGTTTGTATTTTTATTTTTAATATTTCATCGGAAATCTAGAGCCTAATAATTTCCTTTGTGGTATGATGGAACTTAAGATCTTCTAATCAAAGAGAGCCAAATTATATGGAGAAATCTGATTTTTAAGAGCACAAATAAGACACTTTTTGGATGGTGATAGACACATTTGATCAGATAAATCTTTCTTAAGATGTGTTGAACAAGTCTGTGGCTCTCAGAACACTGGAATAAAGGGTTTTCTTCTCATCTCATAACTGAATAACAGAGAAAGTATCTTATTCCATGCTACTGTCCCAAATACTTGAGATTCAAAAGTAAAAATCAAAATTATAAGTCCTACATATTTCATGTTTACCACTCTTATATTTCTTTCCTCAAATATATCTTCTCAAATTGATTTCTTATAACTGATAAAGACCAAATCTGAAATAAAATTATTTTTTTGTCCTTATAGGATTAGTTGCTATAAGATTAGGGTTAAAACAAAAAAAAAGTCAGTGGAGAATTAAGAAGCATCAAAAGCCAAAATATTTACTAATTACTTGGTTGTGTACTTTCAGTAAAATCAATTGAATGATTCACATACAAAATTCCTACTTGTCTTGAGATGAATTTCAAGAACCGTATAACTTAAGATTATGTAGGAATAACATACTGAAAATGAAATGTTATGCATTTGTATTAACAATACTTGTCTATTTAAAAAATTGACAATCATATGACATAGAAAAAAAGAAATTCCAGTTCTTCCTACTGTGTTTGCAAAAACATACCAGAGAGCAGTGAGAACATAAGAAACATTGAAAACATGGAGAACCAGGGATGACAGTTTATATGTACTTGTTCAACAAGATGTATTCTTGTATTCAGAAGTGAAAAAAGGTCATAATCTTTTGACTGAAAGAAAAATAGAATGATTTTACAGGACTAAAACTGTGCATAACTTCTGATTTGTCTGTCTATTTCTTTCCATGGGTGATCTCTTTACTACTCTTCCTCTGTGGAACTTTAGGGGATAGGAGGGAATAGAAGGTTGTCTGAATTCCAATAAATCTGAGAAAACTGAAGACACAGCATTGAAAAGTGTGCTGAAATCTAAGGGATTAAAATAATGTCTATGAAGGTGTAGACAGAATATATTGTTTCACATGTGTGATTGAAACTTTTTTTTTTTTTTTTTTCCCAAATGACAGCACAGGACAGATAAATTTGTTTCCAGATCGAAGGGCACATCTCTGTGGACCATGATCCTGCCAGAATTGTGCTTCTGAATCCTGAAGAAAGGCTGACCTTCACTTTATTTTAAATTTGCATTCCTGGATATTCTTTCCAATGAAAAAATAAGTCAAAGGAAAGACAGACATATTTGAGATGCAGCTTATTTCACATCATCACCCAGGAGCTCAAAAATCCACCAGTTCTGACATAGGCTATGGTAATCAGAAGAAAATGCTCAAAAGTACAGTATATTATAAACGAAAATTTATCACAGGCATTATATAACCATTTAAAAACAAAACAAAACAACAAAAAAACCCCAACCCTTAACATTTTGTAAAACTCTGCTTTCAGGATGCACTTGATGTGAGCACATCACTACTGAAAAAAAATCAAGAAGTTTGTCGGTCAGGCCTTTAGTAAGAAACACTGGGCAGTATATATAAGGTATGCAAAAGTATTTAAAATCTTGTTTCCAATTAGAAGTGAATATGGGTTAGTTGCTGTATCACTATACATCCAGATGCTCGAAGAAAGGAGTTATAGCCTAGAACATTAATAGCTCAGTAGAGGTATGCCTAGACTGCCAAATATATCTACTCTAGACTGGAATACCACACTGCACACAAATATCCTCTCTGTAGTAAATGGACTGTTTCCAGTCTATCTAGAATTTGTTGAGTCTTTATGGCTTATGACTGTATAACTGGGGTTAAAGAGCTTCAGTTTGAAACATCTAGATAATAAGACGGTGTATGGTGTATCAGAACATTACAGTAAAGAAGTGAGATTATGTGCTATGCTTCCTAAAAGTGACATTATGGTAAAATTGTGCTGGAGAAGAAAAGCAGTAGAAGTTAATCCTGAGGCCCATTGCATCAGAAACCTAAACAAGTCTGGAACCACATGGATATTTAATTCCAGAAGAAAGTTATTTGTTCACACCAAAAAATAACCTGGGAATAAACTAGTGTTTATGCATTTTGGATGATCAGTAGACCAACACCTGGGATTGAACTGCAGCAATAAATTATTTAACAATATAGATGCATATTATACTCAAAAGTTGCTTCTGTCAAAGGAGCACAGACTTCCATCTATCAAAAGCACATGAGATCAGATTCTGGAACACAACATTTGAAACAGGAATACAATAAAGATTAACATCTCCATGGCCCATAAATTTACTCGAAATTTTGCCTGGTCTTTAGTGGCTTATCAAGATTCCTTCCAAGGAAACTCCTAGCCATCATGCTGAGGCAACAAATCCTGAATGATTTGTACTCTAAGTATCAGTCCTGAGTGCCAAATATTTCACTAGGGATTATTTTTTATATCTCCCTTTCAACTGCCTATCTATGGGGTATGAACTGACTTTTAAAATATGCTTTGGTTCCCTGCTATTCATTGAACCATAGAATAGTTTGGGTTGGAAGGGACTTTGAAGATCATCTGGTCCAATGCCCCCTGCAATGAGTAGAGATTGCTTTAACTAGATTAAGTTACTCAGAGCCCTGTCCACGCTGGCCTTGGATGTTTCCAGGGATGGAGCATCTACCACCTTTCTGGGCAACCTGGTCCAGCATTTGATCACCCTATTATTTTTAAGCCCACCATTACGTATTCTAGAAAACATTTAGTATACAAATATTATTTTAACTCTGCATTTTTCCCTTTATTCCAAACATTACAGATAGGGAAAAAAAAAAACAAAACAAAACAAAACACAACACAGAAAAATGATGCAAAGTAGGTAAGCAGAGGGTTCGTTTTTGCTCTGCAAGACTTCTACATTCTTCAGTGATAGTGTCAGTTCTGTGGAACTTCATCAACAATATCTAGAAGGAATATTAGCAACCTGTCTATTACATTTTAAAGCCTCTGGTGCTGGGGAAGAAAGAATGCAGTGTCCTACCCTATTGAGTGTGTGGAAGGACCAAAAGCTCTTACTATTTCTGCAGAGGTCTTGTCCTACCAGGTACTGGATAAAACTGCTCCTGAATTTTATATCATCTTGTTCAGGAGAAATTTCCGCATCTGAGAAAAAGGATTGCACACATTTTTTTTTTTTCCTTCAAAAATAGATGTTGGGAAAATGTAACTCCTTAAACAATGTAAGACTGTACTGACTAAATTATGCTGAGGTGTTCAAAAAGGATTGCATCATCCCATGACTTCCTGTTATTTTTATAGCATTGCTGCACAGACATTCTTCCAACATTCTTTAGAGCCAAAGAAGAGGAAAGGAATCCTTCAAAATAGGACCTTCAGGAGAAAAAGAGAACAGTATTCCATTATCAGGAACTGTCACGGAGGCATCCCAAAAGTCAATTTTAGGTGGACAACAAGTTCTAAAAAAGATTTTATTCTTGCTGGAAAAGTGTAGCCAATAAGCTGACTAGAAACAGGGTTTATACAATTATTTAGCACTCCGATAACATAAAATACAGATTTGGATATCAGTTGAGGAGCTTATTGGACTACAACAACATAAGAATAATGAGGATCCACAATGTGCACACATACAATCACAGGAAACAAAACCAGTGGCCTCTCACTCCAGGGTACCCAGAATGAATAATCACTTGCCCGGGTCAGGGGAGGGCTCATTCAAGGATATATTCAGTAGAGAAAGATAACCACTCACCCAAATGAGGAGGTGAGGCACTCTCAATACTGGGAAGTCTCCTTAGATGGCTTCCCAGTCTAAGGGAAGGGCTCCAGTTTACAGACCCCCTGCTCTGAGAAGACCACTCAAAGGGGGGCTTTGGTGGGGACACTGTTTTATAGCCTGATCAGGTCTGACTGTGGTCATTACAACACGACCCAGAAGCTTGTCTCTTTGGGTACTTCCTTTGTTGAGGACCCTGTCAACTTCCTGAGGCTCCCACCACTCCTGGTCCCCCAGCCAGGTGAAGGTGAAGTCACCTTGCCTGGGGTAGGGGAGGATGTGACTGTCAGCATCTTGGCACCATCCTAGATGTGTATGTTGGGACAGGCACAGTGGGGCACAAAAGATGCTAAGGAGCCATAAACTGCCCTATTGAAGGATCTGGATCTCAGGGGGATGTGCAATTGTCACTGGAGCTTTAGTAGCAAATAATTTTACTTTTTCTCAGGTATTTTTCAGTTCCCTTGCACAAGTTTATGTGTCCTCTAAAATAAGAGCAATTTTGAAGGGCAAAAAACATCTATTTATTGTCAAAGTACTCAGTAAATGTTATCTTGGAAAGCCTCTGACACTGTTTCCTAAATATGTCTTCAGTGGATTCATGACATATTGACACATCTTCAGGATAGTTGAAATTTATAACTTGTATCATTCACTGCTTCACTGACTTGCTTTGCTTTTACAGTAAATTCTTATGTTTCCCTTGCAACTAATGCCATTGGAACTTTACCACCTTGTTTTAAGGGTAAGTTTATTGCTCAGTTGTTTTCTTTTCTTTTGTTTTTAAACTATCCTTATTTTTTTTTTTTTTTTTTTTAACAATACTGCCAGTAAGTCTTTGGACTTCTTTGCTGCAATAGCATAGTGCTGACTCATGTTTAACTTGTTTTTCCAAGAGATTTCTGCAAATGCTGGTGGCAAAATAAGACCTAAACATACAAGCAGCAATGCAGTGATGTAGAATATTATGAAGAACATCACAGCATCCTGTTTTCCATTCTGACTGCATTTGCTTGCAGGCACTTGAGGTGGACATTGGTCATGTAACATTCTCAGAGGACATGTGAGATCCTTCCCCATCATGCTGTCTCCCAGACACTTCCCTCACTAGGCATAGACAGTCTTACCCCCTTGACAGGTAAGCCCTGTCCCTGCTCAGCAGTCCTCAGACATGTAGTGTCTGCTCCTACTTCTTTCTTTTTTTCCTCTTCTGTGTAGTTTTCTCTTTGTTAATATCATGAGTCAAGAGAAATTGGTATAGTGAATGCAAGCACAATGGAAAAATTAGAGTGTTATTGTGCTGCATCTTGCAAATAACCCAAATGTGTGATTGTGTCATTCCATATAATTGGAATTTATCATTTCATTTGGGATACATATTTTCCTGACACCTAAAACAAGGAGGCAGCAACTGGCTGATGTGTGCTGCCAGATCATGAGTGTTATATAACAGCAATTTAAGCATCTACTTTGGCTTGGTACTATATACCCATGGTAAATTATGGGACAGAAGAATGACAAAAGATACACATTTGGGTAACTGTCGGGAGCACTGCAGTTTGGAGATTCTGAAGAACTCAAATTCTGAAAGTATAATCTTCCCAGACCATGTTCCTTTGGTTTAATAACCTGGCTTAACATGCTAAACTAATAAAATACACTATGTGAAGATTATGCCTGCAAATCAGATGTGATTATAATTAATAATCCTCCCATTTTAAAGAGCATTTTAAGAACTTTGAACTGCCAGTATTTAAATTAGTTCAGTTACACTCTGTAAAGCTCCATAAAATTTACAGCTTTATAAGACCAGCTTGGAGGGTTGATAACACTGACAGCTCTTCACAGTTTGATAGACATTCTGATGATGTTAAGCAAAAAAATAAAAATAAATTAATCTCATATAATAGAAACAAGACGTGTTTCCTTACATGTTTCAGTCAAATTTGCAGAAGTCAGGGAAAGAAAAAAATGCTCTTCTCCTCACCTTCTCATAATATAGAAATGTTTAGTTTTAATTATGGTAAAGAGCAGAAAAAATGTAACATTTTTGAAGTAACTGATCCAGAAAGGGAGAGAGGGTAGATGGTATATGGTAAAAAAAAAAAAAAAAAAAAAAAAGCAAAAAAAAAGCAAGTAGGCAAGTAGGAATCACTACTGTGTATGAGAGACAGAAGAAAATGAAATGAGATTTAAAGCAATGGCTCCTAACTTGCAAATGAATCTAGCTTTCTCCCCAAGGCTTGGGAAGAAGAAGAAAAGTGAAAGACTTTGTCAGTATCATCAAGTCTAAAAGTTATGACCTGGATCCACATATGACATAGAAGTCCTGAACATTTTTTTTTCCATTTAATTATACATTTGTGGGAATTTTTATTCTCCAGTTGACTTTGCAGTCTTCAGAATGTCCTTGACATATTTCACCTCAGCCATGATACTAAAATTCAATCTTCCTAATGAAAGCTAAGGTTCTTACAGAGTCTGAAGACCAAATGATTGTACGCAAAAACATAAAATACCCTTATAAAAAGTCACAGAGATGCTAGCAATGCATCTTGTTAATCCTTGTTTAATACCTTAAAAGTGCTGAGGCTTCTCAAAATTATTAAGAAGCTTTAATATGAAAAAGAAAAAATGGATAGCATACTTTGTTTGGACTTCACTATGGATCCACACATCCAGGTTCTTTCTGTGTAATATATCCATTGAGGCTTTATCACACAGTAATTTGATTATAACATCCTTGACAAATGAAATCTTCCCATGTTCCCCACCAGAACACTGCTGGGAAAAATATTTTCTTATTCTGTTAACATAAGCAATCTTTCTGAGTCTCCTTATTGGTTCCTAGTTTTCTTCTACAATTAACTATTCGTTCTTAACGAATATTATAGTTGATTCTTCATCATTTATTCTAACTATTTTTTTTTCCTCTGATAAACAGAATAAGTCTTAAAATACACCAAAATTATTCTGTAGAAGGGTGTGATGGTTTTGGCTGTGACAGAGTTAACTTTCTTCATAGCAGCTAGTATGGGGCTCTGGTTTGGATCTGTGCTGGAAACAGTGCTGATAACACAGGGGTGTTTTAGCTATTGCTGAGCAGCGCTTACACAGTGTCAAGGCCTTTTCTGCTCCTCACCCCACCCCACCAGTGAGGAGGCTGGGGGTGCATAAGAAGCTGGGAGTGGACACAGCTAGGGCAGCTGACCCCAGTCGACCAAAGGGATATTCCATACCATGTGACGTCATACTCATCAATAAAATCCAGGGGAAGAAGAAGGAAGGGGGGATGTTTGGAGCAATGCATTTGTCTTTCCAAGTAACAGGCATAATGAAGCCCTGCTTTCCTGTAGATGGCTGAACATCTGCCTGCTCGCAGGAAACAGTGAATGAATTCCTTGTATGCACAGTTTTTGCTTTACCTATTAAACTGTCTTTATCTCAACCCACAAGTTCTCTCACTTTTACTCTTCTGATTCTGTATTCTGTCCCACTGCAGGGGAGTGACCAAGCAGCTGTGTGGAGCTTAATTACCATCTGGAGTTAAATCACAACAAAAGCTTATTGTCATTACAATCCATGAAGTTGGCCTAGGTGATACAAGGGTCCCTCAATGCTTCACAAGCTGAAAATGAAAGGCATAGACATGAAACATGTATCTAATATAAGGTTAAACTCTCAATGAACAAAACACTAGAAAAGAACTTTCATTAATAGAATAACGACTGCGTTACAGAACTCTGCACTTAGTCTGAGTACACTGGTTTGTTTAGACTGAAAAAAATGGGTATTACAGAATGTAATCACAGTGGCCGGCTCTGGGCCAGGTCCTACTGATGAAACTGGGGATTTCTTCAGTGTCTAGAAATAGTATCACATAAATTCTGCCAGATATCATTATTTGGGTCTGATATTTATAGGTTTGGCAAGGTAAGTTAGATGGATTCAAGTTTCTAGCTAAACATTTCATGCATCGCAATCCCAGCTGCCTTTTCAAATCCAGAAATGTAGACAGGATCCACAGAAATTATTCCAGTAATCATGCTAAGCAAATTTTTCATTCAAAGGAGAATATTTAATTATCCCAATTTAGTATTAATCTGGGTTCCATTCTTTAAATAGCAGCTTAAAATCCATTTATGCTAGAAAATGTACTACTTGTATGTGTAATAACAGAATTACTGACAATTTCAGAAGTTTGGAGAAATCAACTGTAAAAGAAGAACTACTACATGTATAGACTAAAGACACTTAAACATATGTGCTTATGAGCCTTAAGTACAAAGCTTTGGGATAGTATAGTATGAGCCAAAGTTGAGTGCAGATGAAATTATGGTTATTATTTTCCTCTTGCTATACTCCTGTATCATTCATTTGTTAAAATACAATTGTGTTAAAACTACAACTTACACTAAATTAGTCATGTAAGAGCCTTCTGTAGTCAATGAAGAGAAGTGAATCAATTTTCAGTGGAGTTTATTCCATCAAAATATATCTGTCTAAGAGAGTGGATGAGTCTCCTTATGAGAGTGTCCTTTTTTAATTAATCACACTAGAGCCTTAATGACTAGCAAACCCCAGATGTTAACTTACAGCTGGCTTAAATCAGGTATCAATAATCCCACAGTCAATCCTGTCTATCTCATCTAGGATGTATAGCTTGTTTTACAGTTTACTTCCTCACAGTCTCCCCTATATAAAGTAAGTGTTTCTTCTTAATTCATTTTATCTTTACTTCAGATTTCCAGATAGACCAACCATCTTTACTGTATTAATGAGACATGAAAAACACCACACTGAGCTCCCAGCTACAGCCATTGGGAAGATCTGTTCTCTTGGCTTTTCTGACATCAAAAGTTGTTGAAGTCCTTCTATTTTTGATAAACAGAGAGATATGAAGGTAGCACTGAAAGCTTTGTTGAAGCTACTGGAGAGTTTCACTTTAGTGAGGTTGATGTCCCTCTAGTGAAGCAGAGAAAGATATGAAATGTGCAACATGCTCATGTAGGAGCTGCTAACGAAGCTGTACACTATTCACAGTCAAGTACAGAGAGGCAAGTGCACCACAATGTGTAAGTGCCTTGGGGCTGACAGAGGTTTTTTAGAGGTTTGACATTTATTCCTTATTTATGCATGATTCTCCCCTCTGAGGTATTCTTTCAAAGCTATATAGGAGTGAATTTGTATCACAGGATCCTACTCACTGAGGTCATTTATCCTCTGTACAGATATTTGTATTTGGAAGATGCTTGAGGGAAAATTGGAGTAAAGAGAGGAGGAAATGGCAGTTAGTTGGACACACTCTACAAATGCAAAGTAGATTTGTGTTATCTTTGGAAAACAGACTAAAGGAAATTATTCAATTTTTCCACTGAAGCTTCAGATATTAGGAATATTTGAATGATTTTACAAGCTTAGATAAGTGAAAAGGGCAATTGCATTTAAAGAAATAGAGATATTTCTTTATAGAAAACTTTTTTTTTTAATAGGAAAAATATATTGAAAATAATACTAACACAGAGGACAAAATTCAGCCTTTCTATTGATTCTAATTATTCGTTCTATCGTTTTATTGGAAATTTTACCTAAAGGCAATAGAGAATGTCAGTAAATCATAGAATCATAGAATAGTTTGGGTTGAAGGGGACCTTTAAAGGTTATCTGGCCCAATGCCCGCTGCAATGAGCGGAGATATCTTCAACTAGCTCAGTTTTTCTCAGATCCCTGTAAAATGTGACACTGAATGTTTCCAGGGATGGGGCATCTACCACCTCTCTGGGCAACCTGTTTCCTGTGTTTCATCACCATTTTCATGGTCCTCCTCTGAACCTGCTCCTACAGGTCCAGGTCTTTCGTGTATTGAGGACTCCAGAACTGGACACAGGACTCCAGGTGAGGTCTCACCAGATCAGAGTAGAGGGGCAGAATCACCTCCCTTGACCTGCTGACCATGTTTCTTTTGATGCAGCCCAAGATATGACTGGCCTTCAGGGCTGCAAGCCCACATTGCTGGCTCTTGTCCAATCTTTCATGCACCGGTACCTTCAAGTCATTCCCCGCAGGGCTTCTCTCAATCCCTTCACCTCCCAGTCTGTATTGATACCGTGGATTGCCCCAACCCAGGTGCAGGACCTTGCCCTTGACTTTGTTGAACTTCATGAGGTTTGCATGGACCCATTTCTCAAGCTTGTCCAGGTCCCTCTGGATGGCATCCTGTCCCTCAGGCATACCAACTGCATCACTCAGCATGGTGTCATCTACAAACCTGCTGAAGGTGCACTCAGTCCCACTGTCTATATTGTTGATGAAGATATTAAACAGTACTGGTCCCAGTATGGATCCCTGAGAGACACCACTTGTCACTGGTGCCCATCTAGACATTGTGCCATTTACCACTACTCTCTGGGTGCAACTATTCAGCCAGTACTTCATCCACTGAACAGTCCACCCATAAAATCCCTATCTCTCCAATTTAGAGAGAAGGACATTGTGCAGGACCATGTCAAAGGCTTTACAGAAGTCCAGATAGATGACATCCATAGCCCTTCCTTTGTCCACTGATGTAGTTACTCCATCGTAGAAGGACATTAGGTTGTACATGCAGGACTTGCCCTTGGTGAAGCCATGCTGGCTGTCTCAAATCATCTCCCTGTCCTCCATGTGCCTTAGCATAGCTTCTAGGAGGATCTGTTCCAGGATCTTCCCAGGCACAGTGGTGAGACTGACAGGTCAATAGTTACCAGTGTCCTCCTTTCTACCCTTTTTAAAAATGGGTGCAATATTTCCCTTTTTCCAGTCACCAGGGACTTCACTTGGCTGCCATAACTTTTTTAAATATCATAGAGAGCGGCTTGGCAACTACATCAGCCAATTCCCTCAGGGCTCTGGGACATACCTTGTCAGCTCCCATAGAGTTCTGTATATTCATCTGATGGAACAAAACTCAAAAAGTATTTTCATTACCTGCTCATGAGAAAAAACATCATACGCAGCTTTTCATAAGTGAGTTTTATTAAACTGAGTTTTCCTGTTCCAAAAAGAGCCAGTTATAAGTTTCTGCTTCATAACTATGAACTATCACTATACAGCATGCTCTGAAGGAGCTAAATCAAAAGTTATACTGCACAGGACCTCTGGAAGGTAGAAAAGAATTAGTATAGATAAGCGATTCAGAGATAAAATATTAAACATATTAGAGAAATTATGAGAATAATTTCTTTCCTCAAAGATGACACAGTGATGAGATTTCAAATGTCAGCCCTCAAGTGTGAGCTCTATTAATCATCTGCAATGAACTGAAGTATTTAAAGCAGAGATGTAGTCTTTTTGTAGTATATTGGAGGGAGCTACAGAATTAAAATTATGGCTACTTTATTAGAAATATGCTCAGTGTTTTGGAAGTTGAACACACATTTATTTATTAATCTCATAGACATTGTATACTCCCATCTACTATGTTCCACTGCTTACTACATGAGGAACACCAGTTCAAAGAGCACACAGAAGAACAAAGAAATAGGGAGGAACATATTAGTTAAATTTATTTCATGAAAATCCATGTGGAATACATAACAAAACAATTGAAGGGAATTTTGATTGATACTGCCTGTTAGAAATCTTTGGTAATTTCCTACAAAACACAAAACCCTACACAGGATTGTGATTTCTATGCTTCTGTTTTTTGCCCACCATGTAGAGTTGTACCTCTAATGGTTAATTATTTTTTACTATGTGAAAATATTAAGTATGAAAATCTATGTAATTATAAAAATAATTTAAATTTTAATATCCTAAGACAAGTATTTCTTTTAGCATTTACAGTAGTTGTAGTCTGACTTCCATATTAAAAAAAAAAAAAACAAATTTGGAAAAACAAAGAAAATGGATGCCTCTTTATTTTATAATATAAACCCTAAACATGAAGAATGTCAGTTTATAGTAGTAATCCAAGAACAATCAAATAATCTCAACTATCCTATTCAAGTCAGTAAGTAACACCATTGATAAGAATGTTCTACTTTTCAGCTTATTTTCTTTTAAAATATGTTTTCTAGATATAATGTGCACTAAACAACTGAAATTCTTCACAAAATTATTTATGTAACAGCTCACTGCACTAAGATTTTCCCAGAAACAAACTGCAAGTTGGCCTTTTCCCTTTAGCTCTGGTTTTCTTTGCAGTTTCATTTTGCAAAAGATTATTGTAATTCATGAGTTTCTTGCACGTTTTCATTTGTTTGGTTTTGTTTGTGTTTGTTTTCCTCCTTTGCTAAAGAAAGTATGCTTGAGTCACTTTAATAATTCTGTTAGATTATACTCTTTGCACAGATGAGTGCCTTTTAGGTAGAGAAAGACAAATTTTAGTGTTCAAGATGATACAAAGACAAGCATAGAAAAGTAGTTCTGGTCCCAGTGTTTGACAGAGCTTAATATAAAATCCAAACTCTTGTGACTATCTTCACTGTTGTTCAGAATGGAAGGAGAGTTTGCAAATTCTTCTGCCCTGAAATAAATGTTACACAGAGAAAGTTGTAAGTGTCACAGATACATTTATACCTCTGTATTTACATCATACTGCTTTTCAGCTGTTTTATATCTATCTGAATTTTAATTCTTTTTTTTTTTTTGTTACATTTTCATTATGTTAATCTGTATAATATTATGAATAGAAATTAAACTATTAATACCTCTTCTGGAAAACTTGGTGTTTAGTACAGATGGGAATAGGGGGAGGTATATTAAAAAAAAAAAAAAGAATTCTACTTGACATGAATAAATACAATGGCAACATTTGCAAGGATGCCCAGTTTGCCTTTTTTAGATTATGGAATTTTGAATTCTGGTCAAATATTTGCCTTATGTATTTTTTAACAGATTTGTATAATCATCCTACCTGGGAATTTGTGTGTTGAAATCTACAGGAATGCTGGAGTAGAAAGACCAGAAATCCACTGCAAGGGTATAAAAAGTGATTTTTTTATATATTGGGTCAATATTTCTTCCTGTAATTTTTATTTAGAAGCAAACATACATAAAGCATAGACAAGTTATCAGGAAGGATACAAAATCTTCTCTGAGAAAACACAACACATACACCTGGAACAAAAGCAATGATTTCTTTCTACATAGAGCATTGTTAGATGGACCACTAACCACTGCGCATGTCATCCTTTAACTTTTAGTGAAAAAGTATTCTCATTTAACAATGTTTTGAAAAGCTGGAGATAGATAAGAGGAGACTGTCTACATCTCTTGGTAACATTAAAAAAGTATACTAATTTTCATTTGAATTTTAAATTAAAATTTACTTTGAATAAGGAAGTCATCAATTTTATTCTAAGACAGAAGCAGGAATTTCAGCAACTTCCAGCTTCATTTTACAATGAAAAAAAATGAAACTGAGAAGTTTTTAAACAAAAAAAAAGAACAAACCCTGGTTTTAGTTTATTTTGAAGGATTCATTGAAAGAAAATCCTTAATAGTCTTAGCTATAAACATACATATTTTTAGCATAAGCTTTAAAATTTCCTTTTTCTGATCTCAAGTTATCCTGTCGAAGGCCTTCCTTAGAAAGTCCTTTTCTTAACTAAAGGAGAAAGAATATGATCAAATCAAAGAACATCTAAACAAAACCACAAACCAAACCATTATGTAAATTATGCCCTCTATTCCATTTTTTCATCTTTGTTACTTTTAGATTTTTTTAAATAATGTAATATTTTATTATGATATATATATTTTAGAATAGCTATAATAAAACTTAATGATATTTCAATATAGTCCTGATAGTTTTGTTCCTGCAAAATATTACACGACCTTTTTGTGACTGGTCAAAGCAATAGGTAGGTAAGAAATTCTTAGAGGGAATAATTTGAACGCAGAAGTGAGCTGATAACTTGTAAAAGCCAGAGAAGAGGTGATTGCAATTTTCAAGATGAAAGGCCTTAATATTAGGTTTTGGAGGGAGAACAAAAAAAGAGCTCATAATTTCTTACCCTAATAGAAAGCTTAGGAAGTGCTCTTATCTGCGGAGGTTTGATTCAAGAATTACCTCACAAAGATGTCACTAAAGCTCATATGCACAAATGTAAGATAGAGACAAATACGTACTGGAATGTAACATAGTTACTAAAAATGAGGCCTAAAAATAAATCTGAAAACATCTAACTATGAAGTAACAGACTACTATTTATATTCTTAGATGAGACAATAATTTTTGAAAGATATAATAAATATAAATCTCGTATTTAAAATAATTTAAAATTTTCCCTTCATAAAGGAATCTGCAAATGTTTTGAAACATCTAATTAATTTGCCCTCTTACTTTGCTGTGTAATCAGCAATATAGTCTAGAGCCCATGCCAAGCATTTTCTTGATGGCTAGAACATCTCAGGTTAAATTCTCAAAAACAAGTCCTTTATCTTGAATATGTCCAGCTCAGGGATCTATCTAGCTTTTTTCTACAGCCAGGCAGTAACTTTCAGCGCATCAGAATATGATTATTTCAAAAGAGCAAATTAAATAGAATAACTTCAGTAATTTATTCTTCCTAAAAAAAAATATTTTTTCTGTGTCATATTTGGGGAAAGGGGGAAATAAGGTGTTTTCAATTTTCCTCTTCCTCAACATTCTCTGGCGTCTTCATTATCCATTTACCTACTATAATAATAAGGCAAATGAAGAAAGAAATTGGTATACACAAAGCTCTGCTAAAAAGTTCATATTTTCTACTAGATTTCTTTTTATGTCTCTCAGATACCTTTGATGCTGATATGACATCCCCTTACTAGTTACATAGCATAAAACCCTGTTTTTCATTACTTCTAACAATAATAATCACAGCACTTTGGGAATAATTCTGCTCAAAATCAAAACTCAAAGTACTTGTAGAGTTATTCAGAAATTTTGCACATATAGCAGAATTTTTATGCCCACCAGTAAGATTTTTAATTTCTTGTTAATGTCATTTTAATGGGTCATTTTTTTAAACTGGAAATACTAATACTATACATCCATATATGTGTATGTATATATATGTATACATATGTTACTAAGTGAAATTTGCTGGATTGAATAAATGCTTGAAATTTGATTTGTGTTTGTCTTACAGATTCACATCAACCATAAGAAGATCAAGGTGTTATCTTGATATGAGGTAGACAAATCCATTATGTCTCAATAGTTCACAGCTGAGTTTAATGAAGAGGGATGGATTCACCTTCATTTCATGATTAATCTGATATTTTAAGAATAAGATTTCTTATACAGAAAATCCAGGATATATTTCTGAGTCTGCATGTTGAGTAACAATAGATTGCTTGTTTCTATGAGAACAAATGCAGCACTTGATATCTGAGTAAGGAGGTGTATTAAACATTTGTTCTGAGAAAAAAGAACAAAAATATTAAATAAGTTTCACTATCTTTTTTTTTTTTTAATTTGTGTAAATTTCAAAGTTTTCTGTTACAGTTTTTAAATAAAGATAACTATCACTTGATACGTCACCCAATATCCTAGTTATGATGAACCACATTCCCTTTGCCTAACCTTAATCTAAACCCCAATGTAGGGGCATTTCCAGTGCAACAACAGTCCCCCTAATAAGTGGGATCCTTTATTTTATGCCACTCTGTTCCGTTAGTACTTTGCAAAGATGTCTCAAAAAGCCCTGTCATCAGGAAAGCAAACTCTTTTAGGACTGCAATGTAAAGATGAGCATACTCTGTTCAAATTCCTGCAACTATTTTTTTCCATCACAAGTTACTTCTTCACACAGAATTGGCTCTAAGTTAAACACTTCTTGTGTATTCCTATACTAGTTACAGCACTCATTCAGAAAATTATAGAGCTGAACTCTACAACTTTGTCAACCAAAGAGAGTGTTGACTTATTATTGCATAAGCTCATGGATCCTGGGAGTCAGGTAGAGGAAGGACATGTAGAATCTTAAATAAACTCAACAGGTAATTTTAAATGGAATGTGACAGAACTTTTTTTTCCTTTCTTTTTTTTTTTTTTTTCAGCCAACATTCATGAAGACAAAGTTAACTGGAAAATACCAATTTAGGTATGCATTTTGCCAGACATACCAGAAATAGCTTAATATACAATATATCACAGTGACCATGCACACTAAAGGTTACACAAGTTACTGTGTACTTTACTAAGAGAAACATGGTAAGCTCACTGGGTTCTATGAACAGAGGAGTCAAGAGTAATTCCTCACTGGCAGAGGATAACGACTGAGATAAAGACAAGAAAAATAAAACGGATGGTGGGAAAAATCTTTAAAATGGGGAAACAGAAAGTTCAATTGGGACAACATGGAAAGACGCAAAGTACTAATAAGTAAAATATGAATTCAGTCATATAAAATCATTCAATCATATAAAATCATATAAAAATGCCAGTTATCCCTACTTCATCTTAAGAGAAAGATGTTTCTCTTATCTTCCATCTGATATGGTAAGGCATTCATTTTGTGTGATTTCAGGCAACCAAGAGTTAAGAATTTAGTCTAAGATGGTTGGATTGTGCAAGATCCTTCTGACACACTGAAGAGAAATAAGCACATACCCTTTTTTTTTTTTTTTTTTTAAACCCTCATTGTAGTTTAACTCCAGTCCGTAACTAAGCACCATGCTCACTCATTCCCCCTTGGTCACATGGGGAAGTGAGTTGGAAGGGTAAAAGTAAGAAAACTCATGGGTTGAGGTAAAGACAGTTTAATACCTAAAGCACACTTTCGTTAAATAGCATCTGAAATAGATATACTTTCTTTCTTCCAAAACGTAGCAACTTGGCAAAATTTTTGGAGTGTCTATTAACCTGAACCTTTATCTGTGAATATTTTTTCCAAGTGACACAACTCAGTTTCATCTAAAGGACAACAAATAAAGCCTGTAAAGATTGAAGTTTATATTTCTGAATAACATCAAAATAAAGTAAAAGACAAAGTGGGAAGAGAGACTATGGCTCTATCTGCTCTTGCAGATAGAACTCAAACCAGTTCATGGTTTATGTTTCCAGATTCTATAACAATATATTACATCTCAGTTACCTGATCATTAACACTGTCAGATTTTCAAAACGTTAATTCTTAAACCTGCAGACAGTGGCATTTTTACCAGATGTCAATGCTAAATTTTTCTTGCAAGAATACAAAACTTTAGCTTTTTTACACCAAGATTTACACCTTTTTCAAAATTGTATTTATAATGACATTTATCGGTTTAATTTACCTTTCTATGCCTCTTCCCCAAAATTACTCATTTAAAATGTAAGTTAGATACCCAATATAAATAAACATTTACTTGACTTAAATAAGAAGGGATGGAGATAGGATGGATTTACTTGATGTCACTTCAGTGTAGCGAGGGTTTTGCACTGATTTTTTAGGTATATAAAAAAGGGAAGAAGAAGAAGTAAGGAAGAAGCAAATTTTGGGGGGTGGGAGGGTAGGGCACGGAAGATTGGTTACCCAGCAAACTTGTTAGTTTTCTTCTCTTTTTGATTAACGATGCATATGTTCATGAGAGTCAAAACAAAGTTTTACTGAGATCCCAGAAAGCCTTATGGAAATATTCCAGCTTTGCAACAAACCTTTATCTTACAGTGAGTCTTGCCATTAAGAATGTGTGTGAATATCGGGAGTCTCTTTCCATAGGTATAAGTGAGGAGTGCAGTAACATAAAGAAATTGAGATCCTTTAATTGGAAGTCTCAAACCAACCCATGTAATCTCTTTTATTGAAACAATTTTATTATCCATTTCACCTCTTTTGTCCATGCCTTTGTCCCATTACCACCCCACATATAATATGTCTCAGCTCCTGCAATCTCTCTTCCCTCTGGCACCTTTGTCCCCCAGTCTGACTGCATTTCATGCAATTTTTTCAAGTCTAGCCTTCCACAAATCTGTTCTTCATTTTATCCAAACTAAAGCCCTTTCCTTCTCAAATGCAGCTTCCACGGAGGTATCTAATAAATCCTCACAGCCAAGCCACTTTCTTGCAGTTGCAGTCTGAGTCCTGATCATAAGTCCTTTCACTTTACATCACCTCCCCTGCCCCTGCTCTCCTCATTGCACAGACAACCTCTGCTTCTTATTTAATTAATTGCTTTTATGCATTAAGGTGTGCACAGCTTCACTTGCAGCTTTTAGCCAAATTTGCATCCTTGATTAGTGCCTCCCTTGGCTGAAAGGATGTGTTCCACTCCAGCAGTTGTCACTGGAGAGGAAAGGGAAATGAAATAAAAGGAGAAAGGGAGATACAAAAGGCTGACAGATTTTTTCTCAAGCTTCTTGAACTATGGCAGTTTTTTCTTTCTCTGGTTATATTTCATGTTTCCCTGCCAGTGTTTCCTATTATAGAAACACTGACTTAAATACAAGACACTAAAGTTTTTCAATAGTTTATGAAAAATAACCCTTGAGTCCTGCACCTTTTCTAAAGATGAACAGTCACCTATTTCGATGGGAAACTAGAAGGCAGCAAAGAAATAAAAAAGGTAAATTAAAACCATCATTCAGACCGCCTGAATTACAGTTTAAATTGGCAAATGAGTAGAAGTCAAGAAACTTAATTCTATAGATGTGTTGCTGGGAAACAAACGTGATAATATGGTGGAGTGGCAAAAGAGTATTCCTTTCTACTCTGGGAAATAGCTTAATGCCTGGTTCTGTGTTCATGTCTTTCTCCTTCTTTTCCTCTAGTCCTAAAATACATGCCAAAGTACTTACTTACCATTATTCATTCTAATATTAACACAGAAACTGTCAAGAATAAAGACAGATGTAAAATTGTAACAGCAGAGAAGGCGTTTTCTTAAAATTATTTTTATAACAATGAAGGAAAGAGTTTCCAGGAAAAAAAAAAAAATCTCCAGAGAGTAAATAATTGATCATATTGTTATTGTTTGCTAATGACTTCAGTATTGAAAAAACAAGTATAAGTATTTTTCCACTCAAAAGATTTAACCAGCTTAGTTCTATCTTAAATAATCTCACTGTTACTCTAAATCAGCTGTTACAATTGCTTTGGGAAATGAAGGAATATCAGTAGAACACTTAGGATTAGTTTTCTGCAAAGGCATCTTGATGTCAACATCACATTTTACAACATTTTACAGAAGCATGAATAACTGTTTACTCTTATTACCACCAAGTAGTGAATGGTTGTTTTTTTCTTCAGTCGAATAGGAAAGAGGCCAGTTTCCAAATTCCCTTAAGCTTTCCATCAATAAAATTAAGCCCAGGATCAAACTTAATGTATTAAAAACATGCAAAGGCACGTTTGCCTAAGTCACACTCAGCTGAGCATAAAATAGTAGGAAAAAAACACTACTAAATATTGGCCCACTACATTTTTATATCTTTTAACTTATGTTCATTGAATGGGTTTATAAGTGACATCTTGATGCTCTCACTAACCTGACTTTCATGTTACCACTGAAACCACTTTTGTATATAAAGTTTTTAAATAACTTCTTTTCTCTGCCTGTAGAATCTCCTTCTTTTTCAGTCTAGGTATCAGATCTTGGTTCTGTCCGCATTTTATTTCCTTGATTGAGTCTTATTTCCCCAAAGCCTGTCTCAAGCTTAGTTCTTGACTAGCTTTTGCACAAGTATTGTGTGTGAGTTTTGTGGTCTACATCATGTTATGGTTTAAGCTGAAGGGAAATTAATCTAAATTAACAATAGACAAGAACTCATTAGCTCATCAGCCACACACAGTGGATTTTTTAACAGAAGTATAACAGAATTTGAATCTAATGGAACATCTAGGAATTTTTTTATTCAGGAATATGTAAAATAAATTGTGGTCTATATTTTTTATGGGTTTTACTCATTTTACTAAAACTTTATCCATCTCATACATTTGACTAATGTGTTACTAATTGCAATACCAAGGATCTGTTTCTCACTGATGATAAACTATGTCTGTGTGCTCATTTATCATTCTTTCAACTTTATAGTTTTGAACTTTCCTCCTATCTACTGTGTTTAACTATGTCACAATGGACATATTTCACTTTAGATCTAAAGCACTATAGCTAAATTTGTTTTATTGAGGAAAACCAAACCAAACAACCAAACACAATTATTTTCAGCTTCTAACATTTTTAACAGAAGTACAGAATGTTTCACTGGATATAAAATTATGGGCAGTCTTGGGGGAGTAAATAATGTAAAGCTTTGTAAAAGCCTTTGTCTTCCATGTACTGTTTATGGATCTTCTAGTAACTGCAACTTCCGGAGACACTCAGTTTATATACCACTCTGAATAATTTTTCTCACAGTTTAGAAAAGTGGACTTTAAATTATTTCATGTCTGGGTGCCTTTTTAGCCATTTAAAGTGTTAACTTCAATTGTTAAGATTGAAACATCTTTGCCCAGCTGGATTCTAACATGAGGGTAAACATGATAATGGAACCTTGTACACCACAGGAATGCAGTATTGCTGTTGTTAACAGTGAGTCAAAAGCTTTGTACTCAGTTTGCAAGGCATCAAGAGCGAGGCTTTATGGGCTTGTCTGTCTGAACTTTTCTCTCTTGCATGGATCTTTCTTTAGTTTTTTGGTTGTATTAGTTTTATTCAGTTTTCTTCTGAAAAGGGGCTATGCCTCGTTTGGTTTACTTTGTTTGTTTTTCCATAATACAGCCTGTTTTTATGCAGACAGTACTACAAAGTGTTACTCCTGGCAAGTAGTGACAGGTTGTCTGAGTAGAAGTAGTTATGACTCTAATAATGATGCAGTGTAGAGAAATGCAGTCCTGGTACAGTAACAGAAGCCTTGAAATGTGGAGATGCAGGATGGATACAGAGGAGTACAGGAAGGGGATGACAAGAGATGGGGCACAGGCTGGGTACTTGAGGCCCCACAGCTATAAACAATACATCCACAGTTTGACAAATGTGATATTGCAGACCATAGGATGTCATGTTCAGCAATGAAAGCTCATAGAAAAGAGGAATGAGGGACTAGGGGAACATTCAAAATTACACTGTTAGTCTTCCCAAGTAACCATTACACATGATGAAGCCCTGCTTTCCTGGAAGTGAATAAACATCTTCCTGCTGATGGGAAGTTATGAATTAATCCCTTATTTTGCTTTGCTTGTGGGCATAGCTTTTGATTTACCTATGAAACTGTCTTTATCTCAGCCCACATGTTTTCTCATTTTTACCACTCCAATTCTCTTCTTCATCCCTCTGTGGAGAGAATGAGCAGCTGTGTGGGCCTGAGCTGTGTACTGGGGTTAACCTGCGGTATTAATACAATTTTAAACATGGAAATGTTGCATGCAAGGAGAAAACAAACAAACAATCAAAAAAACAAGCAACAAAAAAATAAAATAAAGGAGTTTGTCTAAACACCAGTATCTGTAATATTTTCTAATAGAATGAGGTGCTCTGATAAAAATCAGTCTAGCATAGCAGAAGAATTCAGTGAACCTAAAACTTACATGCATTAAAAATTTGTAGTCTACAGTATCCATAATAGCTTTTCTCTCAGACCACATACCATATGACAGCATGTGCAGAATGCTTTATAATAGTAAATTCAAAAGTTCATTTTAATAAAAGCACAGTGAGTTTGTACCTCCCAGTTGCAGATCAAACACATAGATGAGAATTTCAATCTGAAGATTTACAAATTATGTTTACACATAGGTGCCTAGGCTGAAGTTGGTCAGGGTGATTAAATAAAAGTATTTCTTGTTAGGGCCCACTTAAAACTGTGAAATGAAATTCTGTTTTTGTAAACATTCCATTTTTGTTAACATTTGGAATTAAAACTCACATTTATTTCACTCTAGTGCTGTGACTACATGATGATAGTGCATGAGTCTCATACAGATTAGAGATGGTTAGTTCTACATTCCCTCCAAATGATGGTGGTCCCTACAACATGGTGGTAGTTAAGCAATCAATATTTATTAACATTTTACATTTTTCTACTGTCAAGCAGAACTAAAAACAATAATTTCCACATCTTAGAAAGCAAATGATTCATAATTGAAAATAAATCATGGTCATAAACTAAACCTGTGGAGAATCTTTGTCACAACTTTATATTTGAAATACTCATTGACAAGAACTTAGCAAGCTGAAATTCTCCATAAAATATTTTTAAAATAGATATATTCTGCCTCATATAATGATTTTTTTTTTTTTAAATGATGATGTGACCATTTAAAGTAAGGCTGATAGATCAGGTAACACGATGAGAGAGAAGAATGCTGAAATCAGTGAAAGAGAGCTCAGTTTGGTTGAGGAAATCAGACAGGAGTGTGTAGCAAGAAGAGTGCAGGTAGGGATAACTAGCTAGTAAAAATAAGTGATGTCAGCAGAGTCTCTTTCCACAGAAAGGATGAACTGAAATAAGAGACATTACCTAGTAAACTGTATTATTTTGGGCTTTTTCTTCTCAGTGAAAAAGACAATGGTATATTTAGAAATTTGGTACAAAGCCTATGTGTTGCTGTATGCATATTTCCATGGCCATTAAATATAATCTTAAGAAACATAAATTAAAAAAAACAAAACAAAAACAAAAACAAACAAAAAAACAGCCGACCAATCACGCAACCAAAAAACCGAGGAAGTCCACAACCTCAGTAAGGTCCGAGGAAGCCTGTGAGAATCCTAGGAAGTGATGTGAAGTAAATGCTCATGACAGGTGATTGGAGCAGGAGCTCTGTTTGGCAGTGGCACACATGATACTGTCATCACAGAGGAAAAATACTAACAACTTCCAGAATCCATGATTTTATTCATAGGATCATTGAATCATAGAATAGTTTGGATTGAAAGGGACCCCCTGCAATAAGCAGGGACATCTTCAACTAGATCAGGTTACTCAGAGCCCTGTCCAATGTGACCTTGAGTATTTCCAGGGATGGAGCATCTATCATGCCCATGATGTGGGCACTTTGTGGCTGGATTACCTGGAAGAAATCATCAGTGTCTAAGAGCAGTAATTCAGCCAGCACCTGCTACAGATGACTTAGAACAATATTTCCACCAGTGTTATATTCACTTACTTGGATAGATGAGCTTGTAAAGCAATTTCCACCTACATATGGGAAAAGATACTTTCAAACACAGCCCTGAAACCCAGCACAAAACAGCTCTCCTCTCAACACGTTTCATTCCAGCACATTCTAGCATGCATTTTTTTTTTCCCCAAATGTAACTCTGTTCATTGTCAGGTGAGCTCCCTTAGGAATCTTCCACTGCCAACAGCACTTTCTAAAGAACAGTTTCTAAACTTTCCTCATAGGATACTTTTTACACACCATTAATTTTATTGGCAAAGAACAAAGAAACTTTCCATTTTAAATACAAAGTTGTGAGGCATATTTCTTCATGTCTTAACACTACTTGGAACTAGTACTCTGTGAAATGAGCCACTGGTCACATCCACACTGCATACTGCTCAGTCTGGACCTTCCTGATATCAATGTAATGTTGTAATGTTCCAGTGCCTCTTAAAAAAAAAAAAAAAAAAGTTTGTTGTTTTGTTAAGTTTTGTTTTGGTTTTGTTTGGTTGTGGTTTGTTTTTGTTTTTGTTGGGTTTTGGTTTTGTCATTTTAAATTGTCAAAACAAAATAGCACAGTGGTAGATTTTTTAGGTACCAAAGGATGACCAGCAAATTGTGGCTCTACAGAGAAGTCCCTGGGAGTCCTGGTAGACAACAAGTTGAACAAGTAATATGCCTGTGCAGCAAAGAAAGCCAACAGTCTCCTGGGTTGCACCAGGCAGAGGGTTGTCAGCAGGTCAAGGGAGGCTTCCCCTTTGCTCAGCCTTAGTGAGACACAAAAAATGGGGCCAACAAAATGATTAAGGGACTAGAGCATCTTTCACGTGAGGAGTGCTGAAGGGACTGGGAGACCTTGGACTATTCATCCTTTAGAAAAGAAGGCTCAGGGGGATCTTAACCTCGTGTACAAACACCTGGTGTGGAACACAGACAGGGATGTGAAGAAGATATATCCAGACTCTTAGCAGTGGTGTAAGTAGTAAGTGGAATAAGTAATCCAGCCAGGCTGTGGAGTTTCTGTCCTCATAGATACTAGAACCTGACTAGGCACAGTTCTGAGCAACCTCCTCTAGTTGACCCTGCCCTGAGCAAGAGTTTAGACAAGATGATTGTCAGAGGTTTCCAGCCCCAAATACTCTGTGATTCTGTGGCTGTAGGCATAGAACTGTACGGAAGTGCAAAAAATATGAACATACGATGAGATCCAAATTTGGTAGAGAATTATTTTTTTTCTTGGAATTGCTCTTGGACTGAACTCTTCTGTATAGTACTTTCTTTTCACTCCAGAAGGTACCTAAAACTATGGAAAATTATTCATTTTCTTTTTACAATAGCTTTTCTACAAATATGAAGATTCTGTTTTTTACTAAACTACAGCAACTCTTTCTATATCAATGTCATGCTTACTGCAACTCTGAATATTATTTGACATTAAAAATACACATTTATTAAGCTTGGATTGATTTTCAGAAAAGAAACCACTGTCAAGAATAATACTGTACATAAAATCACTTATCAGCACTGCAATGGACTTTTTCTCATAATACTAGAGTTATATAATTTCAATATGATTTATTTTATACTGCTCATTACCAAGTTTCAGTTCTCATGTGATGGGGAATGTTTACAAATTATTTCCACAGAAAAACAAAACATAATAACATTGTTTCTTAAAAGTTCCAAGAATTTTAAGTTTTTTTAATAATTCTCAGCAAACATTCCAGTCTATATTTTCTTTTTAAAAACCAAAACTTTTTTAGGCATGACAATTTTCCTTATAATTTCTCCGAGTAGCTTGACTAAAATTCTAATGGAAAGTTAATGGAAATACGTTCACTGAGTTAAGTGGGTTCTGAGAGTAGTCCCAGTCCAGACTTCACAATTCTCACTAAAGTTGTACTCTTATTAAATATAGCACTGGTGAGAAATATTTAGTGTTTCCTTCTACTGTACACTACCATATAATACAGCAAATTCATATCAGCTCAAATGTCCATCTAAAGTAACCAGTCAAAGACTAGACCTCACTGACTTTGAAACACCTACACAGTTTTCCTTGGAAAATTATCAGCGAATTCTTCATATAATGTTGTGAGATTATAACTAACTGTTAGAAGTCAATTGGGAAAATAGTAACTGCATGAAAGCAATATTATCCATGTAAATTACTTTTTTTTTTTTTCCTTTTCAAAATCTTATCTGTTAGCTTGAGTAGAATTCTCCAGTGAAGTAGTTGCTGAATTTTTTGCACATTCTGTCCCATGCATTAAATATGTTTATTTTTTGTATAAGTGGCAAACTTAACTGTGAAAGAAATGAATTATTGAAGTTCAGGGAAAATTTCCCATAAATTCCAACATTCATTGCAGGAGGTGTAGCTGAATGTCATCCACAAAATGACGAAATAGGTATAAATCAAAAAATTAAAGTAGGAAAAGCTCTTGTAAAAATAATGCATATGTAACTGAATGCAAAGATTATGAGATATAACCTGTGATTCTACATTCACATATGGGTAGAAACAACTCAGGACAGGTAGATACTGGAAAATGTCCAGGAAAAGCTACCCAGTAAAACTAAGTTTCTTCAATCTGTCTCCAAACTAAAATTAATATAGACAATTCAGAAATATGAAAAAAGCCATCTGCTAACAAGTGAACATAAGGTCCACAGAGTCAGTCTCATACAAAGGCAGAGCCAATTAACTTTTAGTTAAAACTCTGGTTTGCAAAGATCTGAAAGTTCTGCTGAAATAAATCTCAAAATGTTGTGCAAACTAAACAACATGGAAACAAATTCTGACTGTCTCCCAGTGGGACTTCCTATCTTCCAGGAAATCCACAGAAAAGTGAAGCCGTATTCTCATCACCTTTTATATTTCTTATTACTAATTTATGAGTTCGCTTTGAAGATACATAGTTTTTCCAGCAAAACCTTCCTTCTCATTTTTTACCATTCTTCAACACACAGGTCTCAGTGAGATTTTTAAACAAACCAATTATAGCTGTGCAGCAGCTGTCCAGATGTTCAGCAACCCATGACTGTTTGTAACTGACATGCTGGGTGTGATAAACGTTTTGGGCTGGAGCACTCCCAGACAAAATATTAAGTGTTGATACTGTCAAGGGTCTTTCTTGACGTGTTGTAGCTCACTTCACCCTTTTGATCAAGGCATTTTAAGGTGACAACCTGTCTTACAGTAGTGCCTTCATCAATTCTATCCTCAACATCAAACATTGCCTATGATAGTTCAGAATGAATTTTCTGAAGAATCTGTAAAAACTGAGGTGTTGGTTAGACTACCTAATATCAACATATGGAAAGAAAGGGGGCTAAGATCTTGAAACAGCTGTTGAAATTTTGGTGTTCATTCCTCAGTCTCTGAGTCTGAATGGGAAATGGGAACAAGAATTGTGTATGTAAAGTTTTTCATAAGTATCTCTTCCAAAGCTGAAGGGAGATAATATCTGTAATAATATATAATAATAGGATAGGCAAAATAGCTAATACATGCAAGTAGCTGACTCTGCAGTATAAAAAGATGCTTACAACCTTCCTTAGCTAGGAAATCAGCATCTCATCCCTAATTACACAGTAGCAAGTTCTTTAGTTTCTGCTTATAGAGTATCTGAAGTTGGATGTATTAAAACTACCTTGAAATCATTAAAGGAATCCATCTTAGAATACTCTTCTGTAACCAGGCAGAATGTGAAGAATTTTTAGCAGTTAACCATGATTCAAACTGCTGATTCAATAGCAAAATTAATTACAAGTCACTACTTTTAAAAATTTTGACGCTACCACCAAAGTTTCTGTGGAGCCCTTCAAGTCCTATAAAATTCAATAAGATTTGACTCAGAAATTCTGATGATCTGTATACTATATAAAAATAGTTGTGAAGAAAATGTGTTTTTCTCTGAAAGGAAAAGGCAATAGTTGCATTAGGTGTGATTTTACAGATTGTTCTTCTTAGTTCTCCACTCATTTTCTATTTTCATAGAATTTATAGCAGCTAATGTCATATTTGAGACATGTTTTTCAGTTTTAAAAGACCAGAGTTCAACTGTCTTTTTTTGTGACACATCAGTCATTGATATGTACCTACTTCCAAAGAAAAAAAATCTTCTTACTTCATATCTGTCCACAACACTTATGAAAATATTTTACTGCTCCATTTAATGAGAGGATATTTGTTTCACTTCTATCAAAATTGGCAAAAAAAATCTTTGTAATGTAGAAAGAGAAATAATAACTACACCAGTTAAGTCTGGAGAAAAACAGGTAAGAAATAATCACATTTTTTTTGTTCTCAGAAATTAGTTTACTGTAGGGTTTTTTCTTTTGTTTGTTTGTTTGTGGTTCTGTTTGTTTGTGTGTTTTGGTTTGGTTTTGTTTTCATTTCTTTGTATGAACAATTTTTTGTATGATTAATTTCAGTCCTAGGGAACAAGCTTCTCAAACATCACCTACCCAAAAAGTGATCATCAAATTCTATAGAAAATAGCTGCTCTATCCTTTATACTACAAATAAAAGATGTGAAGCAGATAGGGTTTTAGTGTGTTGGAAAATACTTGCAGACTTACTTTAGTGTTCTATACAAGTTAAAACCTTTTTCCTTTCTTCCTTGGTGTTTCGCACTATGCCTTCTAAATTGCACCATGATTTTCTGCATGTGACAGAACAATAAAATAAATTAAATAATTATGAAAAACCAAACCAAATCAAACCAAAACAATAGAAAACCTCCTTCACATTTGCTAATTAATGCTTTGATAGAATAACACTTGTAGTTCCACAAATCACAAAATCAAACAGGGAGGTGTACCATAATCCTGAAATGTTTTCTTCAATACCTGTTTAGAGGACAGAGCAAATCAGGTTTTGCAAGAGAAGAGAAAGACCTAAACAGGAATGGAGGCACCTGATGCAGTTTGCTCCAAACTCGTTCCGCAATCTTAATTTAGAAATAGTTTAGCAATCATATGAATTTTTATTGAATTTAAAAAAGTAAGACACTGCTAGTTGGAAATGTTTTTTTGTTTTGTTTTTTTTTTTTTGGAAAATAAAATAATTTTCTGAAAAAAAAAAACAGAGGACTTTTGAGACTGTTTAAAATCCACTGTTAGCCTTGTTTATATATCAGAATAACTCCACAGTTAGCATGATTACATTGATTCATCTGAAAAAAAATAATTAAAAAAAAAAAAGAGGACAGATTTTCCTGGAGACTTTTGTATGAAAATAATTTTGCTATTGATTGTAAACACAGGCTGGAATAAATCTTTTACATTTATGTAAACAAAGATATTTAAAGCAAAATTTAGAGACACTTTGGTTAAGAGTCACTACTGTCATCTGGCTCCTGTGGGTTGGCTCCTAGGTACAGAGGAATCAATCTTTAGGATTTTACATTTGGATGACTTCAGAGAGGCTGTCTCCAAGAAATGCCAATCCATTCTGAAGTACCAAATGAAGAAGTAAAGTGTTCCTGAGATTTACCTACATGATACCTGTCCACTGTAATGAAGCAATTTTAGCTATTTATCTGGCCAGTATAAGTGGAGAAGATGCCCTTTTAGCTGTCCAATTTCAGCATATTTATATTAATTATTTAAGTTCTGAGCCATATCTTCAGGAAATCCTACTTCTGAAAAATTAAATTTAAAGAATACATGCTAAAGCTCAGGCAAATGTGTGAGACAGGCTACATAAATGGTAAGGAAAGAGCAAATGGTACAAAAAAGAAAAAGCAAGTGGGAATGGTAAGGAAATGGCAGTAAATGATAGTGAATAAAAACTGGATTTTATATATATATATATACATATATTGAGAAATATTCTGCTCTAAGAGGATGGAAGCAGAAGGGAGAAATTGAAGAAAAAATACAAAGTGGGGGATTAGAATGAAAAAAAAAAGAAAAAGTAAATGAAAATGAAGTACCCATCAGAAGACCAAAAAACACAGCAGAAACAAGATTCTTAGGTACAGTAAAGTGGATAGATTTTAGAAGCATAGCCGACTGTCAGCGGAAGTAAATAAGAATGGGAAGTTATACCTTAAAATGCTAAAAAGTAAACAGTCTTTTACATCAAAGCTTGTACTTCTGGGCACCATTTGTACCTGGTTGAGAAATGGTACCTTACAACTTTTGCATTCCTCGGTAGATTTTGATCTTATTCACAATGCATAGGTATTTTGAATTTGTATACTTGTTTGGTTTTTTTTATACCATAAGGACACAACTTATGTGCAATTTCAAGTAAAAAGTTCTTGAAGGGCTAGTCAATCATTTAGCAAAGCCTGCATGCTGCTTTTTTTGTTTGTTTGTGGGTTTTTTTATTTGTTTGTATTTTTTTTTTTTTAATTTCAGATTATCAAAACTAAATATATTTTATGAATAGTGGCCTTTTTAAATTAACATAGTATCTGTGGTGGTCTTGAGCAAGTGGTTTCTTTCATTTTTTGTAGTAATCCACATGTTCGAGCAGATAAAAAACTATATTAAGTGTACTCGTAGAAATAATGCTCTTTTTGTTCAGGTTTTCTGACTTTACAAGGAAAGCCAGTACCTTTTCTCATATATACTACTTAAAGCTGCTGCTAACCTCAAAGCAAAAAAAACCCAGAGTTTAATGTCTTTATTTGTTTTCTCTTTCCATTCAAAAATTACAGCAGGCTTCCTGAATATGTTTTCAGAAATCTATTTAAAATAATTTATAAATGGCAGTACAACACAGGAAAATAATTTTCCATGGATTTTAACATGTACTGATTGTAACCATATTTTATACTGCAAAGCATTCTTTTCTGTCTCCTTGGATGGAAAAGAAAAAGCTAATTTAATTATTATTTCTAAAGTATTTTGTAGTTATTTTTCTTTCTAAGTGATTCCCTGAATTCTATTCAAGCTTCTGAGGAATCAAAATACAACTCTAGCTGATCTTTGAAACTCACATGGAATGGTTGATAATGACATCTGGATTTATATTTTTGAATAGGGGGCTATTTTCACAAAATACCTTTGTATTCCTTCACAGAGAGAAAAACATTTAGAGTCCTATTTCTTTGACAAGCAGAACGACTCATGACAAGACCATATTTGCCTCTTTTAAATTAAGTTCTGCCATTTGTGAGGCTACTTGGAAGTTCTTGTTTAGGGAAAGGAAGCCTATAACCAATGTTGGGCTGTGTGAAACAGGAATTTAATGAAAAATGTTAGGTGTTTTGAAAGTAGGTGAAAGAAGGTGAGGTTTCTTAATATGTAAATATAGAATCATAGAATCACATAATTGTTTAGGTTGCAAGAGACCTTTAAGATCATTGAGTCTAACTGTTAACCTAGCACTGTCGAGTCTATCACTAAACCATGTCCTTTAACACCACATCTGCAGGTCTTTTAAGCACCTCCAGGGATGACGACTCCACCACTTCCCTGGGCAACCTGTTCCAATGCCTGACAATCCTTTCAGTGAAGAAATTTTTCCTAATATCCCAGTAAGTCCCCTGGTGCAACTTCAGGCCATTTCCTCTCATCCTTTCAGGTAGTTGTAGAGAGCCATAAGGTCTCCCCTCAGCCTCCTTTTCTCCAGGCTAAACAGCCCCAGTTTCCTCAGCCTCTCCTCATAAAACTTGTGCTCCAGACTCTTCACCATCTTCATTACCCTTCTTTGGACATGCTCCAGCACCTCAATGTCTTTCTTGTAGTGAGAGGCCCAAAGCGGAACACGGTATTCAAGGTGTGGCCTCACACAGCACTGAGTAGAGTGGGACAATCACTTCTCTGGTCCTGCTAGACACACTATTTCTGATACAAGCCAGGATGCTGTTGGCCTTCTTGGTCATCTGGGTACACTGATGGTTCATGTTCAGCTGGATGTTGATCAACACCTCCAGACCCTTTCACACCAGATAGGTTTACCCTGTAAATCTTCCCTGAGCCTGTACATTGCATGTGGTTGTTGTGACTCAAATGCGGGACCTGGCACTTGACCTTTTTGAACCTCATGCAATTGACCTCAGCCCATGGATTCAGCCAGTCCAGATCCCTCTGTATGGCCTTGCTATCCTCCAGCAGATCAACACTCCCACCCAACTTGGTGTCATCTGCAAATATACAGAGGATGCACTCGATCCCCTTGTCCAGATCATTGACAAAGATATTGAACAAAACTGGGTCCAATACTGAGCCCTGAGGAACACCACTTGGACCAGCCAGCAACCTGATTTAACTCCATTCACGGCAACCCTTTGACCCTGCCATGCAGTCAGTTTTTTAGCCAGTGAAGGGCACACCCATCCAAACCATAAGCAGCCTGTTTCTCCAGGAAAATGCTGTGGGAACCATTGTCAAAGGTTTTACTAAATTCTAGGTAGACAACATGCACAGCCTTTCCCCCATCCTCTTGTTGAGTTTCTCTGCCAGCTCTCTCAATACCCTTGGGTGGATCCCATCTGGCCCCATGGAGTTGTGGGTATCTAAGTGGTGTAGCAGGTTGCCAACCATTTCCCCTGGATTGTGGGGTCTTAATTCTCTTCCCCATCCCTGTCTTCCAGCTCAGGGGATAGGTACCCAGAGAATGACTGGTTAGAGAGTTAGGTAAAGAAAGCATTAAGTACCTCAGCCTTTTCCAGCTGAGGTACTTCCAGCTTTTGCACTTTGAAATATACAGGAAAAGTTGCATTTAAAACAAGTGAAATCTGTATTTTTGCAAGATACCTAGAGAGAAGAAAAAAAGGAAAACAAGTCTGGACATATTTGGAAGTGTTTTTGTTGGTTTTGGGTGTCCTTCCCTTTCCCTTTCCCTTTCCCTTTCCCTTTCCCTTTCCCTTTCCCTTTCCCTTTCCCTTTCCCTTTCCCTTCCCTTTCCTTTCCCTTTCCTTTCCCTTTCCTTTTGTCAATGTGGTTTAAATGAAGAATCAGGAAATGGAATATTGCAGAAATTTAATACATTAAAGGCTTCTAATGATTTTCATTGTATAATCATGTGGTCCATGCTAGGTTTTGCTGAGGTTTGGAAAATAGATTTACTAGGAAAATATATGTAAGACTATTTCTTTTTTCCTTAAATGGGTGGATTCTGTTGCATGATAAATAAATTTTCACTTTGATAATGATTAAACCATGCATTTAATTTATTTTAGACTAGGGGTTTTCTTCCACCATAAGTGACGAGGGTTCAAATTCAGCAAGAATCTCATTGAAGACATTTGTTTTATTCTGTGCTTATAGCTACCCACATTCTTAAAAGCTTTGTTGAAAGGAGACCCAAAAGTCTAATTAAAAGCCTGTGTAAGTCTTGGATCATAACCACAGCTGGTGGTGTAGCTCCAGAATGGATAGATTTTCATAGGAATTGAGTTATTACCCAGCCAGCCCCTACCCAACTAACACAAATCTGGACCACAGATTATATATTGCAAATTGCCAAAGCTAAGCTTCCTTTGTATTACAAGCACAGAAGGAACGAAAAGTGGTGTCTTATTTCTTACTTTTCTTTATATATATATATATATATTTTTTTTTTTTTTCTGAAACTATGTAAAAATGAAGAAAATTGTCCTTGTATTACAGACTATGTCTTACATCTAACCTAATTTCACCTAATTACAGACTTACCAGTTAGGAACATAAGTACCATAAGCACCTTTTCTAAAATTTGAAGAAGTTTTACTTTACACAGGGTGGTACAGCCCCCATCCCCACAGCAGGATGATTGCATTTCTGCATATGACTAGATGACTATAATTCTAAGTCTCAGTGTATTTAAGCTCATTCATAACTATTTAACTTGATTTTCCATCTTTCTACAGAACAATTGTAATCTGATATATTGTTTGCACAAGACATTGTAACATAATACAAAATTAAACAAGTATAATATACTCCCTTTACCTAGCGTAGTTACAGTATGGCCGATAAATGAACAGCCTGTCTTACACTGGTGTGCAGGTGGGTTGTGGTTTTCATTTAGCAAATTTACGAATAAGAGAGGGAGAAAAGTCGATATTCTGAATGACTTTCTACAGAAGACCTTAGTGTACTATTGAATTGCTAACTCCTCCTCTAAAAAACACACAAAAAATAGTCTTTTTTGTGTTGCAAGATTAATGCAATTTTGAGAAAAATACCTAAAATATAAAACTGTGTGCATAGATTGCTCCTACTAAAAAGTTACAATAGTGAAAACATTACTCTTTGGGAGAAAGATATGTTTGGATCAGATGTCTGACATACTGTGGAATTATAGATTGCCTTTGAACTACCATGTAGCTCACTTCCACTCTCTGTATATAAGGGCAAATCCCACAGGATAGCTCTAGTATATTTTAAAGGGATATATCTGTCACAGAGAATGAGTGTTAAATGCCTAAAAAAAGTGAAAAATGTAAAATAACTTTGCATCCATTAGTGCTTTATCAAATTAATTAACACTGTACAGGCTACAACACAATAATTGAATTACTTTAGAAGATAACAGTGGTTTGCATTTTTATAAATCAGGCTTTTAAAGATTACATTAAAAGTATTATGCAGCCTGTCTCAAAACTAGACTCAGATTTAGACCTTCAACTTAAAGGGAAATACTGTTGAGTCCAAGGAGAGTTTTAACTGATTATTTTGAAAAACTTGGCCCAAATTATACGTAATTTTGCTCTATCTCTTCATTGCTAACCATTGCTAAACCAGAAATAGTTGCTGACTTCAGAACAGACCATGAAGGTATTTATATTTTAGTTAAGAACTAAAATGTAGCAATATGCAATATGTATCTGTAACAGAAGCTTCATTTTCCAAGTGACTCGTATCTTCCAGATACCATCTAGAAATAATCTTGTTGCCTACAAACCTCAATCTGTTTTGTCACACTTCTCAAATTTTTAAACAGTCTTTGAAAGAAACTTATTTTTGGTGGTAAAAACTTTTATGAACAAAGAAATATAAACTGGCTCAGTAAAGCTGAATTCTTAGCTGATCCGTCTTACTCTTCTTTGGTCAGTGTAGTAGTGTCCTAATAATACTCTGACTTTTTTTTTTTAATTTATTTTTTTCCCCAGGTAAATAGGGTGCCTGAAATCAGGTTTAGAAATATATCACAACATTCATGTATATTCAAAGTATGCCTTCAAGTGTACATAGAGGACAATGACCACAGTGAAATAAAGAGTTCTTGACTGTTATGTACTGTGAATTAACAACTTTCTATTTTAAGCAATACACCTGCTTATGTCACCTTTAGTAATTTCTACTGAATTTTCTTTGAAGTGTTACTTTGTAACTGTTTTTTTGAATAACTATTCATGCTACAAATTCTGCATCTTAAGTAGCATATTGAAGATTTATTTGTCTGCTACATTCACAAAATCTTAGAATCACAGAATCACAGGGATGGGAATTAGCATTACTTTGTTTTGTTCTCAGTGATACAACAAGTTCTTCTCTACATGTTAATTATCAAATGTAAGGGAATTACAAAAAAGGGGGACTAAATTTAAAAAATCACATTTTTTGTGTTTCTTTATTCCTCTATGCCTACCCTGCTTTTATTTTTATTGCGTATCTGTTTGATCCCTATTCATGCTGATTAGGTACATTTAGGCCACTGTGGACTCCAAAAAACACAGACATTTAACTGAAGAAAAGTATCTTGCATCAAATGTGAAGTAAACTATGTGAAGCATCTTTTTTTTCCCATTTTTACCAAACAATCAAATTGTCGATGCATTGTACAGGAAGATAGTGAGCACAAAAGCATAAGTGGCCTTTAAATGGAGTCAGGAAAGTGTACAGCAAGCACATTGTCTAGCAATTATTACTATAATGTTCAAGTCAAATTTGTGGCTTAGGATGTTTCTAAAACACTCGTGTGTAAGGATTTCTTGTGGTTATTCTTGTGTTCTTTCCCTACATGATGATAGGCTGGAGACAGTTATCTAGGCTTAATAGGTAAACTACTAAAAACAAGTCTCCAGTAATCTCTGCTTCTGAAGCTCTGGGATTATGGATAAGTTCAGATAATGGCAATTTATTATTCTGGCAACTCAAGATTGCACCTATATGACTGTATATATACTTTTTTTTTTTTCTTGGTCTTTGGCCCATACCCTAAAAACACTGTAATTATTCAAATCTGAACACACACTGCTGAGCACACACTGCTGACTGAAGCTGGAAATAAAAATGTGGTCAGGTGACCTTTTCCTCATTTATTTATGATAGTAATTCTGATGTAACCAGAGAAACCAATTTAGCTGAATCTTCACTAACAATATTTCCATAAAAATAATGCAATTTTGTCCATGTTCACTACATCGCAATTAGTGCCTAGGAGTTGTTCTGCTGCATATGAAATGGATTCATTCAGGAAGAAATTAAACCAGAAGCTCTTCCATGGGTGTGCTTCAGATATACTTCAGCCATCCTTGAGAAGGATAAAGACCTGAAACAATGACTGGGCTTTCAGATGGCTTTAGATAAGGGGCACATGGAGCACAAGTGTTACAGGAAAAGAGAAAAAAATCTAGCCTTAAATAAATGAACTGACCTGCACATAGCATTTGTGGAGGTGACTTGTACAAATAGTTTTGGTCTCCTCTATCAAGTCAAACTACTTGGTAATATAGTTATTGTGTGATGAGGAAGGTGAATTGCATGGGAGAATACCTCATATCAGAAAAAGCTAACTAGATTCTGGCCAGTTGTTACAATGAGCATTAAGGGAACAACAACCTGCCTCACTCAGATCCATCACTGGGAGCTGCACCGAACCAAGCCCAGGTGAGGAAGCCACACATGGCTCTGCTTAGTGCTCCCTTCTCACTGCAGCCTGAAGAACCTCACAAACTGCTTCACAACAGCATGAAATACTTACATACATTTTGTATCAATAACATTTTACATTCATCTTGCATTATGGAGTGTTGGATGTTGGGGAATCAAGCCACAGAGACTTTTTAAAAATTCTTCATCTTTAATGAATGCTATTATTGATGTATGTTGCTCATAGTTCTTACTTCAACAAGAAATGCTTCATGGTATATCTTATCAGTGAGTTAAAGACTCCAATTAATTTTTTTCTTATACAAACTCATCTTCAGATAATCTGGGTATGATATTTAGAATTGAAAGGTCTGAAGATTTTATATATATATATATATATATATATATATATATATATATTCCAGATTCTGTGGTGGATTGTCTTTCGTATTTCAGTTTATATCTTTCTTCCTTCTTTTTTTTTTTTTTTTTTTTTTTAAATTTAATGAAACCTCTGTGTGTAACCTTTACAAACACAGAACACTTTCCTGTGCTACAGGCATCGTGTGTGAGCTACTGTGTGAATGCTATGAACGTATAAGTAGCTAATTTTGATTCTCTGAGAAAACATAGGGTGAAATCTAAAATGTCTGATATTCCTTCAGTTCAGTTTGATATTTAAAATATTAACAGATTTCAAAAGACTTGAAAATGGTCCTCTGTGTGCAGCAATTGCCTTAACTTTTGTGATTAGTTTACTGTTTGATGCTTGTTCACAGGAGTATTTGTTAGTGACATCAGCTCCTAGTTAATGCAGTATAGTTGAGCTTAGTCCATGAGAGTTATATTTGTAATGTGGGGAGATGAGTTAACCAGATTCTATGGCTGCAATGCCAAACATGTTTTTGTGTCTGTCCCTCAGCTTTAATGAACATATTTTTGCCTGTGGCACTATAAGGTTTGCTTGTGAAGCCGAAGTACTTTGGCAGTCAGAAAATTTCTGAGTAAAAGCCGAAGAAAGCTTTGACCATTTCTTAAATTAGCCTTTTAATGTCATAGCCAAAACAGAACTCACTAACTTTTAAAACAGAACAAAACATGTTCAATTACCTCAGAGGATCTTATTTTGTAATGTTACTACTCAACTATTTTAACTTTTGCCATGACTACCATTATCATTTGGCATCAAATTGATTTGGCTCTTGTTCACGTTTCAATTCTCTTTCCTCTCCCAGACATTATAACAAAGTGACCAGATTTTTCTTGTTGTGATTTGTGTTTACTTTTTTACTTCTAAATTTGCTGCTTCATGTATTAGGAAATATAGAGTTAATGACAGATTAGTGACCAATTTTTGAATGAATTTTACTGATTTTAAAAATGCTGGAATGTTGCTCATGGATAAGATACTGCTGGGATGAATAATGAGTGAAGTTTCTGGCTTGGGGGCAGAAAAATACACCTCTTCCTAAAATTCAAAGAAAACTGTCAAAATAATATAAATTACTGAGTGGAATTTAAGGAAAAAAATAATAAGCACAGGGTATGATTGGAACTGTGAGAGAAAATTATTGACAATTAAGTGCTTGATTCTTATGTTTTCGAAAAACCCAATCCTTAGACTAAATTTGCATGGAAACAAGGAAAAACCAAAACAAACAACAACAAAAAAACAAAACACCCCAACCAAACCAAACCAAAACCAAAACAAAAACAAACCCACCAAAAACAACAACAACAAACAACAACCAAATGTAAAAAAAAAATGCAAACACACAAACCAAATCAACAAACACCTTGAAAGACCTTAGTATGAGCAGAAAAATATAAAGGAAAACATATTGGTCTTGCTTTAATTAAATGCCTTCATCTCCATTTAGGTGCAAAGCTCCTTCTACACCAGACTATGTGAGTGCCTACTTCTCTTGGAGACTGACCATTACTGAAGACCTGAAATGATCATCTCCTCTAGCTCACAGCCAAATCACCTATCTATAAGGCCCATCCCTACTGCAAACATCTAATAACTCTTTTCTCCAGTGGCCTTATTAACAAAATGATCAATAATTAAGAGCACCTGTGTTTAGCCAGCATTTAGCTGGGATTTTGCCTCTGCCTGTCAGATCTTGTTCATTTCTTTTGATCTTACAATTTAGCCTAATAAAAGCTATTACCTCTCCCTACAAAATGTTAGTATGACCTCAATCAGCCTTCGCTTCTACAGGTCAAAGAACTCCAGTAGTTCAATTGCTTTTCATAGAATACATTTTTGAAATTTCCAGTGACTCTTACTGTACAAAACAAAACAAAACACTGTATTTCCTCATGTGTTTAAATTTATTATCCATGCTTAAAAATTTACATACTGGGAAGAGGACATACATTATCATCATATTCTATAACAAATGTCTATTTATGTGGAGTAATTTCTGGCATAGCTACAGCAAATTATTTTACTCTAGCTATGCTTGTATAACTCCCCCACATGGACAGTCAACTACTGAGTAAATCCAGCTGTCCTCAAGATTAATTACTTCTAAATAATAAAAGCATGTTTGTTCCAAAATAATTTTGCCAGTGGGGAGTCATATCAGACTAGTTCAAAGTGGACTAATTATTCTGCCAGTTTTAGGCCTGGAAATTTCTATATGTAGACAAACACTTCAGTTTATACAAGCCCCTTTGAAGAGTCAGTTCCACAGTGGGAGGATAGTGCTTGTCCTTCCACTAGGTAGATCTCTTCCTTATGCATAGGTGTTTGTGGAGGACATCTGTGGGAAGAACTACCAGAAAGAATAACCACAGCAGAATTTTGAAATGCTGTGTTTTGATTCCTCATTCTTGTTTTTTATTCTCACTCCTTCAGCAGTTTCCTTGACTGATTTTCTTTCCCTTCTTGCTGCCTCCATTTTTTTTTCCTTTCTTTTTTTCTTTTCTTTTCTTTTCTTTTCTTTTCTTTTCTTTTCTTTTCTTTTCTTTTCTTTTCTTTTCTTTTCTTTTCTTTTCTTTTCTTTTCTTTTCTTTTCTTTTCTTTTCTTTTCTTTTCTTTTCTTTTCTTTTCTTTTCTTTTCTTTTCTTTTCTTTTCTTTTCAGTTTAATTTCCACATTCACTTTAATTAAGTTCTCCCCAGGCTCTCACACTTACAAGTTCTTATTTATTTATTTGTTTATTTTAAAGCAAGCTGACTAACCGGCCAGAATTTCCCCAAATCTCTAAGCTCTCATTAAAACCTTCTGTCAAACTCTTTCACTTTATTTTTAGTGAGACAGAGCTCTGTGTAAATTGAAGCAAGAGAAGTAGGGGGAGCATGAATGACCCTATATAAACAGAATAAACTTATTGCTACATGCAAGTAGAAAAAATAAAATAGGTAGAAAGGTACACAGACATTGCTATTTACATTACAGAAATAGGAAAGTTCTGATAGATCATTCTCTCCCCAGTCACAACCAGCATGTTTTCATTCCATCTTGCCATGAACTAGAAGAATTCACACAGATACCCAGTCTTAGTTCCTACATAATTTGTTAAGTACCCTTAAATTATCCACGTTTCATGTAAAATAACTGCCTTTATCGTTGTGCTTGGTATGTAGAGCAGTCATATGACTACCATGTTGTGCTAGGAAGTATAGGGATTTAAGCACAAACTAGCTTAGAGAAAAACGTGACTCTTACTAAAATCAGTAAGAAAATTACCTGTTTCTACTCATGACTAGAAATTTTCTTGGAAAAAAAACAGGAAAGTGTCCACAGTTTTAAACTCCAAATTTTCCATGAGACTCTGAAAAGAAAGTACATATCTAAGAATTGTAAGTATACTATCTGTATTACCACACAATAGGCAAAATACATGAAAAAAGAGTGACCAGATCTCATAACTCTTCTCAGAAACTTGTCCACAGCAAAACTGGAATGATTATCATGATTCTCTGTTTATGATTCTCCAATATTTTTGTCAGGCTCTGTGGTAGTGTTCTTATCTGAGCCAACTTGAATTAATTTTGTGTGGTTTCAAAACACAGCACATCAAATGCTTCAGTAAAATCTAAATATATTGCATCTGCTGTGTTCTCTGAAACCACTAATCCTGTAATTTTCTCAAAAGCAGCAATCAGACTTGACTAGAAAGATTTAAACATTGTAATTTTATGCTCCTCATTGCTTGAATTTCAGTTATTTCTCTCATGAGCTGATGTTCTGCAGATATGTATTTACAAAGTTTCTTAAGAACATTTTGCTGGATTTCGATTTTATGTAGTAATTCAAGAGTTATTGATCACCAACATATGTAAAGAAAAGCTAAATAAAGAGTAATCATTAATAATAACCATAATAATAATTATTATTGTGGTTTTTTTGTTCAGCTACTTTTCATAAAGGGTATTTCATGCCACTGTATTTGTCATTTATTTTACTATTTTAAAGGTTAGCCTTTATCAATTACTTTGATAAGGCAAGTATAGAATTTCTTATTAATGAAACAGTTACTACAAGGACAACTATTTTCAGTGGAACAGAACTGTGGTTCTCAGATAAAACTCTCTTTTCATTGTCATAAACAATGAAACTGTGTCTTTGGACAATACTTTGTCCTAAAGGAAGATCAATACATATATTTGAAGGTACAAGGTACACCAAGCAAAGTAGTCAAACTTTTTAAAAATATAAATCATTATACAATATGAGGAAATAAATAACTTGTTATAATAAAATAATGCATAGTTTAAAAATAAAATTTGTAACTGGCCAGTCAATTTTTCTTTATACAATCTAGATCACTTAATCATTATTTATAAGCACTCAACTTATGGCTGGAAGATTCAGCAAAAGAAAAAAAAAATCTAAAACTTTGTTGAGAAGTCATCAGATCTTCTAATGAAGAAAGTTATTGCCCTGATTCATTCTAGACAAATAAAAAGTAAACTTACAATCAGGAAGTGAAATTGGAGGTATCTCATACAAAAAGTTAGTTTGTTCCCTGCCCACAAGTCATGTTCTTTTCCTCATGTTCTTGACCATCACACATCTCCAGTACTAACTGATTAATCTTGCTATTTTGCAAGCCCATTGACACCTTTCTGGTTTTTTTTCAACAACAAAATGTAACGGGAACATCAGCAGCGCAGTAAAGCTCTTTCATTCACAGGGAATGCTTAGAAATCAGTAGAAATCAGATTGGACATCCACATTCATGCCACTGAATTAGAAATGCAACTGAGAGGTCATGAGATGTTTGCTAAAGAAAGATAAAAAGACATTTGAGTTAAATACACTGAGCTATGGAAGACCTCAAAGAGAAGGACCATGGGAGACATCAGAAGAAATTACAGAATGGAGATTATAGTCTCATGGTAACAAAGTAAAAGGAAATGTAACTGCTGTCAAGTCTACAGAAGATATTCTCTCTTGAATCTAATGTTGGGAAATTACAGAGAAAGTCAAAACCTTACACGATCAGAAGAATTTTACCAGCAGCTCAGTGAAGAGAACACCAGCATGACAAGTATCATTTCTTCTTTCCTTTCATACAATGACATTTTTGCCAAGATAGTGAAGAATCCTCTGAGTGTAAGTGTATTTCAGCAAAGATAACGGACAGACTTTTTTTCAGATCTTCTTAAACTGGATCACCTCCATGTGGCAACAAACTTTTGAAACACAGAAGCAAATACAAGCCACTCTAGAAATGACAGCGTGCATTTATGAAAAAAAAGTTGCTGACAAAGTGCTGAGAAGTCAACGACCTATTCACCTGCATGAGAAAAGTTTCTTATGAAAGCACTCTTGTATCCTAGAATGAAAAATATTAAAAATTGATGAGCATATGAAAGATATGGTCCTTGTGTAACAAAATGTAGGCATCACATCCCTTCTGTGATGTCCCTCTAAATAATCTGTTAGAGATGTCATGAGAGAAACACAATAGTATTTAACAAAAGCACCAAGGTGGGATTTCCTGTGAGAAATTCTGTATGTTGAAAAAGATGGAAATTCTAAGTATAAGTCTTGTGAGAGATTATAGGTTGGATTTTTTTTTTTTTTTTTTAAAAAAAAAAGGAAATTAGAGGGAAAAAGTTTAAAAGATCTTGGAAAATATCTTTGTATTTCTGTGTTATTCTAATTTGTTCATATATAATGTTCATGTATAATATGTTCATATGTTTAATCATGTACAGAATGTTCATAAGTCTGTCAGAAACTATTAACAGGTGAAACAGATATCCTGCAAACAGACAGAAGATGAAAGTGCTGGGATAGGAAACCTTTTGAGTGAGGATGAGACAGAGGTCAAAAAAGCATGAAGAGAAACCTTAGGAGACTAGAACTATGTTACAGTTTAGGGCCTAGACATCGATGGGAATTTAAATGGAAGGATTTTAGAAATGGTATAGAAGAGAGAGCAAGTGATTTTATGAGTCCTTCAGGAAGCTCTTGTGTAGTGGATTTGCTGAGGACAGAGAAGAGATAACACAAGCAGAAGAAAGATGACTGAAGGGACTGCTACAGCAATGGATGTATAGAAAGTTCCTGTCTGGATTTGGGTTAAATTTCAGGATAAGATATAAAACACATATCTTGAGAACTTTGGAGAGCAGTGGAATTTCGCTCATAAAAGCAAAAAAGATAAATGTTGAAAATTATGATAATTTGTATACATTTATACATTGGAAGGATGTTGCTGATCTTCTAAACATACTCTGCAACAAAAATTTGAATTTATTTAAGATCTTCATGTTATTAATTCTTAGTATGGATTTCTTATTTGTTATAAAATTTCTGAGCACATACAGATTTTCTAGCTAAAAAAAAAAAGTGTGGCAATGCTTTAATGACCCTTTGAGACAGTTACTTTGCATTCCATCCAAATTAAAGTCATACTTTACTGAAAAACTCATTAAGTAATGAGTGTACCAAAACTAGATATGTTGTATAACATCTGCAAAATCATGGGGATAAATGTCTGCAAGTATTTTATGGCATTTGAAGACTATTTTGACAATAGTTTTAAATTTTTTAAAACAATTTCCTAAATTCTTCATTAGTGATAATTACACTTTTGCAAATTTGTCATTGCTTTAGAAAACTGTCTGCAGGATATTATTCTAGATATTATTCTGGTCATTTCCTCTAGCTCCCAGTTTGAGGTCCATGAAATTATGCAGAAAATGTGTCTTTGACAACAAAAATTTTTAGAATGTGGTAGCAATGCATGTGTCTGTATGTATGCTGATATAGCATATACTGAAAAAAGAGGGTTAAAATTTGATTTTCTTCTTCAAAAAGTAGAGTACATAGTAGATATTGTTTATAACAACAATTATTTTTTTTTATACTGAAACATGTCCAAAGGATAATATAAGAATAGTATTACTCATAATTATTCATAAGACAGTAGTGCCCATTCTGGGTATTTGATATTTGCTATGCAAACTGTTTCAGAATGATATATCTCTGTTGACACAAAATGATAGGATTTTCTCCATGGCCAAGGTGGTACACTTCCCTTCAATAGAAAAAAAATATAGACTGGAAATTTAATTAAACTCCAATACTTCCCAGGATGTTTTTTCACCCCAATAAATATGACGACACCCTGTTCAGAATGACACACGTATTTTTCAAACAAAATCAAATAAGGATGACTTACTAACTTTCTACTGAATAAGAACAGAAAGAACTATGGGTATGAAAGCTGTTTATCACAACAGTTCTTTCCAAAGTATGTTGGCCTAATGTCTTAACTTCATTGCATTTCTATTAAGTACTTGAAAGTGATGTGCACAGCTAAAGCTGTCCTCTGGTAGAGCAATAAACTCAGCAAACTACGGTTGGTCAGACCCTTGATATGTGCTTATGGGACTTGTTTGGCCTGAATAATGAATCAAGATTTTTTTCCCATTGTTTTGTCTGACATGGCATGCATGACAAAGATGAAAAGAAATTGGGTGAGGATATTTTCTTGCAACATTCCAATAGTCAGACTGAATTATCTAGGCTGTTATCCATCAGTGCACACAGTGCTTTTAGAAGTATTATAAAAGACTGACAACCACTACTACTTCTGGGTAAAACTCTACATTAGTGGAAGAAGAAAACAATGTTTCAGATTAAGGTGTCAAATATTTTCTTCAAGTCAACTTTTGTTACAAAGAAGCAGTAATTGTTCATATAAAATTCCCATATCTTAACAGAGGATGGAGGTTTGGCAAATGCAGGAAGAGACTTAAATAATAGCTTTCCATTATTAATCTAATGACAATGCATGACCTGTGACAACCTTTTGTAAAACAGAACAGTGCTGAAAAAAAATGTTGTGTACAGTTATTTGTGTGGAGATGATTTGGGCATACAAATGACAAAATAAATGCAGATTAGGAAAAAAAAAAAAAGTAGACTTGCACTTTTGAATATTAACTGCTAGATCTTATGTGTTTTCACAGTGCCTAACATTACACCATGAAGATGTTAATTAGTATTAATTAAAACAATATCCCCAGCATCAAGGTTCAGATATTCAGATCTTTTTCATAACAAATTTTGTACAGTGCATGTATCGATGTATGTAAGCATGAATGAATATGTCATATGTGTCATGTTTGGAAATAAATAGATGTGCGGTAGAAGACCCTTTCCTTCCAATTAACTCTGTGAAGGTCAGTAACTTTCCTTTCTTACCTCAACAGAATAATATTATTCTTCCAGTTACATAGAGCTTATAATACCTCTCACTACTTGTAGGCCTAATGTTTAGAGAGAGAAGCTGAAATTAGTTTTATCCAATCTTCATGGAGATTAAATGAATCATTATGCATGTTTATCTACCTCTTTATGAAGTACCTTATCCCTTACCATAGAGGGATCTAATGCTTTGACTTGATTTTCTACCTTTTGAATTGATAGAATTAAATAAGATAAATCTTACTATAAATGTATTCCTATTTTAAATAATCTGAGTTTCTAATAATCAACATACTGCTCATCAGGCACTTATATTTAGTAAAACAAAATTCATTACCCAATATTAGAATATTTATTTAGAAATTTTACCTACAATAGCCTGAACACAATGTAATATTCTCTACAAGTTTAACAAAGTCATAAAAATATTTTGTCTGTACTTTGCATTACACAGGTACTGTGAATTATATAGTTTTTAAATGGTAGACAGTAATGAACAGAAGTAAAAATCAGTAAAAGAGAGAAATAATTTGATATCTTTGGCCACCGGTAGCACTACCTTGTAGCGCTTTCAGAGAAAGTAGTATTTCATAATGCTTTCAGAGGAAGAAGACATATTTAGATTCCTCTTAAATGATAAGGATAATAGAAACGGTTTGAGTTTTTTATATGCAACTGCAAGGTCATAAAAGCATTTTGCTTCCTTAAATAATTTTACTTAGTTGTCAATGGCTTGACTCTAGTACCTACTATTTTTCTTAGCTTACTTTAGACAATGTTCACTCAAAAGACACTATGCCAAAATGAACATATAGAAAAAGATACAGTGCCCAAAGTTACTGTTCAATATTGTCTTATGCTTCAGAATTTAGTGCTAAACTAATGCCTTTTCCCAAAGTGGTGACACTTACCAAGCATGTCAGTTGAAGACTTAGGACAACTGCTCTAAAACACACACATCTGTAACTTGTCGCTTTACCATGAGTCTGTCTGGGAATAAAAGGAATAATCAGACATTCAGCATTTACTGTAATGAATTAATAATCTTTTCCCACCTGCTTATTCTAAATACAACTTTAGGTGACTGATACAAACATGTCAGGGCAACAAAACTTCACTATATCCTTCTTCCTAGATTTATTTATTTTTTTTTCTCTGTGCAAGTAAGAAACATTGATGCTCAAATGTAAGAAGAAACTGAAAAATCTTAGGAAACACATTAACCTCGATACCAACAAAATTCTTATCTCTGAAACGTATTTGCAGGGTCATATACCTTCTTACTTAAACATTTTTAAGTCAACAAGGCTATGCCAGTAGGAATTTTGGTCCACTATATGACTAAGTTCAACCATCAAACAGCTTCTGAGTGAACTACAGGTTAAATCTGTTAAATTAAACATACATGGGACAGTTTTCTGGCACTGATATCAACCAGCATGGGCCAGGTAGATATTATATATTAAGACTCCAAAACAAAGAGGTCACCTTTTCAATTTCATGGAAGATTTCCTGGGCGATGGTGATTCCCCAGCCAGACCCGAGTTGTGGTCCACAGTTGTGTCACTGTGATTCTTAGAATTTAATAATCTAGACAGGAATGTTCCCAGATACTGTTAATAATTTGTAGAGTTCTAGCCCTACAAAGCTGTTCAATAGGCACATCAATCAATCTTTTTTCCCCAAATCTTTGCTGTGGTTAGCCATATCTAAAGTAATACCTTTTAGTTTATCTTTATGTTTTAATAAATATATAATAAAAAAAGAAACCTCACATAACTGGCTATTTCTTTTGAGAACATGGCATGTATGCAACATGAATTCCATCATGTTAATGCTTGTTTTGATTTTTGTTTGTTTTGTGGTTGTTGTTTTCCTGTCCTGTTAATTTATTTACCTTGCAATAGTAATATATATTTAAATAGTGGCATAAATCAGATGAAGATTTATAAGGAAAATCAGGGACCTTAATCTTGTAAATTCACCTTAGAACTGTAATATCACTAGTGATATAGTTTCAACTACTTTTTTGTCCAGTCTTTTCTGTTTCCTTCTCACCTTCTTCTCCCATTTACATCAAGAAAATTAGGACTGTAGGTTCAAACAGTCTGCAGTGTCATTCATTTGTGACTTCCTAAGTGACAGCCCTTTAAAATGATTTGACAGTTAAACAGTGAACAAAGTAACTGATGCATAATTTTGTGCATTATCAATGGAAATATTTTCCTCACAGGTTAGAAATATTTGGGAATAGCCATCAGAAAAAAGTAAGAAAGAAGTAGTCAGTCCCTATTTTAAAGGACATTAAGCATTCCTTACAATAATTTTATAGGTTTTGTATCTAAGTTCAAAGCTAACACTAAAAATAATGAAATTCTGGGTTCAGGCTCTCAAACTCAAGAGATTTTACAGACATATAATTCTCAGAAAGAGCTTCTCAGCAGCTGTGTAAGTAGTTGGTGTACATTATTCATCAGAACACTTAATGTTCTTTTAGAACTTTGATTCCAAAAATGTACAAACTTCTATCATTTTATTCTCTGCAGTGACAAAATAAATTGGTGTGGAGATCCTCGAACACTTACAGAAGTTAATGGAAATCTCCTGCTGATTTCAGTGGTCTTCCAATCAGTCTGTAAGAATTCTGCTGTTCCCTTACAATTATTTTCTATGGCTCTGAATTAAACAAAGGTCCTACTGAGTTTTAGTCGCCAAAAAGTTCAAGAAACCAAACTGAGCATAAACTGCTGAAAATACTGTTTGGATGCTGATGTGTTTGCCCAGACTGAAAGCAATATGAACTGTGTGCATCTATAGTTAAAACAAAACAAACAAGAATATCAGAATACTATGTCAATGAAGTGCAGAACTTAACACAGGTCATTTCAGCCTGATATATCAGGTTATGTATCCCTGGACAATACTTCAAACAGAATCCTATTAGTTTTAATGCCAGCACCACTGGCATGTCCTGTAGAATACAACTGACAGGAACAGCTTCAGAGTGACTTGGACATGTTTTTTTTTAACTTCTACATTCTCTGATTTTTAAGACATTTTAAAATGTAAGAGCATCTCTTCAAAGTATTTACATTCTTGGAGTTATCAAAGATGCAGTTTGGGTTATGTATGTCTTTCTGCAAAGCAAAGTCCAAGTGAAAGAGATGTATCTGACCTTGGTGTTTCCCTCCCCCTTACTAAAATGGCTAGAAGCAGAGGACACAAAGCACAGAGTATGAGGCTGAAAGTTCTCAGCAGTAATAACTGGAAGCCAACTTTACTTCCATTGACCATTTGATAAAATCCTCAGACTCTAGCTGTTACTAGTGGTTTATTGAGGCCAATTAATTGCTTTATTTTTAAAAAATCATGAAGGACTTCTCTAATTATTCAGTATGACCTTCTTACCTTTTCTGATCTGTGTTTAGCAGGTAATCCTTCCATTGTACCAGTAGCCTGTGGTTTGAGGGAGGCTGAAAGCATCTCCTATTCCTTCTTTTAAAATAATTTTACCTATTCACACAAAAAATCCTTGTCTGTTCCAGCAGGAAAAGCCCTGGGCAAGAGACAGGAAGCTGAGAAAAGATAGAATAAACTATTAAAAAAAATTACTGTATTTTAAATATGTCAAATTCACCCATTAGTCAATGATGATAATGAGTAATAACAGAGTGAAGAATTTTGCCCCTTATTGTTCAATATGTGAGTGGTCTGTTCACTTTCATATACAGCTGCTTTGTAAGCAAGCTGGATTTTGGGCTGTAGCTGCTGAAACAAAAAGCAGAAATTGTTTTCTGAAAATAAAATTTTGGTACTTCTAATAGCAGTTTTCTAACCTTCTTTTCTACCATGTGTGTCTTGATTCACCAGTTCAGTCTGATTTAATAAGAGGCAGTGAAGCAAGGAGAAAGATCAACAAACTCTACCAGAACAGGTTATAATTTTGCTCAGTTTAAAAAAAAAAAAAAAAAAAAGGAAAATTCACACTGCATATTGTATAGACTGCATACTGCTTTAGTACTCTTAATTCCATCTTCAGAGAAGCTTGTGTCCAAGACATTTGTTTAGTCATAATTAAATCTGAATTATGTAAGTAGTTTAAAATACTAAAGTGTACTGATTCCACCTGTAGTATGTGTTTTAAAGCATTATTTGCTGCAAGTCTGTTTTTCAACTCTCATTGAGTTGAATTAATTTTCTTTTCCTTTTTTTTTTTTTTTTTGACAAGTGGGTATTATTCATTTATATGCATTGTAATTGTGTGTGAGGGTATTGGGCTTTCTAATGTACTGGTCACTGTAAAAAATAACTTTTCCTCAAAAGGAGATGTTTTTCCTCATTTCACATTTTGGGGGTTTTTTGATGGTGAAAACCAAACAGCAGATGTTATCTAACAACCATTGTAACAAATACCAATATTTTGATAACATGCTGCATCTTTTACAAAACCCATAGTGTCACTCTGATTATCTTGTGTTAAGAAGTATCCTCTTTATAGTAGCAGCCATTCAAACTATGGTGAAAAAATGGTTAACGATCTCATTAGATCCCTATTTTGTTCAGTACTGGTATTCCATTGTGAAACTGTCTTACATATGTATAGAAGTCAAAACAGATCCAGAGGAGCAAGCATGGTCTTCCTACCAACCTGATGATGAACACAAAGAAATTTTACTACAGTTTTGAGCCATGTAGTCCTGTTGTCAAAACAAAATTAGTAGTCATCTTCTCAAAGATACAAAAGATACGCAGAGCTTCAGAAAGTTAATTTCCCTCCCCTGCTGTGCAGGAAAGAGAGAAAAAAATCCACACTGCCCTCTCTCATTCTTACCAACAGACTAGCTCCAGAAGCTCTGCATGAAATGTTTCTGCTCCAGGGAAAACAATCCAACCTCATCATGCCTAGTTGGAGAATGTTGTAATAACTTTCTTTTCTTTGAGGTAATTACCATAATCCAGCTATCAGTTATTCAAAGGAAGAGACACATACTATGCTACTGTATAAAACACTGCATGTTTACTAATCAGACTGAATTCTTTGAAATGAGCCCTTTTGTACATTTACATTTCCCTGTAGTGTTACACTACAGCAGCACTGGAATCCTTGTAATTGCAGAGAACCATTTGATTTCAGCTTCTTTTGCTTAAACAGAAAAAAAAAAAAAAAGTTATTCATAGTAAGCTTTGCTATGATTAAATGTGTTTCAGAAGCTGGATATCTTGATATGATCTTGAAAGGTTAAATTATTTCCCTTGGAGTACTCTAATTTTCATATAAATTACATTACTGAGGGCATAAACCCTATCTTCAAGGATCTGATCTTGGAGTCCCCATTAGCTGAATTAGTTGACAGTTTAGTAGTATCTCAAAGTAGCTCAATGAATCTATGAATGTCAGTGTTCTTTAAGATAAGTGCTGGCTGAATTTCCATGTTAGCAGGGAACCACAAATGATAATGTCATTTGGGATAAAGTATATCAACATATCTTTCCTAAGATTAATGAGTACAAATATCTGTAGTAAGAACCATAGATCACTGTAGATCAGTGTGATAAGATTTTTTATAACTGCCTGAATATCTGTTGCTTAGTTGGGTGTTTTACATGGACGGCAGAAGCACATTCAGATTTGGTTATGTTGTGATTAAAACAAAAACAAACTGTGTTTGCACAAAGTTTGCAACAGCATCTGTAACCAATATAATTCAAAAAGTGTCCCGCAGGTTCCTTGACAACAAACAAGCTTCAAAAATATAGCTTTCCTTGTTTTATAATGTGGTACTTCTTATGGACTCATAGGGATATCAGACCTGACCATGCTAAGTAGTACACATACTAACAAGAATCTTTTTTTTTTCCCATCCAGAGAATTTCTGTTTTAAGTTCATACACTAGAACCAGTGAAAAAGAGTTCAGGAAATGTCGTTTGTCCGTCTCAACCACGACAAGGAAACAAGCTAAATTTTGAAATAAAATACGTATTTTTTGTTATTGGAATCGGGTTATCTGCTAGGCTAGATGAGTCAAAGCTATGCTCAGACTTCTTATAACAATCAGAAGTTTATGAATCACTATTATAAAGTATGTGAATGTTTTATTTTATTAAAAACAAAGAAATCAAATCACAACATAATGCATTGTTAATCCTTCTATATCAAGAAAACCTGTCCTACAGATTCTTGTACTTTGAGGGACTAGGATATCGCACTCTTATGAAGAGATAGGCAAAGATTACTTGTGAGGCCCAGTAAATTTTTATAATTTCCAGGCGATAAAAGGAGTTGTGTCATTCTCATTAATTTACTCTTGAACAACTTGATAGTCAAAAGTAAAAAAAAGAACAATGTAAAAAAGCTTTCCCACAGACTGTGTTGAGTACAATTCCTCATAATGTATAAAGTTACATGTTCAGAGCAGAACCCACATTGAAGTATATGTGCACTTGACAGTGATTAGTGTGGGCACTTCCCATGCATTCATTACTGATTTATGCTACCAAGTTGGAACAGATCCTCTAGAATGAAAATCCATGTCCAAAATATACACTATTACTAATGACTGTTAGTTTTAATCAGTTAGTTCTTAGAAGATCAAATCCTCCTTGTCTGGAAAATGAAAACAGCTACAAACTGTTCCAAGCCCATTTTCACTGCTGTGCAAAAGCACACAGCAATTTACAGGCTTCAGAGGCCTTTTTGTGAAAAGTAACTCAGAAACCGTAAATTAAGCCAGGAATAAATAAGGTATTTTTGCATTATAAATCATATGAGATATTTATCGATTCCTTAAAAATGTAATTTCCTTCAGTTTTATATATTGGTGCATTAACTCAACAGCAACTTATTAGACTGCATGGTGTAGCCTCCAAGAAAAAGGAAAGTAGAAAAGAAAAGAAAAGAAAAGAAAAGAAAAGAAAAGAAAAGAAAAGAAAAGAAAAGAAAAGAAAAGAAAAGAAAAGAAAAGAAAAGAAAAGAAAAGAAAAGAAAAGAAAAGAAAAGAAAAGAAAAGAAAAGAAAAGAAAAGAAAAGAAAAGAAAAGAAAAGAAAAGAAAAGAAAAGAGAAAAGAAAGAAAAGAAAAGAAAAGAAAAGAAAAGAAAAGAAAAGAAAAGAAAAGAAAAGAAAAGAAAAGAAAAGAAAAGAAAAGAAAAGAAAAGAAAAGAAAAGAAAAGAAAAGAAAAGAAAAGAAAAGAAAAGAAAAGAAAAGAAAAGAAAAGAAAAGAAAAGAAAAGAAAAGAAAAGAAAAGGAAAGGAAAGGAAAGGAAAGGAAAGGAAAGGAAAGGAAAGGAAAGGAAAGGAAAGGAAAGGAAAGGAAAGGAAAGCAAAGCAAAGCAAAGCAAAGCAAAGAAAAGAAAAGAAAAGAAAAGAAAAGAAAAGAAAAGAAAGAAAAGAAAGAAAAGAAATAATTTTGGTTGGAAGAGACACTCAGGATCATCAAGGCCAACCATAACCTAACTGTAGCACTAAACCATGTCCCTAAGAACCTCATCTATAAAACTTTTAAACACCTCCAGGGGTGGTGACTCCACCACTTCCCTGGGAAGCGTGTTCCACTGCTTCACCACTCTTTACATGAATAATTTCTTCCTAATATCTGATCCAAACCTCCCCTGGTGCAACTTGAGGCCATTTCCTCTTGTCCTATCACTTGCTACTTGTGAGAAGAGACCAACCCCCTCCATGCTACAACTTCCTTTCAGGTAGTTGTAGAGAGTGACAAGGTCTCCCCTGAGCCTCCTTTTCTCCAGGCTAAACAGCCCCAGCTCCCTCAAACTCTCGTCATAAGACTTGTGCTCCTGGCCCCTCACCAGCTTCGTTGCCCTCCTCTGCACTCTCTCTAGTACCTCAATGTCTTTCTTGTAGTGAGAGGCCCAAAACAGAACACAGTATTCAAGGTGGGGCCTCACCAGCACCAAGCACAGTGGCACCACCACTTCTCTAGTCCTGTTGGCCATACTTTCTGACACAAGCCAGGATGCTGTTGCCCTTTTTGGCTACCTGGGCACACTCCTGTCTCAAATTCAGCTGGCTTTCAATAAATACCCCCAAATCTTTTTCTGCCAGGCAGCTTTCAGCCACTCTTCCTCGAGCCTGTAGGTTGTTATGACTTAAGTGCAGGACCTGGCACATGGCCTTGTTAAACCTCACACAATTGGCCAAAGTTGACAAAGTTGGCCATGCTGACTGGCCCTGATCACTCGGTTTTCTTGTATGTGTCATGTGATGTCACAGCATATGATGCAACAAGTCTATTTTTCATCTCAGGTTAACAAAACTGTGGGATATGTGTAGATATTTGCTGTATTGATAACAACTTGAGATATCTGTGCTTTCCGATGGCACTTGTCACAATAACATCCTGGAGTGTTCTGGTAATTCCATTTCAAAGATTAAATATCTCATATTAATGTACAAACTGTAATATGCAGTATTAGGATGGGCTCAAACTTGGCTAAATACAATCTCAGTAAAATGAGGCTTCTGTTTTAAAGATTGTGAAATCCATCTATCTGCATTTAAGTTCCTAAGCTTATTTCATAATCAAAACCTCCAGAGGCTCGTCTAGTCTTTTAAAGTTAGGTGCAATGATAAGGATCTGATCTGTTAGACATTTCCACATATCCAGTGACTCCAAATACTGTCAACCAGCTCTCTTCTGGTTAGACTGTGAAGACTATACAGCAAAAAACTGGTGTGGTGTTGTGCATATTCAACCGTGGGTGGTGATACTCTGAGTCTTAAATTCTGTTCACCTTTATAAGATTCAACCTTCATCGCACTAAAACATCATGCATTCTTGGCCAGTATTTCATTCACCCTTTTGAATTGAGGACAGAAGATTTTGAAAAACTAACTTTTGAACTTTAGCCTAGTAGTTAATTTTTTTTTTTTTTTAAACTGGAGGGTAGATCTAGTATTCTTTAACCAGAATAATTTCTTTGTTTATGATGTCAAGGCTGTGCATAAATATTTGTGAGAGCTGGGGTGAGAAACCTGTGCTAAATGTTATAGCTGAATGCCCAATATACTAGGTCACATTTGGGCTTAGTAACCTCTTCAGTTAAGTAAGGAAATAACTAATGGAGGTAGGTATAAGGGACATCTCAAAAATGGATGGATTGGAGTCTGAGACAGGCTGTAGGAAAAAAAAGCCCTAACCAAGGTCAGACTGTATCTCATCTTAGACCACAGAATAATATGTTTTACAGAATTATCACAGCATTGATGTACTCTGCTTTAAAAATAAATATCTTGGCTTCACCTCTACCTCGGCATTCATGTTTGAAAAATATCTTCTCCTTCATATGACATTTATCAATGTGATCTTCTTTATTTCATTGACACTGTCTGTTCAGTCTTTAATTTACAGTGAAAATAATTCAGGCCATCCATCCTTTTTCTTTAATGTTTATCACCACAATACGTATCTATTTCTTCAATCATCCAAGTTCACAAAATTGCTCATCAACATTTGCATGTTCATTTGACATGTAAAACTTCACCTTGTGGGTTTTAGGTGGTTTGGGTTGTGTTTTTGTTTGTTTGTTTGTTTGTTTGATCTCTTTTCATCTGTAATAAAGACGTATTATAGCTTGAGCCAAATTACCCTCAGGATTGAAGAAGCAAAAAAATTATTTTATCATGTTATTCAAACTACAATGTTTTGGAAAACTCTTTATATTTCTTAAAATTCATACAGGGCCTTTCAAAAGTAATCAGATTAGGATTTTGCTGTTATGCTAGATTTTTTCTTTGTTTAGGCGTAGAGAAGGTCCTGTATAAAGAAACAACTCTCCCTTCTCCCTTCCCTTCAATTTTTTAATGTAAATACTGCTGTATTGATATCAAAGATGCTCACAGCATTTTGGCATAGTATAAAGACTTCTGTTTTCTGGATCAGACAACTAATTAATGTTCTCACTGAGAAGAAAGTAAAAAACATTTAAAAAATATGACTCAATTGTGATTTCAGATATGTTTCTGATGAAAAGATTACAGACGGTTCCATAAAAATCTTAATTTCTCTAGGTTTTAAAAATGTGACAAGCCAGCTAGTTAAAAGAATCTGTCTAAATTTGCACAGCAAAAATGTAAATCCATCTTTTTTTTTGCAAAGCTTTCACAAGTTCAAGTATTTGTTGAAATATCTAAATCTACAGAAAATAACAGCTGTGTATTCACACCAGCATCTGTTATCTGATTGCTGTGAAAGATTATATATGTTTTTCTTTTTGATTCAAAAGTCAGAGGGTGGTTGAATTATTGAAGGAAGAGTTCTGTATTTCATTTCAGTGACTCCATGGCAACTATATTCAACTCATGGCACCTGTACCACATAAAACTCTTCAGAGCTCTACTTCTTTGGGTTCAAGGAAGGTGTCATATCGAGTCATAAGGTCATGTAGAGATTGTCAAAGGAAAACATGTCCTTTACAAATAAAAAATAGTGCATATAAAAGTATTTTGCAAAGCTAGCCACACAGAAATGGTAAAAATATTCATTTTCTGGAAATAAACATGAATGACGAAAATTCTTCTCATTATTTTCCTCAAATAACAAACACTGAAAAAAATTATTCAATAATGTGTTATTAGAAAAAATGTTCCATGTACTCTTGTATCCAACAGATACTTTTTGACTTCTTTGTCAAAACTTACCTATTTTGCACTGTTTTCCTCTAAGGAACACCAAAAAATAATTCTATTGATGTGTTTCTTGCAGGACTTTGACAGTACAGTAATATAATTTTATAAATACAGTATAATTTCCCTGTCTCACTGGCTAAAGACACCAATTATCACAAGTGTAGCAAGCATTACGATTTAGAATGTCTACAGTATTTTAGAGAAGCATATGTGTTTAAGGGCAACCTGGAGATAATTTTACAGAAATTACTTCAGCCTTTGGCTTGCTTTCTTGTTTAATTTTAAAAAGGGGCCTAACATTTCCTTTGCTCATTACAAAATGATCTTTTCTGGTTTTAACTATGCTTTATTTGGAATTATAAATTTTCACAGGTAATCATTGGAACAGAAAGAAAATTATTAGTTGAAAATGTAGTGAAAAAAAAATTGTCTGAGTAATTTATTTTATAACTGTTCAAATTTCTGCTTCTCATCTGCAGTGGCATTGTAGTTTCATTAGCTCTCCATTTATCAGATTTTAGACTATGCAAATTACAAAAATTAAGCAGGAATAATAATAAAAATCACATTTTTCAGGTCACAGGTAACAAAAAAGTCATCAGAAGGAAAAAGCCCTTTCTTTGCCACTAAGAGACTTGAATAAGGCTGCAAAAAGTTTTAACCATACCAGACACTGCTTTCATTGCTTTTATTGTTGCTTTTATAATTATTTTTAATTATATCAAGAGTCTCAGCCATGCACAAATCTAGGGCGGCAGCCTCCTGGACTGTAGGATTTACATAAAGAGATCTTCAATATGAACTATGGTTAAGTGATACAGGACACATCGCGAGTCTCAAATGTGTATCACACATCTCAAAAAAGGGTGAACTGTAAATACAGTTCACAAATAAAAGCAAAACCTCAGCTTCTTCATTGTATCATTTGGATAGGCTGACTGAGTAGGGAAACACAACAATGTTGGTCTCTGTATTTCTTTTTTACTCATTTTATCAATAGCCCTTGAGCAGCAGTCCTTCGTCAGGTTGTTCACTATTCACGTAACTCCCAACACCTATATTTAAGCAAACTCCATGTATCTTGTGAGGTCTGTCTTGGTCATGCCAGTGCTAAGTCCTGAAAAACAATCATTTTGATAGACAGATATTACAGGTATTTATTTATTCAATGCGTACTTCTGGTAGTGCCCTAAAAATAGGAAACACTTCTTGAAAGAAAATGAAATTAAATTCAGAAGTCAGTGAGTATCAATATTACTAGATTTAATAGAAATAATTTTGTTTCTCAAGTTCTTTTTGATGATCTACCACCTTTTTCCCCTCTTAAAAAGTGAATTATTTGTTTCTGAAGTAAATGCAGACTTCAGTGAATCTTCACTGACTATGTACTACCATAAGCCCTGAGGATAGAAAACCAATTCTGTAAGAAAATGGGTGAATATTACCAACGTGTTATCATTTTACTGTGCTTTCTGTGATTTCCTCACTTCTTGATCTGCATACTATTTAATTATTCTTAGTGACCAGTGCAGGTTTTGGGAACATATAGTAAGCTTATTAATTAGTTACTGTATTTTTAATTATACTTTGGTTTAAAAACATTTACCATTTTAGAGTTAGATCCTAATTGAATATTTTCTTTAATAGCTTTTATTTAACCAATTTGTGAATCAATCTAACGATACATGAAGAAAGAAATTATGGTTTATTATCATGCATTTGGAGCCACACAACACTCTACTGTATGCACAAAAAGTATTTCCAAAATCTGTTTTTCAAAGACTTTTAACCTTTACAAAATCTGATGTTACGTCAAATTCTGTCACTCCTCAAATTTTCTTCTCTTGTTCTGACAGATCTTACCTGCTTATCCAGAGTAATACTGAAATATAATGAGGAGATCTAAGAGAAAGAACTGCAGAAACAGTGTTTTCAAATAAAAGATGATGCTCAGAACTTCTTGGTTTAATTAGAACTTTTACTAAAAGGTATTACAGACAAATTTATACACCATCATCTAGTGATGCATTTAGAAAATGAGAAAGTTTGGCACTATGACAGGATTTAACGTTCAGAAATGGAAATATTCTTATATAAAAGCTGTTGAGTCCCAACACCTCTATTTCTTGTCTCACTAATGCCATGCACAAAAGTGAGTGTCCTGCTGAACTCCAATTGTTCTTCTCTATCGCCTCTCCCTGAGTACAACTCATGTACTTTTCACTTCTGATATTATGAAGTGCTGAAGGCTACTCCAAATATAATATTCTTTTGGGTATTAAGCCATATATCTTTTCATCAAGGTTTACACATGAATGAGTGTCAAACAAGTAGCATAAATATATAGTCTGTGATAGAGTATCTGAAAGTAAAAAAAACAAATCTCAATTTGTTTCAAAATTCTGATTAGGGATAAAATATTGAAACATTTATGCCTTCACTGATTATAGCAGAAGATCCATTAATAGAATTACCAAACAGAAGCAGACATGAATACAATTGTCATGGAAAATATTAACATTCTCATTGACAAAGTCTCTTATCAGGAAACTTATATTGTAAGTATTTCATAAATAAGGCATAATCTGTGTGTCAAACTTATTCTCATGTTCTTATACACTTTCCAAAGGAAAACAGTTAAGTAGTTCCACAGTAGGAATTAAATATTTTACTGTTTTGAAACCCAAAATATACATTTCTTAATCATTGCTTAGCTTCTTTCAGTCCTTGTATGCCTGAAATGTGTAGTTATCTACTTTTCTAACAATGTGTTTCAGAAGAATAGCCATTGTACTTTAAGGCTTAAAACAGGTTCCTAGCCCTTAAGGTTACACTTCCACTGAAGGCATCTCCAGATAAATTATGTTGATAGATAAAGACTATCAACCTGTTGTCCATGACACCAAACCCAGCTAGACTATGTATGTTTGTGTATTTCTGTGTGTTTCTGTGTGAGGGAAAGAGAGAGAGAGAAAGAAACCATTTATATTACATGCAAAGGCAAAATGTTAATAATAGACAGTATAGAAAGGAAAGCTATACATTACAGTGTGGGGGAAACAAAAATAATACATTAAAAAAAAAAAAAGAGGAAGAATTTGAGCTACTTATGTTTCTGGCAGATTCTGTACCAACTTTGTTTATATCTGGAGCTGAAATCACGTTTTAGTTTCTGCAAGCCACCTGTCTTACCACCTAAATTAATTTCAAGATTTAACTGCAAATATTATTTCCATTCATGTAAAAAAATAACAGATTTTTATTGATTGTAAACTAGACATTTCTGAGATCAGCTTGTATTTATTGAAGACCATCCCTAAAATGCTCTTGCAGCCTACAGGTTGGAAAAATACATCAATTCATAGGCTCTGTTGTTGGTGATGTGAAAAAGAATTCATACAATATTGAATGGAACATTGAGTGCAACAATAAGAAATTACATAGTATTGTTATCATTGAACTACTCTGAAATAGTAATTTTCATTAAATTTTGTTATGAATTAGTTAGCATAAGAGAAACATTAAATAAATAGAAAATAGACTGAGTGTATTTTCAATGAAAAATGCTGAATTTTTGTATGTATATATTAGGATACTTCAAATAATATATTATCACAGTATCACAGTATCACAGTATCACAGTATCACAATATGTTTGGGATTGGAAGGGACCTCAAAAGATCATCTAGTCCAATCCCCCTGCTGGAGCAGGAACGCACAGGAACGGGTCCAGGTGGGTTTTGAATGTCTCCAGAGAAGGAGACTCCACAACCTCCCTGGGCAGCCTGTTCCAGTGCTCTGTCACCCTCACTGAGAAGAAGTTTTTTCTCAAATTTAAGTGGAACCTCTTGTGTTCCAGCTTGATCCCATTACCCTTGTCCTGTCATTGTTTGCCACTGAGAAGAGCCTGGCTCCATCCTCGTGGCACTCACCCTTTATATATTTATAAGCATTTATAAGGTCCCCCCTTAGTCTCCTCTTCTCCAAACTAAAGAGACCCAGCTCCCTCAGCCTTTCTTCATAAGGGAGATGCTCCACTCCCTTAATCATCTTTGTTGCCCTACGCTGGACCCTCTCCAGCAGTTCCCTGTCCTTCTTGAACTGGGGGGCACAGAACTGGACACAATATTCTAGATGGGGTCTCAACAGGGTGGAGTAGAGGGGAAGGAGGACCTCTCTCGATCTACAAGAGGTTCCACTTAAATTTGAGAAAAAACTTCTTCTCAGTAAGGGTGACAGAACACTGGAACAGGCTGCCCAGGGGGCTTGTGGAGTCTCCTTCTCTGGAGACATTCAAAACCCGCCTGGACATGTTCCTGTGCGACCTCACCTAGGTGTTCCTGCTCCAGCAGGGGGATTGGACTAGATGACCTTTTGAGGTCCCTTCCAATCCCAAACATACCGTGATACTGTGATACTGTGTGATACTAACCACCCCCCTTCTAATACACCCCAGGATGCCATTGGCCTTCCTGGCCACAAGGGCACAGTGCTGGCTCATGGTCATCCTGTTGTCCACCAGGACACCCAGGTCCCTTTCCCCTACACTGCTCTCTAATATGTAATTTCCCAACCTATACTGAAACCTGGGGTTGTTCCTGCCCAGATGCAGGACTCTACACTTGCCCTTGTTAAATTTCATCAGGTTATTCCCCGCCCAACTCTCCAGCCTGTCCAGGTCCCGCTGGATGGCAGCACAGCCTTCTGGCGTGTCAGCCATTCCTCCCAGCTTAGTGTCATCAGCAAACTTGCTGATAGTACACTCAATTCCCTCGTCTAAATCGTTAATGAATATATTGAATAATATTGGCCCCAGTTCTGACCCCTGAGGCACTCCACTAGATACTGGCCTCCAACTAGACTCCGCACCATTGACTGCCACTCCTGGCTTCTCTCCTTAATCCAGTTTGCAACCCACCTCACTACTCTATTGTCTAGACCACACCTCTTCAACTTAGCTGTGAGGATGCTGTGGGAGACTGTGTCAAAGGCTTTACTGAAGTCAAGGTAGACCACATTATGTATATTTTAATATTTCAGATATTAATAAAGTACCATATTTATACTTAAAGCTGAGTCAGGGGAAACAAATTCTATGTATACATTGTATTTCTTTAGCAAAATTATAAACTGAGGGCTTTTCCAAAAAGTTGTTGCACTGAGCTATTTGTAAACACCATATGCTGGTTTAACTGTGTGACTTGAAGCTTTATTATTAAAATGGAGGAGTAGTTCTTAGCTGTCTCACAAACTCCTGTGAAAAACACCATGAGAATAGTAAGGCTGAAAAGTCAAGAACATCAGAAAAAATAATCTAAATAATTAAGCTACTTCTTGAAATGTGAAGCATATTTTGTTGTTCATACCAATCTTCATATGAAGACAATGACAGACTTGAGTCCATAGCTTGCTGAAGGTCTCCAGCACAGTCAGTTGAGGAAGTTGTTAGTGTTCCAGTTTTATGTTTTAACCACAAATGACAATGCACTGGAGCAGCAAGACTGATAAAATAAGTATTATATATTTATATCATTTAAGCTGCATCGGTATGCTAACATAGAAAAGGATCAAATTAAGAATGTACATGCTTTTAGATGAGAAATTAGAAGAGCTGAAAGTATGATCAGAAAAAAAACAAACCAAACCAAACCACACTGTTTTCCAGATTTTTTAGAATAAACATAATTCTATTAATTTCTGAAACATGGTTGCTTGGGAAAATCAAATAATAGATACAAATGAGAGTTATCTACTGATATTTATTTTTACCTGTGAGGTTAATCTTTCAATATTTTTGAAAATAAATATCAAAATCCCATAAAAAACCTGTTGAAGTGACTTCTAAAAAATCTGTTCAGATGCTTTTTAGAACTAATACTTGAAAGTATTCAAATAACTTAAAAATAATTTGTACTTAGAAAGAAAACAAAACAAAACAACCAATCCAAACCAAAAAAGGATCAGAACAAAATGTCATATTTTAATTTTTAAAATTTCATAGAATCATAGAATGTCCTGAGTTGGAAGGGATCCACAAGGATCATCAAGTCTAACTCCTGTCCTGTGTAGGACAACCCGACAATTCACACCATGTGTCTGAGGGGGTTTTCTAGTCTCTTCTTGAATGCTGGCAGGCTTGGGGCTGTGTCTACCTCCCTGGGGAGCCTGTTCCAGTGCTCCACCACCCTTTGGGTAAAGAACTTTTTCCCAATGTCTAACCTAAACCCCTGGCACATCTTTCTGCCATTCCCTTGGGCCCTATAATTGGTCACCAGAGAGAAGAGATCGGTGCCTACCGTTCCTCACAAGGACCCCTTGTGAGGAAGCTGTAGACAATTATGAGGTCTCCTCTCAGTCTCCTCTTCTCTAGGCTGAACAAACCAACTGACTTTAGCTGCTCCTCATTTAGCTTCCCCTCTAAACCCTTCACCAACTTTGTAGACCTGTTCTGGACACTCTGCAGTAGCTTTATATGTTTTTTATACTATGGTGCCCAGAACTGCACACAGTGCTCCACCTGAGGCCGCACCCATGCAGAGCAGAGCGGGACAATCACCTCCTTTGAGCGGCTGGCAATCCCGTGTTTGATGCACCCAGGACATGGTTGGCCCTCTTGGCTGCCAGGGCACACTATTGGCTCATGTTCAACTTGCCGTCGACCAGAATCCCCTGATCCCTCTCTGCAGAGCTACTCTCCAGCATCTCGTCCCCCAGCCTGTATGTACAGCCAGGGTTGCCATGTCCCATTTGCAAGATCTGGCACTTGTCCTTGTTGAACTTCATGCGGTAGGTAATTGTCCAGTTCTCCAATTTGTCTAGATTGATCTGCAGGGCCTCTCTGCCCTCAAGAGCGTAAACCGCTCCTCTCATTAAGTCCCAAGCCTAAGTCATTTATAAAGAGTGTTGGCCCTAAGATCGATCTCTGCCGAACCTCACTAGTGACTGGACACCAGCCCAACATAACCCCATTTACCAGAACCCTTTGTGCCCTGCCTGTCAGTCAATTGCTCACTCACAGTATTGTATGTTTATCCAGCTGTATGATGGACATCCTGCCCAGGAGGATACTGTGAGAGACAGAATCAAAGGCTATGCTGAAATCCAGAAAGTTCACATCAACAGACTTCCTTTGGTCAACTAGGTGGGTAACCTCATTGTAGAACAAAATTAAGTTTGTTAAGCAGGACTTTCCCCTCATGAACCCATGCTGGCTGAGACCAATGACCGCACTAAAATTAAACAAACAAATTAAAATTAATTATCATGATTACCAGCTGGTATTAAAAACGTGGGCTTATAACACAAAATCTTCATCCAACAAAAATTATGAGCATCACCAGAGCTTCATTTGTCATGCAATATTAATTCATACTTCAAGCTTGCACATTATAGAGTCATTTATAGACTTAAAATAGCACAATGGTTTGTATTTGGGACTATTTATATCAATCTGTTTAAAACCTGACCTGATTTAGAAGCAAATTAATCACTCAGCATTTTATATACTAGCTGTGTAATAGATACACTAGGAAAATTTTTTCTATTTAATAGGATCAGAACAGGATCCTTTATTAAAGATGTTGAAAAGCATCATCATATGCTCTCTAATGTTAGATTACTTGTATTTTACTATACACTTCTTGCAGCCCTGCAGACTGAATGTTCTTGTGTGAGAGCTCTAAATTCCCAAAGAATATTGCAGTTGTAAACATATTTGAAGAAAGAAATTGTGAAAGAAGCTGAATTATAAGGGTACTTTTTGTCTAGATTTCAGTTCACACTTTGATGCTGATTTTTTCCTAAATTCAAAGACATGATTTTCTATGGTGAAGCTCATTAAATATCTATAAGAAAGTGTCTGTTGCAAATATGGGAATAATATAAACAGTTCCTGTAGTGCTCGTCAACATTTTTGAAGATTTCAACAGTGTTTCAGGAGAAGTTTGTATTGTCTGAATCTCCATATCTTACTGTCAGATTGCTGCACTTTTCTGATCTACATCAGTAAGAATGACTGGTTCCCAAAGCAGCTCCTAAAGAATGACAACAGTGAAGTCTCAGAACTCTAACCCAGAGGTCTGACAATGACCTTGTCCTTTTACACAAATTGCTATTTACTTATATGCCTACGTCATTCATATTTTTAAACTGTCTGTCCTCAAAGCATGAACATGACTTTATGAAAACACGTAGTAAAATCTTAAGCATCTTGTCTATTCATAGGCTTCTGGCACTTCCTAGACATCTATCTGAAATCTTCCTAATTGCTTCCTCTGGTAAGTTCTATTGTGGTCCTCAAATCTTCCATGATCTTTTACTGGTTCAAATAAGAACTAAAGCAGTGTGAATTTAAGAGCTTGCTTGTCTCTCCTCATACTCCCTTTTAATGTCACAAAAACTCCAGGATAGAGTAAGAATTTAGTTTAGATGACCTTAATCCCTTCATTTTCCATTTCCCATAATCTTACTGGGACAACCGATGGTAAAATTAGTATGAAGTGATTTTTTTTATTATTATTTTATTGTAGCTCATGCAATCCTATTTTTTTTTTTATTTTCTTTTTTCTCTCTTCTGAGGATTTCTACACACAAGTCTTGGCCCTTTGGTTGATATCTTTTTGAAGAAGTTGACAAAAAAAATGCTTTTGGTAATTGGGAATCCTGCAGAATTTATTGCTTGGAGGAAGAAGCAGTAAAATCTTCTCTGAACCATTGGCACTTGTTTGCTTTAAAGTAAACAGCCTCAGTAAATACTTAGTGAAAGCAGTCAGGGCTTCAGGTTTTTTGCTGTATGAAGAATGGCCTGGGCAATGAGCTAGGCAGTTGCAAAGACATTGGACCCTTAGAAAGGTTGGAAATGTAAAGTTGGGCTAAAGTTACTTACTGCTAAGTCATTCTTAAGCAGAAGTCTGTAAGCCACAACTGACTTAATTCTGTGTTTACCCAGAACAGTCTGTATGATCTAACACACAACCCTTCTCTCATTTATAGACCATGGGATGCTTTTGTAAAATACAGCTTGAACTTTTGTGACACTTCCCTGATCAGGCTTTTCCTTATATCTTCAGAAAATCTCAGTGGCTGCAAGAAAACTATGTTCAGCCTTAACCTTATGACAGAGCAAGTACCAGAGGTATGGGGAACGCCCAGACTAGAGCACAGGTTGAGCGTTTATGAAGTTATTAGTATTATTAGGGAACTGCCCTCTGGTAAAAGCAGGAGCTCAGCATACACAAGGAAAAGATAAAACAACAGGGCAGGGGCACAGATATTTTTAAATTTCTGGAGAAAAAAACAAAACCAAAACCAACCAAACAAAAAAAATGTAATTTTGTGATGCTGTGAAATCCTTAAACTCTGATGATCATGGCTTAAATTCTGATGATCATAGTACATATTCAACCAGCAGCTTGCTCCAGTGCTGATGAACAACAACAGTAAGGACAAAAGCCATACATCTATTTACTGTGTATTGAATCTACTCATTTGAGACACTCACCTGCCAGAGTACAATGTGCAAGAGGGCAGAACAGAAAGGACTTCCAAGCGGGAAAATCTTATGCTTAACTTTCTGTCAGGGAGATTCTGTAGTCCATTTAATTTTCTTCTGAGCCTAGCAACAGCACCCTGTACTGCAAGGGGGTTTGAGAAAATTTACTTTAAATAATGCAGCATCAAGGGCAAAAAGAGAGAGATGGGTGCATTTCTCTAATTTAATAAAATTAGAACAAAAGCAGGTCTACATGTTTATTTTTAGTATTGCATTTTCAAGATTGTCCTTATTTCAGTACCTTAAAAAGAGCAATGCACTTCATAAATAAACAACAAAAAAAAGCTCATTTTGTACCTGGAGGTGAAAATAAAAGGTAAAATGGATTACATAATTTTATGAAAGAACAGATGTAATTAATGAAAAGTCATTTTACACTCAGTCTTCATGTAGCATGACTAGCACATGACATACCTAAGCGTTTATATATATATCTTTGTAAAGTAAAACTAGAGAAGATAAAAGAAACATTGCAAGAGGGATGAAGAAGCGGTATGGTGAGAAAGCTCTTGGAAAAAAGAAATTTTACCTCTATACTGAAAAGTCATTAAAATACTTTTTCATGCCTGTAGTGTCACTGACTTGAAAGAAGATAACTGAAAATGAGAAAGAAATCAGCAATTTTAATAGAGAGCTGCTGAACAGGTTTGATCTCCCAGAATAAATTAGATGTCTAACATTTTTAACACCAACACCTTTAAGTCATCCTAGAAACAGATTCTGCCTCACCATCTCCTTGGTAACAGCTTAAAGTATTTCTAGTCTGTTTGCCTAAGGTATAACTCCTAGCTGGCTAAAAGTATAGGTCTAAATTAATAATTTGTTCCTATTTGCAAACTTGAAGGTCAAGGAAATGTCTGTAATTTTTTTATTATAAATTTTTCTGTCTCCTGTAACTTGATAACAGTTTACCAGTAAGGTTGTGTAGAAATTTCAAAACAAAGATCAAGGAAAAGGGGAGAGATTAATCTATCATCTTACAGTGATTGTGTAGTCTGCTTAGAACTGTTCAATAAATCCATATCCATAAAGAAATTGCAGTAATCATCTCACTTCAGTTAGAAAAAAAAAAAAATAAAATCAAATTCACATCCTTGTTCCAAACCCTTAGAAAATTATGTTTGGCATATCTCAACATCTTCAGGAGTAATTTACCAGTGAATAATTTGGATAATGAGTTTTAATTTTGTATCTAAGTTCTCATGCCTGCCCATTGTAAAACAGGGCAATATCCCCCAAATATTGTGAAAATTAATTTCCAGCAAAGAAATATATATTTTTGCAAAATGAAACATTGAAGTAAAAAGAAGTCCCTTCAAAACATAACATAGATATAAGGACAACTAAAACAAGAAAAAAACAATCCCCATTCCAATTTTATGTCTACTACTTGGTGTCATTTATCTGACTATAAAAGTATGGAATGAAGTGCATAATCTTTTCCTACAAATTACAATTTAAATGACAATTGAAAGTTCAGGTCAATTTTCCAAATGTTAGAATGTTTTATGTATAATTGAAATACCACCTGAAATAATAAAGATACTTTAAACATTATTCTTTGATTTCCAGAAGACAGACCTTTTAAAAATACGAAGTTAATGTCAAATCTGTTTCCAGTCCTACAATATGAGCTATCACAGGAGTGCTGCGTAACACAAGATGCTTTCACATTCTCAAAACTTGAGGCTGTTTCACTTTTTCTAAATTACATACTTGTTGGTCCTGGGTACAGCTTGACTCCCAGCAATAAGGCCTTTTATTTGTCATGTGGGAGGCTGGGGGTCAAGACTTTGGTCCAATTAGTATTCAATTATTTATGCAAAGTGAATCGGCTATATCGTGGTAATGCCTTAGCAGGATAGCAAATATTAGGTTGGTGCAAACGGAATTGAGATTTTTGCATTGTTGAAATTTGCTGTTTGATATTGGTATACATTCTTAAATAAATGGGGTTATGTTATATGTAATTTTTATGTGCTTTTCTTGCTTTATGTTTTTTTGTTACAGACTTATTACTTGCTGTTGATTTAATATTTATTTTAGATCATGGAAATTATGTTAGACAAAAAGCAAATTCAAGCTATTTTCTTATTTGAGTTCAAATTGGGTTGTAAAACAGCAGAGACAACTCACAACGTCAGCAACACATTTGGCCCAGGAACTGCTAATGAACGTACAATGCAGTGGTGGTTCAAGAAGTTTCACAAAGGAGACAAGAGCCTTGAAGATGAGGAGCATAGCGGCCAGTCATTGGCAGCTGATGACCAATTGAGAGCAATCATTGAAGCTGATCGTCTTAAAATTACATGAGAAATTGCTGAAGAACTCAACGTCGACTATTCCACAGCCATTGGGCATTTGAAGCAAATTAGAAAGGTGAAAAAGCTCAATAAGCGGGTGCTTCATTAACTGATCAAAAATCAAAGAAATCTTCATTTTGAAGTGTCGCCTTCTCTTATTCTACACAACAACAAACCATTTCTCAATCAGATTGTGACATGTGAAAAAAGGAGGATTTTATATGACAACCAGTGATGTCCAGCTAAGTGGTTGCACTGAGAAGAACCTCCAAGGCACTTCCCAAAGCCAAACTTGCACCAAAAACATGTCACGGTCACTGTTTGGTGGTCTGCTGTTGCCCTAATCCTCTACAGCTTTCTGAACATCAGTGAAACTATCACATCTGAGAAGTATGCTCAGCAAATCGATAGGGTGCACCAAAATCTGCAACACCTACAGCTGGCACTGGTTAACAGACAATGCCATAGTCCGAAACTGCAATTACTTTTGCACATGGGGTATAATAACCTCAGAGGATTTCCTACTTGTCTTTTCTATTTGTTCTAGATTTACTTTTGTGTTAATGCACAGAGTACAACTAGAAAAATAGAAAGTCACTTAACTTGAGGAGATGCTCTTACTATGCACCTGGAAACCTGAAAAGTAACCTGATACAGAGTTCAAACTTTATCTGAATGAAGGATTCTTCCTTTACAGTACATTAAACTCCTTATTTAGCATTTGTGTTTGCAATGACCATGGTAGATTATAACACAGTTTATACATATAAAACTAGGCTCTAAACATAAGGATGAATGAAACATAGTGTTTTGTGTCACTTGGCAAATATGAACAGGAATATGGGGTTCAGAGATAAACAATATAAACTTTAGTGATTTTTCTAACAAGGCATTCTCATTAAAAATTATGTAACAAGAAACAAAACAAGCTATTTCTCTTTTGGCAGTCTTGCTTCTTTAAGTTATGTAAATGTGGCTTCTTAAAGGGCTAAATTCAATCTCTATGACACATACCTTGGTCAGAGAGAGAACAGGATTTCTTCATTATAATATTCTTCTTTCCCTTCATATCTCTTGAAAAGCTAAATTTGCTTTCAAAATGGTTTTTAAAAAGAGTGCTAAGATCCCATTTTTTTGCCACAAATATTGGCCTGCTGCAGTTCTTTGTCTTGTCTGCAGGATTTGTGCAGATTGACATTGCAAAGCAGCAGAATTTGGCACACACCCTTTCTTATTCTTCAGATTGATTTAAACCATTTTCAAGATTATAGTTAGTTGTACAGATGTCTACATTCACAACATATAGAGATCTTGTGACATGCAAAAAAAAGAGGATTTTATACAACAACCAGTGATGTCCAGCTCAGTGGTTGCACTGAGAAGAACCTCTGAAGCACTTCCCAAAGCCAAACTTGCATAATGGGTTCAAACTGGAACACAAGAAGTTCCACTTTAATTTGAGAAGAAACTTCTTCTCAGTAAGGGTAACAGAACACTGGAACAGGCTGCCCATGGGCGTTATAGAGTCTCCTACTCTGGAGACATTCAAAACCTGCCTGGACACCTTCCTGTGTAGCCTCATCTAAGTGTTCCTGCTCTGGCAGGGGGATTGGACTAGATGATCTTTTGAGGTCACTTCCAATCCCTAACATTCTGTGATTCTGTGATCTTTGTCCTCTTTCATTTGCTTTTTTCGATGTAGGAAAACTGAGTGTGCAGAAAAATAGTTATAAGAGAATATGAGATTTATAATGATGTTAAGGGCTAATTTTAGATGTTGTTCCTGTAGCTATAATGATAAAATCTTCTCCAGGATTAAGTGGACAAATATATTTTCTGGTAGAAAAATAAATAACTGCCTAAACTCTTAGGCACGTTCAGTCCTTCCTGAAAAGCATTAAGTGGAATAGGATGCTACAGGTGAGCTAACATAAATTTATTAAGATAAACATGGTTTTTTTTGAACACTCAATGAATTTTTGTCATGAAATGTCTGACAAAGGAGTCTTGTGACTAAGGTGAGAAACAGTTATGAGTTTAGTTTAAAAAAAAATCTAGGGTGAAATCTGTATGCATCTGGGGTGAAACTTGTATATATCTCAGAGTCTGGAGACAACTTAGTACCTAAGTTTCTGAAGCAGATATGACCCCAGCTGAGCACAGAGCTCTCCATAGTTAAGGGAAACATGAACCTGCTCAAGAAAAAATGGACTACAGTAGTGGACTCTCCCATGGATTCTTTCTGAGGAGTACTCGTCACAGCGATAGCAAATCTGCTGGTAGGAATGTCAGAATGAACTTGTTCTATCTGAATCGCTCCTTTGGGTTTGCAGTTTCATAGAATTTTTGAAAAGAGAAAAAATTAATTCTTTTCCAGCTTCCTTCACATCCACAAATGAATGGTGAAGATGTGGCTCCTGTCTATTCTGGTTCTGAGGAATAAGTTTGATCATTAGTGTTCATATTCCTATTCATTGCTATAATCTGTGTTTTGCTATACTAATGAAATAAAACATTCTGGTATATTTTTTGCTTTTCTCACCTTAGTCCCAGTAAATGTCATCAGCTAACCTGAGTCACAGTATCACAGAATGGTTGAAATCAGAAGGGACGTCTGGAAGTCATCTGCTTCAAAGTCCCTACTTCAGCAAGGCTACCTATAGGAAGCTGCCTAGGACCATGTCCAGACAGCTTTTCTCAAATGACTTCACTACCTCTTTGGGCAACCTGCACTATTGTTCAGCCACTCACACAGCAAAATAGTGTTTCCTGACATTCAGATGGAATGTCCTATATTTCAGTTTGCACACGTTGCTTCTTATCCTGTCTCTGGACACCACTAGAAAGAGCCTGACTCCATCTTCTTTGCATCCTCCCTTCAGAAATTTATATACGTTGAGTTTCCCCCTTGAGCCTTTCTTCATGCTAAACATTCTCAGGATACTCAGCCTTTGCTCCTATAAGAGATGCTCCAATGCTTTAATAATATTCATGGCCTTTCATGGTTGCGTTCACTGTGTTCAATTGTGTTCACTGGTATAAGAAACTAGTGATCAGTCTAAATGATGACTTCTGTTTATAAAATGAGGTAAACTTTTGGGGAAAAAATAATTTGTGGGAGGGTCTGCAGAAATGACTCTGATTAGTGTACTACAGTAGGACATAATCTGGGTTTAGTTCCACCCTCTGTCATGGAATTCATGATACTTCATGGACAGTTAATTGTTAATTGCTCCTTACTTCCTCCAATATAAAGATGAGAAAAATTATAATTTCCTACTTTTTTTCCCCTTGTTCAATAAAAAGAGATTGATTAAAAGATCCCAGAAAGGTATAGTACTCTACCCCTTTAAGATGTCATGTGTTTTTTTAGATTCTCCAGTTATTCACACTTCCATCTTTGAACTGTTAACATGAAACTTTTCTGCTGTGTTGACATTCTTGAAACCAATCAGTGTTGTACAGGAATGCTTAACCTTGTATTCCTCCACCAACAATGACTTCTATGTGGTTAGAAGTTATCCTTGAAAGGATAAACTGTATAACTTCATGTCCTGATTCTGACAATAACTCATTGTAGAACTGTCTTGATCTGAAGTTTAAAACTACTTGCATACACATTCTGATAAAAATAGCTCAAAAACCAGCTATATTATTTAACATCATTAATCTGATTTTTACAATTATTTAACAGACTACATCTGCCTGAAGCAACTATTGTTCTACACAGAAACAATAATATATGTTGGGAAGTTTAAAATTTATGAATTATGCCAATAACTTGTGATGCTCATAGAAGCCCAGCATTTATTTTAAAAAGAATCTTAATGCTTTTTTTTTTTAGGGGAATGTGTGTTTGCATTACTTCTGCAAATGCATGTGCTACTCAGTCAGTGACCAATTAATTATTTCTTTTATTAACATTATTACTATTGTCATTAGCAAAACTCTCTTTACACAACCAGTCTGAATATAATGAATGAGGATTTCTAAAATGCATAGCAACTATTTATAATTTTCACAGAATCACAGAATGTTAGGGATTGGAAGGGACCTCAAAAGATCATCTAGTCCAATCCCACTGCTGGAGCAGGAACACCTAGATGAGGTTACACAAGAAGGTGTCTAACTGAGTTTTGAATGTCTCTGGAGAAGGAGAATCCACAACTACCCTGGGCAGCCTGTTCCAGTGTCTGTCACCCTCAATGTGAAGAAGTTTCTTCTCATTTAGAAGTGGAACCTCTTGTGCTCCCGTTTGTACCCATTACCCCTTGTCCTACCATTGCTTGTCACCGAGAACAGCCTGGCTCCATCCTCGTGACACTCACCCTTTATATATTTATAAACATTAATGAGGTCACCCCTCAGTCTCCTCCAAGCCGAAGAGCCCCATCTCCCACAGTCCAGTCTTTCCTCAGAAAGGAGATGCTCCACTCCCTTAATTTTTAATATTATAATGAAGTGTAGGATAAAAATGAATTAATAATGGCAACCAAAATATGAAAATAGTGAGCATCAAATGCCATAACCCCTAAATAAGTGATTTATTTTTCCTTTTTATGTTATTTCTTTTACAAAATACAGCTCAAAGGAAAACCATGATCAGAGGCAAGTTTGTGCCTTCCTTGTTTTTAATCAGGTATAATTTTATTCATAGTTACAGAGAGGATATCAGGAAATATGACTTCTAAGTCAATGATTTAGGAGTTTTCTTATTCTCCACACAGTGTGTCATGTGTTTAAAAGTTTCATTCATTCATGATGAAGATCTAAACAAGTGCATAAAATTACGCCTGGACTTCGGCAACTACATTTGATGGTCTCCAAAGAATGGATCATTTCTAAAAATTTTTTAGAATTTATGGGAGAGTACTTGTCAATGAAACTTGAGCTTTTGCTTGAGTTAGAACAATTTACAGACTGTTCTAAATACACTTATTATCAAAATCTAATACTGTGAAAATCCAGTCTTACCTGGCAAATGATTACTTTCCTGGTGATTCCTGATCTCCATAAAATATACAATGTCTGAACTTTAGCCATGAAGAAAGAACAAGATATATTGTGGAAATATTAAGTGCAACACCAGAAAATCAAATAATTAATTTTATACAAAAACCAGGTCCTATATGAGATGCCCTTTCTTTATGTGCAACAATTTTCCCTATCATTCTCCATGTACCTCCTAAAATGAAGGTTCTAAAACAAATAAGCATAATTTGATGGCTTTACTAACACTGCCAAACTTTGGCATCCTGTGTTAGGATGTCTGTGTAAATAAAACGGGGTCCTAACTCATATCCTTTGATTTACTGTTTGAAAAGCTATTCCTTTCTCCATACAGTGTTGACTGGAAGTCTACCAGAATTAGCTGGTAGGAATGTACATCTTATTATGCAAATGTTGTACTGAGAGGGCTACATTTCAGTTACTGACACCATCAAAATACTTTTATGTATCATATCATCATAACTGCATCAGCACTGATAATCTATAAAAAAGTAAGTTTGACTCCAAAGATTTTAAATTTAAGATGAGAAGAAAGGTCTATCTAAGCCTTAATTAACTGGTCACCCATGGTACAAATTGCTATCATCTTTTGCACCAAATACATTTTTAAACCAGTATTTTTGTTACTTCACCATGTTCTCTGACATTCTTGGACAGTCATCCACCAAAGCGGTTCATAGTTCTCTTTCAAAGTCTTCCATTAAACCTTCCTTGACCTCAATGGAGGGAGCACGATCTGTTGTATTAACCGCTACTGTCTCCATTTTTCTTGCAGTCCTCTGTTTCCTTCTATCGAGTATTTATTCTCCTGTTTCCTATATAAAGTTTTTTAAAAATAAGGCCTTAGTAAAGTCTGTGGATCTCTCTATGTTCTGTACCTTCACAGTGTTTGAGTAAAGGTATTCTGTGTGTGAATAGCATAGCTGGGTGCTAAGTGAATAATAAAGCAACTGCAACATTAAACAGTATAAGTAAAATAATTTTTTCACCAAAAATCTGTCTCTTTTTACAACGGATAATCATCTGGTCTAAACATAAAGCAAAATGTCACAGCTCAAGGCCTGTCTCAGTATAAGTTTAAAAGGAATTATTAAAAAAACCCTCAAACAAACACAATTTAAAAAAAAAAAAGTTCAGCAGTTTTCCACCAAAATGAACTATGTGAGACTTATCATTATTATTCAAATGTATTTTCATAGACTTAAAAGTCTCTCAGGAGATGCTCTAGAACTTTAACAGTCCTATTCATCAGAGGAAGTCAACTAAAAGGGAACATATTCTTACAAAATCATTAACTGATTGAAAATGCCATTAATGTTGGAGTGGCACAAAAGGTATGAGCATTAACTTTTCTTATAAAGTTTGTCCAAAAGTAACATTGTCATCCTCTGATTTCTGACAGAGTTACGAACAGGTTTGCTGTAAATATATTACCCAAATGTGCACAGTAATTGTGATTATGAGAGGTATCAGACTGGCTGCATATACAGTATGCATGTATTTTTAGTTTAAAGATGTTTCCATGATATGTTAGAGTTGTTACTTTATGCCAAACAGCTATGAATATTTCTGGGATCTGAAAAGCTGTGGCAGTTAAATGACCTGAAGCAGATTAATGTCAGCCTTAAGTGGAACCAATTATCTGTAAATCCCGAGCAAGTTTTGTAGAATAGTGAAAGTCTTTCCAGATATAATTTCAGAAAAGAAGGGCAACCTGGAGTTACCATAGTTCCAGTCCAGAAGGATGGTTTTATATTTGCAGAAAAATATATAACTACATTTCTGTGGAGGCTCCAGTAGAAAATGGTACTTCTTGGGAACCGTTACATGTACTTTTTTTAAAAAGGATGGTACTGTATGATGTAGTGGCAACTGAAAGTTTTCATAAGAACATATCACACTGAATTTATTAAGTTCAGAGGTTGAATTTGGCTTAATATAGAAAAAGTAGGAAAAGAAGTCTCAAGACTGTTTATGTTTTTACACAATTTTGTTGTGAGGAAGAAAATGAGTTTCTTGTTTTTCCAGCCTTCCATTGCCAGGTCACTACCAGTATATTATGAAGGCTGGTACAAAAGTAATTGTGGTTTTGGACCATGAATTTTAAATCATTATAACTAGGCTCAAACACATCTTTATTAATCGAAATAAGAACCATTACAATCAATACATTTTTGCCAATGAGAACTAAGTTTGTTTATTCCTGCAGTGTAATAATCCATGCTTCAGGATTTGATGAACTCTTGGAAAGCATTTTATTCATCCTTTCGGTTGTGAAAGTGTTTTTGCTGCAAAAAGTTGTTGAGATGCTTGAAGAAGTGGTAGTTGGTTGGTGAGAGGTCAGGCGAATATGGCAGATAAGGCAAAACTTTGTAGCCCAATTTGTTCAACTTTGGAAGCGTTGGTTGTGCAACACGCAGTAGGGCATTGTTATGGAGAAGAATTCGGCCCTTTTAACCTCGTTCCTAAGATATCCGTATAACAAAGACGAGAGAAAAACACAGTGTCACATTAAACGTGGTGTTTCTGTGTTAGAAGAGAGGGATTTCTTCCTCAGTGTATCACACAGGTGATTTTCTTAGTCTGCTCCTTAAAACTTATTTTTGCTTTCAGATGAATGTCTGAACTGCTGCATCCTTGGCTTTGTCTGTCAGTTGTTGCTTGGATTTATAGGGTTGATATTTCTTCATGGACATGCAATGGTAGCAGCTGCAGTATATTTTTTTTCTTCACTGTGCACCATATACAATAATTTACAAAGAATTAAAATTACTAGTAATTACTACCAAACATATGTGCCCTTTCTAATCTCCCTTTTCACAGTACAAAACACTACAAAACGGTGGAGTAGCAGCAGAAATATTATCCTTTGCATAAAATGTACATGAGCTTTCAGCTGATTTTTTTTTTTAATTCATGTCTATTTTACCCTGAATCATGAAGTCTTTAGTAATGAAAATCTTAAAAGCAGAAGTCAGCTTATCCTAACAATGAACATATTTTTTTTTAATCTGAAGTAGCAGTAAGAGATTACTAAATTGTATGTCTTTCTTATCCCTGCTTTAGCTTTACTAATACATACAAATTCCAGACAATTGCTTTAATTGTGTGGCTAGCAACCACTGAGCAGTTCCTTTTGATAAAGTTTCCTCATTGCATTCTAGTCAGTACTTAACAAAACAAAGATCACAACTAGTGGCTGCATAGTCACACTTTGTTTTGAACTGTTTTTCCCTTAAACAAACAACCACTAAGTTACATCTCTAGATAAAATTAAAAATCTCTGGTTTAGACCTTCCCAAATGAGGTATTCTGCAAGTTTACAAAACTAATTAACATAATAATTCTCTGTATTTAAGTAGCATCTTTAATCTCAGTGTATCCAAGTGTTTAAAGAATATTCCTTAGATTTTATAAGACCGTTGTAAAGGAGGTGATTTCTGAGTCAAATCTGCCTGTGCTCATGGGAGTTCATTCATCTTCACAGGCTATGCAAACATGGAAGCTGCCTTTAATTGTAGAGACTGTGTCTAACTCTCAGAAACAGAAGCCAATTTCAGGCAAGCCCTGTACTTCATAGTAACTAAGAAAAGAAAAACCCAAACCAAACCAAACCAAGCAACCAAAGGAAAAAACAAAACAACAAACCAAACCAAACCAAACCAAACCAAACCAAACCAAACCAAACCAAACCAAACCAAACCAAACCAAACCAAACACAAAACAAACAGAAAAAAACCCCTACAAACACAAAAACCCACAGCTTTTTACATTCCCTTGATTCTTAGTGACGGGCCAATTCTTCCTGTCTTCCTGCTAAGCACTTGGGACAGAATGTTTAAAAGCATCAGGAGACTAAAAGATTCAGTTCACAAATAACTTGTAAAACCTGAACTTGAGCTACATTTTCTACCTTAAGCTTACCTAAATATGCTTATTAATACAAATCACATAAGCTGGTGTGATTTGCATACAAAGAAAACAGGAAAAAAAAAATTACCAACTCTTTTTTTACTTCATGTCACTTGTTTTCACCATCCTCTTAACTGTCCTTTTTTATGTTCATGTGGTTTTGATTTTCATTTCTTATTGCCTGGTTCAACAAGTGGGTCCAGAATCTGCAAAAATTTCTGAACATATAATTATTTTTCTTATGTATGAAATGAAATTATGCAGGAATCTTTGCAAGACTTGACATTTGTCTTGCAAGGAGTGTAAGGAGAATGAAAAATAAATATTACAGAAAATTATAAATAATAAGTGAACAGATGAGATGAAAATATTTTACTGCTATCACCAGGAAAAGAGCTCTCTCTATAATGCTTAGCAGTTTCATTTTTATAGATATGTTCAGACTGGTAAAGAAACTAAGCTGTGGACTGCTACTGTAGCACCATTGTGCTTCTTTAGTTCCTACATGTTCACGGTATCACAGTATCACAGCATGTTTGGGATTGGAAGGGACCTCAAAAGATCATCTAGTCCAATCCCCCTGCCTGCACAGGAACGCCTAGGTGAGGTCACACAGGAAAATGTCCAGGTGGGTTTTGAATGTCTCCAGAGAAGGAGACTCCACAACCTCCCTGGGCAGCCAGTTCCAGTGCTCTATCACCCTCACTATGAAGAAGTTTCTTCTCAAATTTAAGTGGAACCTCTTGTGTTCCAGCTTGATCCCATTACGCCTTGTCCTATCATTGTTTGCTACTGAGAAGAGCCTGGCTCCATCCTCGTGGATGTAAGCATTAATAAGATCACCCCTCAATCTCCTCTTCTCCAAACTAAAGAGACCCAGCTCCCTCAGCCTTTCTTCATAAGGGAGATGCTCCACTCCCTTAATCATCTTTGTTGCCCTACGCTGGACCCTCTCCAGCAGTTCCCTGTCCTTCTTGAACTGAGGGGCCCAGAACTGGACACAATATTCTAGATGGGGTCTCACCAGGGCGGAGTAGAGGGGAAGGAGGACCTCTCTTGATCTACTAACCACCTGCCTTGTAATACACCCCAGGATGCCATTGGCCTTCCTGGCCACAAGGGCACAGTGCTGGCTCATGGTCATCCTGCTGCCCACCAGGACCCCCAGGTCCCTTTCCCCTACACTGCTCTCTAATATGTAATCTCCCAACCTATACTGGAACCTGGGGTTGTTCCTGCCCAGATGCAGGACTCTACACTTTCCCTTGTTAAATTTCATCAGGTTATTCCCCAGTCAACTCTCCAGCCTGCCCAGATCCCGCTGGATGGCAGCACAGCCTTCTGGCATGTCAGCCACTCCTCCCAGCTTAGTGTCATCAGCAGACTTGCTGATAGTACACTCAATTCCCTCATCTAAATCGTTAATGAATATATTGAATAATATTGGCCCCAGTTCTGACCCCTGAGGCACTCCACTAGATACTGGCCTCCAACTAGACGCCGCACCATTGACTACCACTCTCTGGCTTCTCTCCCTAAGCCAGTTTGCAACCCACCTCACTACTCTATTGTCTAGACCACACCTCCTCAACTTAGCAACTAGGATGCTGTGGGAGAATGTGTCAAAGGCTTTACTGAAGTCAAGGTAGACCACATCCACCGCTCTGCCATCATCCATCCACCTTGTTACATTCTCATAAAAGGCTATAGGGTTGGTCGAGCATGACTTACCCTTAGTAAAGCCATGCTGACTGCCCCTAATAACCCTCTTATTCTTGATATGCCTTGAGATGGCACCACGGTTAAGCTGTTCCATTACTTTCCCAGGGATGGAGGTGAGGCTGACCGGTCTATAATTACCTGGGTCCTCCCTCTTGCCCTTTTTGAAGACCAGAGTGACATTTATTTTCCTCTAATCCTCGGGCACCTCTCCCGTTTCCCAAGACTTGGCAAAGATGATGGAGAGCGGTCTAGCAATGACTTCAACCAGCTCCCTCAGCACCCGGGGATGCATCCCATCTGGACCCATGGATTTATGGATGTCCAGACTATTTAATTGCTCCCTAACCCAGTCCTCATTGACTAAAGCAAACTCCTCCATTGACCTGGCTTCATCTGGGGTCTCAGGGGTACAGGGCTCCCCAGGACAGCCTCCAGCAGAGTAGACAGAAACAAAGAAGGCATTCAGTAATTCTGCCTTCTCTGTATCTTCTGCCACCAGGGCACCCACCCCATTCATCAGTGGACCTACGTTGCCTCTGGTATTAGTTTTATCTGCTATGTGTTTGAAAAAGTTCTTTTTGCAGTCCTTGACCCCTCTCGCCAGTTGTAATTCTAAGGAGGCCTTGGCTATCCTAGCTGCCTTCCTACATCCTCTAACAGCAGCCTTATATTCCTCCCAAGTGGCCAGCCCCTGCTTCCATGACCTGTAAACTCTCCTCTTCTGCAACAGATCCCTATTCAATCACACAGGCCTCCTGGCTCCCTTCCTTGACTTCCTACGTGTGGGGATGCTCTGATCCTGAGCGTGGAAGAAGCAATCTCTGAATGCAATCCAGCTATCTTGGGCCCCTTTTCCTTCAAGCACTCTTGTCCATGGGATTTCCCCCAGCAATTGCTTGGAAAGGCCAAAGTTAGCCCTGCTAAAGTCCAGGTTTGCAATTCTACTTGCTATTCTATTCCTGCCACACAAGATGCTGAACTCCACCATCTCGTGGTCACTGCAACCCAGGCAGCCCTCAACCCTTACCGCTTCCACCAGACCCTCCTTGTTAGTGAGGATGAGATCCAACAGTGCACCTCTCCTGGTCGGCTCCTCCACCATCTGCATGAGGAATGCATCAATGCACTGGAGGAACCTCCTGGACTGTGGCTGGCTGGCTGAATGGTCCTTCCAGCAAACATCAGGGAAGTTAAAATCACCCACAACAACCAGGGCGTGTAACTGTGAGGCCACTCTCAGATGCCCATAGAAGGCCTCACCAACCTCCTCAGCCTGATCTGGTGGCCTGTAATAGACACCCACAACAGTGTCACCCCTGCCAGCCTGCCCCTTGATCCTGACCCATACACTCTCAACTCGCTCGTCATCCGCTCTTGGGCAGAGTTTAGTACATAGTAGTTGCTCTCTCACACAGAGAGCAACTCCACCACCACGCCTGGCTGGCCTGTCTTTCCTGAAAAGGGCATAGCCATCCATGACCACATTCCAGTCATGTGAACAGTCCTACCATGTTTCTGTAATTGCCACCAGATCATAATCTCCTGACCGAACATAGGATTCTAACTCCTCCTGCTTATTTCCCATGCTGCGCGCATTGGTGTACAGGCATTTCAGGGACCGAGCAGAGCACACCAATTTCTCCCTAGGGGCATAGGAAGCCACCCAGTCCTCATCAGTTTTAGAACGCTGCCCCACTGGGAAAAGCTCAGCTACGACCCCATCCCCCTTCGAGCCTAGTTTAAAGCTCTCCAAATGAGCCCAGCTAATTTCTGCCCCAGCATCCTTTTGCCCCTGCGAGATAAACCCTTCCTCTGTAACACTGTCTGGACTGGAGTCTTATAAAACCAACCATTATAAAAAAATCCAAAGCCCTGCTTGTAGCACCAGTTCTGGAGCCAACCATTTAGAGACTGAATTTTCCTATTCCATCCCACATCGTCACTTGAAGATGGAAGGAGTGAAGAGAAGATCACTTGAGCCTCTGAGTCTTTCACCATCCTTCCCAAGACCTTGAAATCATTCTTCATTCCCCTCAGTCTACGGGAAGCAGCTTCCTCCCCGTCTGCCTGGAAGACCAGCAGCGAGTAGTAGTCTGTTGGGTGCACCAGTTTGGGGAGCTCTCTAGTGATATCCTTGATCCGGGCTCCAGGTAGACTACAAACTTCCCTAAGATGAGGGTCAACTCTGCATATTGGGCCCTCTGTTCCTTTCAGAAGGGAATTTCCTATTGCAATCACCCTTCTTTCTTTCCTATCAGAGGCAATCTTAAGTTGTGAAGTCAACTGCCTCTTCCTATGTGATCTTGTAGGCAGGCTCGGCACCACTTCCTCCCCTACCTCTTCTTCAAGATCCAGGGCCTCAAACCTATTACGGAGGGGCACCTGGGGAGGCAAAGCAAGCAGGGCGGGGGCTGCCCGTGACGACGAACCGGAATACACTTCCAACCCTCGTCATCTTTTAGGTCACCTACCTCTGCCCGACAGCAACAAGGGTGGGGCCGTCTCAGGACTTCCGCCTCTGTCTGAGAGGGCAGGAGGTCCATCTCCTTTTGGGGATACCTCCCTGGGGCCTTTCCGACTGGCACGTCAGGGTGTTACTCCACCAGTCGATCTCCCTTTCGCACTCCCTGATGGTCCTCAGCGTCTCAACCTCCTCCTTAAGTTTCACAACCATGTCGAGCAGATCTTGCAACTGCTCACACCTCACACAGGTGGAGTGCTGGCCTCCCACCCCCGGCAGCAGCAGGCTCTGGCACTCTCTGCAGCCGGAGAGCTGAACAGCCACTGTTTGGGACAGAACCTCAGTCTGCGTTGCCACAGTCTGTTTGAGACAAGCTCTCCTTCTGGAGGCGACCGTGGTCATCAGCAGTCTGGGATGCTGGCAATAAGTTAGAGGGCAACAAGTGCTCTCTGCACCCTGCTGCGCAAGCTACCACACCCGCTGCTGCAGCACAGTGCGGGTGGGACTCACCAGCTGCACAAGCTGGCTGCTCCTCTCTGCACCTGGTGGGCAGCTAGTTGCTGCCCTCCCAAAGGCTTTTTCAAGGCAAGGGGCGGGGGTGTGGTCGCTGTCACTGTGGGAACGCCCCCCGCCACGTCAGCTGCTCTCTCGCAATGGCTGCCGGGGCTTCGGGGATCAGGACCCGCTGGGAATCACACTGTCCCTGTACGTTTCCCTCTGAGCTTCCTAATCCCTGCTGAACCTCGTGGTTGGCTGAACCTCACCGGCTCTGGTTCTCGCTGGGCTGGCTCCGATCAGCTGACTGTTGTGTTAATATCATGTGGATACTGTGGGTGCAAATAGTTTAGGAGAAGACTTCATGGAGTACAATGATGACTCACAAAGAGGAATTGAAAGTAAAGTTTTAGTATGTTCTATAATTGTTATATATTATACATTGCATGTTATTATATACATGATATATCAATGTCATGTGTCACGTATAGAATATTATGGAAAGACAGAATAATAGAATTGTTTAAACTGAAAATACCTTTAAGATCATCAAGTTCAACCATAAACCTAACACTGCCAAGCCCACCACTAAACTCCCAGGTCCTTTTCCACTAGGCAGCTCTTCCTCAAACCTATCAAGATATTTTGATTCTTCAAAAACCTGATGTTTGCTTTAGCTGTATGGAAAGTGGAAAGATAGGCTACACATAACTCTATAAGCATCTTTCCAGTCCTCCAAAGCATATTCGGTAAGAGTACAGTTGGCAAGAATTTCTTCTGGCAGTGCAGACTAAAGACTCAGAGAAGTTCGTATCAAGTGCCAATGAATAAAAGTAAAAGCAGCAGTTATAACATCCCAGAGCAGTGATTTTGCTTCTGGACGAACTCCAAGTGCCTTGCTGAGTGGAGCATCAGCAGTGCAACATTTAGTGGTTTTCAAAGGAGATTTACCTTCATGCTGTGAAGAATGCTTTTCATTCAAGTTCCTTGAAAGTTATAGCCATGAACTTTTCACAAGGTTTAATACCTTATGAACCTGCTCTGTTAATTACCAGGGTTTTGTTCTTCCTCACACACCCACATGATACCTCTCCATGATCCTACAATAAAATCATTATGATGACATTTTGACAGTTCACTTATTTCAAAGCAGTAGACTACTATGTTATGATTTTGCCAAAGAATAAATAATAAGCTCTAAGTGGAAAGACAAATATAATTTTTATTCAAACACAAATGTCAACAACAGTGGTAGAACTTTTCTGGCAAGGAAAATTACTTGCAGAAAACAAGTATTGTTTTTCTTCCTGACTTTTTATAAGTCTTTCCACAGGTACAGATACATATAGGATAGAATAGTTTTGGTTGGAAAAGACCTTTAAGATCATTGAGCCCAATTGTAAACCTAGCATTGAAAAGTCCACCTCTAAACCATGTACCTAAGAAAATTATTGATGTGTCTTTTAAACACCTTCAGGGATGGTGACTCAACAACTTCCCTCAGAAGCCTGTTCCAATGCCTGACAACCCTTTCAGTGAAGAAATTTTTCCTAATATCCAATCTAAACATCCACTGGCACAACATAGAAATGTGAGTATCTGTACACATAAATTGGTGCAATCCCTTTATCATCGTGTTCTGTTTTTCTTGCTATCGTGCTGTGCTTACCCAAAATAACAACAAGTGCTTATTTTATTAAAAAACAAAACAAAAACAAAAACACTCTCAATTTTTCTCACATATTTGTAGTCTAAGCCCAGACAGCAAAAAACAATATTCGTTTATCTTCCCATCATGGCATAGTTTCCAAATTGTTTCTGTGACTATGTAGAACCACATAGACTTTCATCCTTGTAGCCCAGATAAATTTGTTAATATTCGTAGGTCACAAAAGCATCAAATTCATGTTTCCTGAAAAAAAGAATATCTGAAAATAATTGTTGACAACATTTGTAACCATAAGAACTTAGAAAAGACAGTTTATATTTGAAAGAGAAAGAAACACACATTGCCTCCTTGTATATTTCTTCTTCTATGATTGTCTAAGGGACAATGTAATTTATAGACTACTGTTACAGGTTATGTTTTTCATTAGAAGTGACAAAAAATTGAGCAATTATTCAGTCCAGGTCTTTTTAGTTTCGTTTTTTTTCTCTCTGTCTTTATTATTTTTATAATGTTTTCTTAAATGTTATGATACTTGACACAGCCAATTCTTCTTGTATATACTTAGAATCATAGAATGTCCTGAGTTGGAAGGGACTCACGAGGATCATCAAGTCCAGCTCCTGTCCCTGCATAGGACAATCCCACAGTTCACACCATGTGTCTGAGGGTTTTTTTCCTAGTCTTTTCTTGAATGCTGCCAGGCTTGGGGCCGTGTCTACCTCCCTGGGGAGCCTGTTCCAGTGCTCCACCACCCTCTGGGTAAAGAACTTTCTCCCAATGTCCAACCTAAACCTCCCCTGGCACATCTTCCTGCCATTCCCTTCAGCCCTATCATTGGTGACTAGAGGAAAAAGATCAGCACCTGCCCTTCCTCTTTCCCTTGTGAGGAAGCTGTAGACTGCAATGAGATCTCCCATCGGTCTCCTCCAGGCTGAACAAACCAAGTGACTATAGCCACTCCTCATACAGCTTCTCCTCCAAATCCTTCACCAACTTTATAGCCCTCTTCTGGGCACTCTCCAGTAGATTTATATCCTTTTTAAACTGTGGTACCCAAAACTGCACACAGTGCTCCAGGTGAGGTCATACCACTGCAGAGCATTGCCTCCCTGCCCGGCTGGCAATGCTGTGCTTGATGTATCCAGGACATGGTTGGCCCTCTTGGCTGCCAGGGCCACTGTTGGCTTATGTTCAACTTGCCATGGACCAAAACTCCCAGATCCCTTTCCACAGAGCTGCATCTCTTCCCCAGTCTGCATGTACAGCCACGGTTGCTGTGTCTCACGTGCAAGATCTGGCGCTTGCTGTTGTTGGTGATTGCCCAGGTTTCCAATTTGTCCAGATCCCTCTGCAGGGCCTTTCTGCCCTCTAGAGTGTCAACAGTTCCTCCCAATTTTGTGTCATCAGTGAACTTAGTATTCCCTCAAGTCCTGAGCCTAAGTAATTTATAAAAACATTGAAGATGGATCCCTGTGAAACCCCGCTAGTGACAGGTCACCAGCCAAACATAAAACCCCATTTACTAGAACCCTTTGAGCTCTCTCTTCTGCTTCTTTGCTCTGTCAAACCAACACTTTTCTTCCTGTGATAGACCATTTAATGAAAGATCTGTTCCTTCTAAATCCATATTTATGAGAAAAACTTGTAAACTATCAAATGCAGACATTTATTTTAGAATTAAGAAGAAGATTCTGACTGAACTGAGAAGATATCTGTAAAGGATTTTCAGAGATCTGAAAATCTAGCATATTTGGGAAATCTTTGTGCTCTCATACCTTTAAATCCTTACTTGTTTTTCATTCAAAGTATCCCATTCTGGATACTGTAATGATAGGTAAGAATTTAGTTTACCATACAATTTATCCAATATTTTGTAGTTCTGCTGTCCAAGGGAGTTGAATTATCTCTGTAAACTGTCTTTCTTGTTGAGTGGCAAGGTCAATTTTAGATTTGAAACATCTGACTTGTTCTCTTTCATATGAGCATTCAATTTGGTTTGTTTGTGAGAAGTCATTCTTTTAAATGCTATGACCTTGCTTTGTTGTCATTTTTTTTTTCCCAACCAGTAGTATTTTTAGGCTCTTAAACTTTGGAGTTATTATGCCATATAAATTCTTTATTTTACTCATACATTTATTAAAGATTACCAGAATGTAAAACACTACCATCATGGTATCTGAAATCCTTAGCTGATGTGAAAACCATGTGTTTTTTTTTCTGGTTTTCTAATCTTGTTACTTTTTCTGGTTTTCTAAATCTTATTTGTTCAGAGTGATAGATTAAACTGGTAGACTTTTAATCTATGCAAATCTAAGTAGATTTTTTATTCTTGCTATTCAAAAACTTGTATTTTGGAGGAACTTAATGCATCTAAAGATCAAGTTTTTAAGATCTTATGCGTATTATATTTCAGTAATCACACCAACAATATTTTTTCCTTGATTGAGAACATAGCAAATACCATCTAAATGTGCAAAAAAACCTGTTTAAGAATGATCCGGATTCTTTATCAACAACTCCATCTCCCAAATAAATGAAACACCTCCAAAGACTTGTGAATCTCAGCTGGGGAAAAAAAAAAAAACAAACCACCACCACAACAAAAAAACTAACTAACAAACAAAACCAACAAAAACCAAACAAACAAAATCCCCAAACAAACAAAAGAACAAACAAACAAACAACAACAACAAAATACACAATCTTGATCCAATAAACGTTAATTTAAAAGTGGTTTCAAGGTATAACTAGGAGCATGACTCCAGTGAAGTATGCATGCATCGTATTTGAAGGGAGTATGAGTACATAGTAGCATTCTGATAGAACAGATTAACTCTATTATCTGACTAGCATGTGCCATTACAAGAATACATACAGACTTCACAGTGACATCAACACAGATGGAATAATGTAAGCAAGATATTTTTAATTTCATGAGTCAATTTAGGTTTCATTTCTGTCACATAGTTTCAAGGCTTCCCTTTGTCTTCTGGATTGAATCCCAGAATGTTTCTACCTTATAGCACTTCAAAAAACAAAACAAAACAAAACAAACAAACCAAACAAAATGCCCCCCTCCCACCCACTAAGCTGCTCTCTTTCATTTGAATTTCTGTTATACGATGTAGCACAAGTCAACGTTAAAATCTATTCTGAAAAGATTCACTGGAGTTAACTGAAACTTAGTCTAAAATACAGTATTTTATATAGCCTCATGCTCATCCTCTGGATTGAAAATATTCCATCAATTTAAAGCCAGAATACTGAAAAACTGCTAATTATCAGTCCTCCAAGAAATTTGACAACAACCTAAAAACAGATATCGAATGTTCCACCTATATTTCCATACAAGTGGTTTTTGAAGGACAAGTTAGAACTCTTAGAAAAAGTAAAAAAAATCAATAAGAAATCTGAGTCACTAAAATCCACATTTCAATGAATGGCTTTGGAGTAAGGAACATTGTTTTGATCTGTCCACCTACAATACCCTGCACAGTAAGGTTTTGGTCCATGAGTGGTACTCCTAATTGCAATGTCAATAATCCTGTAAAATAGCAATTAAGTTACTTTACAAAATATTTAATGAAGAATGAGTTTTTCCTCATAAATTCTAGTTGTTAATAGGTTTAATAGTTTCACAGAAAAGTACAGAGTCTTCAAATATCATCAAAATAAATCTTGTATGCTTGAAAGTTTTACAACATTTCCCATCAAAGCTCTTTTCTGAATAAAGACACCTATCATAGTTTAACAATTATTAAAAATAAAACAACAACAAAAACAACAAAAACAGAGAGAGAAATACATTATTCTAGTCAAAGCACAACAATATAGAGCATTTGACCTATCAGCTTATAAGAAAAGTTAAGTTTTAAATTATGCAAAATAAATTCTAGTTGTGTCCACCTATCACTATAAAAAATAGTCACTATCCTCATATGTCAGTTACATCTTTCTATTAATTCTTTCCTGAGATATTACTGACCATCCCCAATATTACTTTTTCATTCTTCAGAAAAGACTGTTAATGCAAGAATAAAAGTAATTGAGAAATAATTGTCCTTATAAGCCCTTTACAAGCTCTTATCATAGACAAGCAAATGAAGTAACAGTTTTTGGAGGGAGGTAGGACCAGTTAAAGGGACAAGTGAAGGAGTTATTCTCTATTTAACTTAAGAAAAAATCTCCCAATTTCATCCATACTGAGGAGTAAAGTTCAAATTCAGATGGAGTGTAAGCTCAGGCATGCTACTGCTTTGCTTGAATATATGACTAGGAATCAGTGGCTTTTCCTAGCTTTATAAGATATGCTTCATAAAGAAATTTGTATGCTCTAGAAGGGATTTGGTGGTTACGGCACAAGCTGATTGTTAAGGTTTAGGTACTTGCTATACCTGGCTCCATTTTGTCATGATTTCCCAGGTTGATTTGCAACAAAAAATCTCTGATTAACCAGGTGAATGCAAGGCAGTTCACATTTTAAATACAGCTAGGATTTTGTGAACATCCTCCAGGGAAAGAAATACAGGCCTAAGGATTCTGGTTCATGACTGAGATCTTCCCTTAAACTGGGAACACAATCAGCCTGAACCACATACCTTTGCAGTTGTGAGCTCATCATCTTAGCTTCAACCACAGCTACCAAATGTCATGCTAATGTAGCCTGGTGATCTGAAGTGAATCAGCTTCTTTGTGTTTCAGTTTCCTGCACTATAGTGTGGAATAACAGCACTTCTGCAGTTTATAGGAGTGATGCTGGAATCCCACAGTATTAGTAGTCTTTCTATGCTAAAATATTATGCTAGAGAGAACTATGCATAAAAAATACCTTAGCAAGAATGACAACCTAGGAGTCATAAACACTGCCACTAGATTGGATATTGGAGACTAGGGATGAATAATTTTCAGTTCATTGGCTATCCATAGGGAGATGAATTATGTATGCAGCGTGGTAAAGAGTCTACTTTGAATCAGCAAATGGATGTCTACTTCTTGAGATTAAAAAAAGAAAAAAAAAGTGAAAATTAGAAAAATAAGCAAAAATGTTATTTTGCGCATTTAGAATATTTTTGTTTGTTTGTTTGTTTTTCCGTTTGTTCATTATAACTGTCTTGTCTGCCGTGATAGTAAAACACAAGAGGATGTGGAACAAGTTCAAACCATAGGTATATAGTAGTATACTAACTGAGCAGGCAATTCAACCAAATGGAATGAAAATGCTTACCAACAAGTATGCAGATTACAACACCGGTTTTGAATATTATATGCCTTGTCATGACCAGTACAATTTTGTTTTCAAACTCTACATTGCTATCATAAGCCTCAAATAGTTGTTAGTAACTCGTATTGACACTGAACAATTTAGTATTTAACAATTTGATTTTTAACCATAAGTTATTCAGTTGCAACATAGGCATTATACAATTTGATGTATTAAACTAATAGAGTTTATGTGAATTTCTAAATCTGAATATAAAACATTCAAAAAAATCTCCAGTTTCCAACTACCTAATTAAAAAAAAAAAAAAAAAAAAAAGACTAAGCTGAAATCATGAATTATTCAAATACTTCTGAAAAAATAATGTATCTGAAATGTGCATAAACTGCTCCCAGAAAATCTAAGAGTATACCATTTTCAAGGTTAGTTTGCTTGGGTCCACTAAAATACTACACATGATGTTTAACTTAGTGCACCTTTTGGACACCTGTTCTTGGTTTCCCTACAGTCCCAGGAAATTCACAGATAAATCAACAGAGATATCAGAGACAAAATCAAAGATAAAGGATTCATTGTTGAAAAAAAGTTCTTTAAAGAAGCAAAGGCACAACTTGGTCACACCCCCAAGACAGATAAATTCAACCCCTTCATTTTTTAAGTTAAGGGACTTGTGTGGGAGTTTTTACAGCTCACAATTAAAACACTTGTACCAGAACTCTGGAACAATTTAAATTTCCCTTTCTGCAACCTGATTCTTTTGCTCTTCTTAGGAGATATGGAGCAGAAAGACACTCTTAAATAAACACTGCTTGCATTTGGAGTGCTAATAGTCTCCATATATCCTTTTATTCTTTTCTCCAACCTAGACAATCTCATCATTTTGGTTTTGTGGAAATCTTATTTTCAGAACTTCTTACCACTCTTATAATTATACCTGGCATTAAAGACTCAATTGTCTTTGTCTTTTTCTTAAACTAAGGGGGTCTAACCAGGACATTTACAACAAACTCTACCTCATAGACTCTGTTAGTTTATGTGATCAAATGCTAATTTACATAAAGACAACAGAGCCTGGAGGAATCTTTTTGACCTGTGCCACAGACATTTAGCCCCTGCTCCATTCTCCCCAAGGGCTATCTCAGGAAAGTATTAGCCCTGTGTGCTGGGTGAGACCCAGTACCATAAGTCCACAGGGGCAGTGCTCTGGGGCATCAAACAAAGAATTCCTGTTCTGGGGGATGGTACTCACTGTGGAATTCCAAGAAAGAACAAGACTTATTATGGGATGTTTAGGGGAGGAGATAAGGGTGGGGAAACTGAGGGATCAATGTGATTGGAAGAGTTGAATAATAGAGGGATAAGGAGATTAAATGGGCTAGTATTGTGTAAGAAAAAGATCTGTATGCTGGTCTAGCTATGCCTTGTTTCTGGTCAACATAGTAAGTTCCGTGTTCCCAATAAATTGCATTTCTAACTACTAACTAACTAACTAACTAACTAACTGAGTGAGGGGACTCTACTTGGCACACATGTGCACATGTGGAGGTCTGAGTGCAGCAGCTGGAGTAGGGCTGCTGGTCAGAGGGTCTTTGTGTCTGGTGTGCCAGCAACAGACAAGACTAGAGCATGAGCATACTCTAGAGGGTTGTGCATGGGGGTACATGCAATTTAGTAGAGAACATCAGGCTGGATTAGACATTGAATAGAATAAGAAGAAGGGGAACCAGGTATCGAAGACCCCATAACTTCACTCAAATACTGGAGAGATCAGAAGGTCTGAGACATTATTGTAGAGAGAGGTAGTCAAATATCACTACTGAGAGATCAAGCGATTTGGGTAGGGCTATTAGTAAGGTCACAAATCTAAACCACCTACTGGAGAGATCCATTCATGCATGTATGTGTGTCTGTGCATGAGGCAAATGAGGAGATGTAGCAACCCACAGGTGAGCTATTGGATAGAAAGTGTCTAAGGTTTGTGACTGAAGGGAATTAGGGGTTATGTGTTTCCAAATGCATGCGTGTGGGGTTTTGTGTGTATGTCTGGGTATCAACAGCTGGAGTGGGGCTGTGAGCATCAGGGACTTCTGTGTCCATGTGCTAGCCACTGGGGAGAGTGAGGGTCCAGGACCAGCTACTGTATATATATATATTTCCCCTGGTGTTTTCATCTTGATCAGCCAAGAGAGGAAAAGGATCAGGCCATTTGTGCTTGTTGTATTTTAATGAGCATGGTGTGTTATGTATCTATATTGATCTGTATGGTCAGCCATGCAAATATATATAGAGAAGGAGAGAGTATACCTATTGAGAATACATGTTCAGCACCACTACTGGCTAGACCTGTGGTTATGAAGCTGCAGTAACCTTGAATCTGTTGGGCTATAAGACTTGACAGCTCCTGAAAGATTCACCATTCATCAGTGAAATAATCATGTGTTGTAGTCAGTATGGACAAAATACAGTTTATTACTCAGCAGCACAACGTAAATTTCGTTGATCCAAAAGGCTATTCATTGATTCTTGCAGGTGGTGATCCAATACAGTATAAAGCAATACAAATTGGTTTTATTTAAGATTTTCAGTCTTAAATATGCAGAATTCTGAGCTGGACATCTTGCAGTGGCAAATGTTGAATGTTGTGACTCCGAGCTCCACTGAATTCTACATTTTGGGCTATTTTGTCCTTTCTATTGGACAGTTCAGCTCCATGCTGAACTGACATTTTATGGAACACCTCAGCTTTCAGCTGAGTAAGAAGTGCAAGCACTAGAAAAGCAAAAGCTTTTAAAAGAGGCAATTTCTGTCCTGGGGAGCCCTGTACCCCTGAGACCCCGGATGAAGCCAGGTCAATGGAGGAGTTTGCTTTAGTCGATGAGGACTGGGTTAGGGAGCAATTAAGTAGTCTGGACATCCATAAATCCATGGGTCCAGATGGGATGCACCTGCGGGTGCTGAAGGAGCTGGCTGAAGTCATTGCTAGACCACTCTCCATCATCTTTGCCAAGTCTCGGGAAATGGGAGAGGTGCCCGAGGATTGGAGGAAAGCAAATGTCACTCCGGTCTTCAAAAAGGGCAAGAGGGAGGACCCGGGTAATTACAGACCAATCAGCCTCACCTCTGCCCCTGGGAAAGTAATGGAACAGCTTGTCCTTGGTGCCATCTCAAGGCATATCAAGAATAAGAGGGTTATTAGGGGCAGTCAGCATGGCTTTACTAAGGGTAAGTCATGCTCGACCAACCCTATAGCCTTTTATGAGAATGTAACAAGGTGGATGGATGATGGCAGAGCGGTGGATGTGGTCTACCTTGACTTCAGTAAAGCCTTTGACACATTCTCCCACAGCATCCTAGTTGCTAAGTTGAGGAGGTGTGGTCTAGACAATAGAGTAGTGAGGTGGGTTGCAAACTGGCTTAGGGAGAGAAGCCAGAGAGTGGTAGTCAATGGTGCGGAGTCTAGTTGGAGGCCAGTATCTAGTGGAGTGCCTCAGGGGTCAGTACTGGGGCCAATATTATTCAATATATTCATTAACAATTTAGCCGAGGCAATTGAGTATACTATCAGCAAGTTTGCTGATGACACCAAGCTGGGAGGAGTGGCTGACATACCAGAAGGCTGTGCTGCCATCCAGCGGGATCTGGGCAGGCTGGAGAGTTGACTGGGGAATAACCTGATGAAATTTAACAAGGGAAAGTGTAGAGTCCTGCATCTGGGCAGGAACAACCCCAGGTTCCAGTATAGGCTGGGGAATGACCTATTAGAGAGCAGTGTAGGGGAGAGGGACCTGGGGGTCCTGATGGACAACAGGATGACCATGAGCCTGCACTGTGCCCTTGTGGCCAGGAAGGCCAATGGCATCCTGGGTTATATTACAAGGGGGGTGGTTAGTAGATCGAGAGAGGTCCTCCTTCCCCTCTACTCTGCCTTGGTGAGAACCCATCTGGAGTATTGTGTCTAGTTCTGGGCCTCTCAGTTCCAGAAGGACAGGGAACTGCTGGAGAGGGTCCAGTGTAGGGCAACAAAGATGATTAAGGGAGTGGAGCATCTCCCTTATGAAGAAAGGCTGAGGGAGCTGGGTCTCTTTATCTTGGACGAGACTGAGGGGTGACCTCATTAATGTTTATAAATATGTAAAGAGTGAGTGCCATGAGGATGGAGCCAGGCTCTTCTCAGTGGCAACAATGATAGGACAAGGGGTAATGGGATCAAGCTGGAACACAAGAGGTTCCACTTAAATTTGAGAAGAAACTTCTTCATAGTGAGGGTGACAGAACACTGGAACAGGCTGCCCAAGGGGGTTGTGGAGTCTCCTTCCCTGGAGACATTCAAAACCCACCTGGACATGTTCCTGTGTGATCTCATCTAGGCATTCCTCCTCTGGCAGAGGGATTGGACTAGATGATCTTCTGAGGTCCCTTCCAATCCCAAACATACTGTGATACTCTGATACTGTGATACTGTGAGATACAGTTGCACTTTCACCTCTACATTTCCACCCTTATGACTTAAACAAAAAATACATGGGCTATGAAGAAATTTTCATACAAAGATGCTTCAAAATACTCCAAAGAAGTAGAAACCAAATAAAAAGTAATTTACAAAATGATCAAAATATGGAGGTCATGAGGATTAAACTACACGCTCAAGAAACTAAGTATCTAACTTTACCAATAGAAAAATAAAACTCATCCCCTATTTGTTAAAAAGGTCATGAAACATTGAACTGGACTTCTCCTTAACAAAAACTAAGCTTTTGAAAAACTCTATTATGTCCAAGGGGAGTAAAGAGGATTGTATTGGCTTTGGATGTTCTTTACTTGCTGTCAGTAGGGATTCAGTAGTGTCTGAGGAGTTTTGTTTTGAACTTTCTCATTTGCTTACATGCTTTCAAAGGAATGAAAAAAGCCCATTTTTTCCTTTCGTAAAGATTTATCAGGTTCCCTGGTAAAGCGTGGATAATTATATCAGAAGGTTTAATCTGAGAGGTTACCACAGATAAACATTTACCACCACTAACTCCAGTATTTGGCTACTTCTTTCTGAAATAGCACAATCAAAGCTGGTGTAAGAGTCAAAACAGCAAAAGTTCATATTCTGTTGAAATAAAAAAGAATATTACATTATTTAAAGAGAATCTGGATTTATGTGTACCTAAGAAGAATCTTTGAACAAATGAAAACCGAAGTATATTTCAAATATCCACTTTAATCAGAATATTAGAATATCGTTATACAGACAAAGAGGTAGTCTATGTTCAAACTTAGATAAAACAGTTCTATGTCTAACAGGCAATATGTACAAAATTCTGGTTTGAAACATTATGAAAACAGAACAATACAGAAAATAGCAATTATCTTCAGCTCATACATTTATACAGACTCTACAGCTGGAGCAACTCCTCAAAATGTTAGTAGGAATGTAAATAACAAAACTGGGAAAAGAGTTCAGAGAAAATGGAAATGAGAAGAGGTGATTTCAGCTGCCTCCAACTATGAAAAAAAAAATCTGAAAGTTCATTGATTGTATAATGATACTAATTGTGTAATATTATATATTCTTTAACATTTGAAATGAAAACTGGAAACTTATACCAAACCTGGAAAAAACCTGCAAATATAACAGTAACTTTAACTTCAGATGTGTTTCAGGTATATGTCTGAGTTTCATCTGTGGTGTATCAGCTGTCACATTATGGAAAGATCACTAGAAGTAAAGCCAAGCATGTAACAACTCACTCAGCCAAACTAAATGTCAGCTTTTTTCCTAAGTGGGAAAACTGATAAAATTATTTCAGTACTGCCAGCAACCAACGTGTGAGTGAGCATAGTTGTAGTCCTTGTTGACATTTTATAACTTGGTTTCAATACACAATGGGGAAATTAAAACTCATTTAGTTATGACCTTTTTCACTTAAAACTTACAGATGCTCAGAAAGTTTAATTCTAAGAAACCTCAGATATACATTTTTATTTGGAAAGTTTCCAGATATTTTTTTAATAATCAAATTAAATATAATTTGTTGTTGCTCTTGCTAAATTTGTCACCTTAAATGAGACAAATAATTCTTTGTTCTGGATATCTCTCATTAGTTTTTCAAGATTTTTTTTTTTTATCTTGGTGGATATCAAGGTTATCAAGGATCTGCCTGCATACGTTATTGTCTAAAGCCATAAATCTTAAAAAAATTAAGAGGAAACATAATGAAAAATAAGTGGATTGCTTTAAGATATCCAGTAACACATGGGCTGACAATTCTATTATACTATAGTAATAGTTATAATTTTAGCTATAATCCCATCATGTCATTGTCTATCAAAGACAGTACACATACTAAAATTGAGCAGTCAGTGGAGAATATGGAAAGGTTTGGTAATTAAAACTACATAACCATTTCTTGTAGACATGTTGGTGTGACCTACCAAAGCACAGTTTTGTTCAAGAAGATGCCTGTTTACAAAGTGTTATTAAATGTTGCAGACCTCCTAGTCTTTGATTTCTGTAGTAAACTCAGGATTTATAGAATGAAATCATTTTACAGCGGATTAATTGTCTCATTCTGTCCTCTCTTTTCCACGAGCCTTTACCTGAAGAAGTCATTTCTGAGATCAACAACCTGTATATCTCTGCATGTAAACAAACATATGAAGTGCATCATTCACCAGACTTAGAAAAAAAGCTGAATTTGTGTGTGACACATTTGTGTGTGTGTTGAAAATAATTTTAATTTCATTACCACCATGCAGAAATTGGTGATTAAACAATGGCAGAAAGTGAAGTATTAACATTGAACTGCTATACGTCAGCACTGAAGGAAAAACAGGAATGACAGTGACAAGTGAAAGGACTGAGAGAATACAGTGATCAAAAGGGAAAAGCTCAGAGGAAATAAGTTTGTAGAATGCATTTGAAATGCAAAAAGACATGAATGAAATGTAAAAGAAGTAAAACTTGTATGGAGAAGAGTCCTTTAAAGAGGTGTGGGCAAAAATGTATTATATTACACAATTCTGGTGTGGTTCTGTCTGTTGGAGCCCAATTGGCACGTGGAATTTGTCACTTATATCTCTTCCAGCCATGAGCCAGCACTGTGCCCTTGTGGCCAAGAAGGCATCCTGAGGTGTATTAGAAGGGGGGTGGTTAGTAGGACAAGAGAGGTTCTCCTTCCCCTCTACTCTGCCCTGGTGAGAACCCATCTGGAATATTTTGTCCGGTTCTGGGCCCCTCAGTCAAGAAGGACAGGGAACTGCTGGGGAGAATCTAGCGCGGGGCAACGAAGATGCTGAAGGGAGTGGAGCATCTCCCTTATGAGGAAAGGCTGAGGGAGCTGGGGCTCTTTATCTTGGAGGAGACTGAGGGGTGACCTCATTAATGTTTATAAATATGTAAAGAGTGAGTGCCAGGAGGATGGAGCCAGGCTATTCTCGGTGACAACCAATGATAAGACAAGGGGCAATGGGTACAAACTGGAACACAAGAGGTTACATTTAAATATGAGAAGAAACTTCTTCATAGTGAGCGTGACAGAACATTGGAACAGGCTGCCCAGGGGGGTTGTGGAGTTTCGTTCTCTGGAGACATTCAAAACCTGCCTGGACACCTTCCTGTGTAACCTCATTTAGATGTTCCTGCTCCGGTGGGGAAATTGGACTAGGTGATCTTTCAAGGTCCCTCTCAGTCCCTAACATTCTGTGATTCTGTGATTCTGTAATGATATGACATGCAAAAAAAGAATCCTGTGCAACTTAGGCAGTCAAATGATAAGAAGTCATTCACTGAGGTGCCAGAAAATGCCACTCCAAGATATCAGTACACACCTGCCAACCTGAACCACCATGGACCTGACACATATGTCTTGAATTTTACACTGGATTGCTGTGATTGCTGTTCTGTGTACATGACTCACAGGATTCTCTAGAAACCTTGCCCTGAGGAGGAGCCTTCCAGGAAAGATGCTGAGCTCTCAGATAAGCTGGGCCTGATGGGGCCAAACTAATGATGAAGATGACATGTCTCAATCTGTTTTGGATCTCCTAAGACTAAACCTATATTGTCATTTAGAGTGTTTGCCATGAATCATTGAATTATTTTGTTGGAAGAGACCCTTAAGATCGAGTCCAACCATAACCTAAATCTATCACTAAAATGAAACTAAATGAAGCAAAGAAGCTTTCTCTTGCATAGTGTAACATGCATGCTGATTAAACCAAGTCATGTCTGAATAGTGGTGGAGGTGATTACACTGAGAGATAATTATGTCTCTATTTATTTTTTTATTATTATTATTTTCAGTCCAAGAGTCACTATCTTCAGAAACTGTCTTCCAGGGTCATTGTGTTTGCTTCAGCGCTGGAATGTAAACTGCTAGAATATAAAATAGTTTCATGAATTCAAACATTTACAGTCTTTCTGGGAAGTTTCATGCTGGTTCTTTATAGACCTTCTGGAATATTCTTTGCGATGAACTGGAGATTTTTAGTTAGTGGTTTTCTACATCATGTCAAGGGTTGTCAGTGGTGTTTAAACCATTTATCCTTTCACATACTCAATGAATGTGCACACAGTACAAGGCAGGAAACTGTATTTCCCATTTTTGTTTTAGAAAGAGTTCTAAAAATGTATTAAGTGACAATTATGTTACCTCATTCCTTATTCAGGAGCATGTGTTTTCTCATTTTTCTTTCTTTGTCCAGGTTTCTGGTTCCACTTCTCAAGGCTTCTTTAACATATCATGACTATGTATACTTAACGTATTGAAATATACTATAGAAGTTTTATCTATCAAAGTAGTTAAGTACTAGATTAAGACTAAAACCACTGAAATTTAGAAACTTTCGTTTTCTCCCTTACACAGAGAAAGTGTATAGAAAATTTTGTGAGTCAGTAACAAGCAATACTGCCCAATCCCCAGACTAGGAAAAGACTATACTTGCTTAACTTCTTATCTGTGTGCTGCATGGCAGCGTGATTTCAGTATAGAAATCAACCTTAGGGCATACCGTGGTTCTACTGCTGTTTCCTGTAAGTGCATCTCTGAACTTACTGAACTTCTTTTTCTTTCTTCTCTTCTTAGAGGTTATTTTTGTTCTCTTTTTCATTTTACATTTTGTGAAAGTGCCAAAAGGCAGGACACTCAGTTTTTATATTACATATGCGTCACAAAATGTAATGGAGCAATTTAAATGAAATTATCTAATTGGAAGTTGGAGAACAAAGCCACCAAAATTTAGAAATCTGAATTTAACTATAGAATTAAATATTTTGTTGTTGACTATGATACTGAACAAAAAAAAAAAAAAAGGAGAGTAATTATCCAATGAATGAAAAAAAGTATTGAGTTCAACAATCAGGTTTTACAAAAAACAAGTGTTTTGTGATAACTTTTCATTTTTTAGCTCACATTTTAAAGGTTATTATACTCAAGTTTAAAAATAGTTTGGCAATATATTTCCTTTGCTATCACCCTCTGTAATATTTCTCTCCAAAAATCAACAAGATAAAAGTCATGTTATCTTTATGCATTAGTTTTCTAATTATGAGTAAACAAAATAGTACCAGAGAAGATACATAAAAATAGGGTTTTTTTATTACCAGTGTTAACAGCTATTTCCAATCATTTTAAACAATTTTCTGTAAACTTCTTGTTCATTAACTGCTTATTTAATTTCAGTAAATAGACACTAATCTGATGAACATGAGATGATTGTGTTGACTATCATAGTTCAGGAAATAGGTCTTAGGAAGACAGCACTTTCTCATGTAATTTTATTGTCAGAATGCTCAAAAATAAACTGCATTTGAAGACAACAATTTCACAGGAAAAACAAGGCAAGCCACAAAGACGATCTGACAGGCTTGGTTTTGGCTTGTTGCCCTCACTCTCTTTAACATCTTAAATCAGCTTCCAGATTTTCCTTCTGAGTAAAAGTTTCAGTTTGCTGCTTTTTTTTTTTTTTTTTTTTTTTTCTTACATGAAAACTAGTTACTCATGAGCTTTTTTGGAGCTTTAATTTGAATATAGTCAGATACTTCATTTTTTTAGGCAAGAACACTAATTAGGATTAAAAGGTTTGCAGCAAATGTAATTTCAGTTCCACCAGAAACTTAGAGCTCAATCCTACAGAGGACTTCAATACCCAAAATAGAATGTAGGTGGAATTGAGCTGCCTATATTTAAACTTGCTATCTTAAAAACTTGGCAACCTGCACCTTAGCCTACTCAAGGTGAAGGAATGAGGTGTACTTTTTTTAAACTCCACTGTGGGGGCTGAGCTTCTCCTCAGCACATCAGTACCTTGACAGACTCTAAATGGAATGACAGCTCTTTTTTTTTTTCATAATATGGTGCTGGTATTACCATCGTCCTTTTAAATATTTCATGTCTAAAGCAAGTTTTTAAATCAGATGTTGAGGATCAGCATCCTTCTCAGTCTAATGAGCTCTATTTTCTGCAAGACTTATGGATCTACTCACCAGGTATTTTTAAGTGTGTGGAACACTTGACTCCTGATAAACCTGTGGAGCAAAGAAACAAATTAATGGAAAATGCTTCAGGCCTTTACATTGTCAGAAGTATAAATCCTGAGGTGTTTAGCTCTGGAGACAATGATTCCTAATCCAGACCTGTTTGTGTATCTCATTCAATGTATATACAACACAGAAGCAATGCCTAAGCAAGGTCTGGAGTCCAGAATCTTACCTTTCTTCGTAAGTGCAGAAGCCACTCTAATATAGAGAAGAAAATATGAATTCTCTGAAAATATTTGGATTCCTTGTTGTACAGTGAAAAATCTACAAAAGAGGAAATGAAGTGTTGTCCGTACTTCTGATACATAGTCAATTGGTTCGAACACACTCATAAATATCGGTAGATTCAAATTTCAGTGTTCATCTTAGACATCTCAATTATGACCTTGCAAACAGTCCAGCTCCATTCTGAGTCTAATTCTTAACCATGTACCTAACTTAACACAGTGCTGCCATTTAGTCTCAACTATGATGTCAGTTTGGGAGGTGAAATATAATATATTAATTATCTGAAGACTGACTGTTCTCCCTCTCTCTCTTTATTTTTTTTTCCCTTTTAGGTATTGTAAAACATAAAAGAGGTGTCAAATGAAAAGTGCAAAGGTAGCACATTTTTCATTTTTCACACTCAGGTAAAAACTATGTCTTTATTAAGAAAAAATATAAAATCTACTGACATACAGCACAGTGTTAAGCTTGGCCTTTGAAATGAAAACACACACATAGTATTTTTATTGCTATTAACCGGAAAGTTTAGAAGAAGTGAAGAGTAATGATTGAACTATTGTTATCATATGCTTACTTCTACAGTGCTTTATCACCACAGACTTTTATCTTTACTGTGAGCACTCTGAGAATTCTTTTCTTTATAGATTCTTATTTCTACTTTTACTGCTTTGGTTTATGAAGATGTGAAATAGGAATAGTCATCCATTTGTGAGAATTGTTTAGTGAATGCCTCCTGAAAACAAAACTTTTATTATAGCATTCACTTTTATTATAGGCATTCACTATTGATTATTTGGAAGCAGATGTGACTTCAGTTACCTTAAAATACATCTGTTTGCTTCAAGTAACTAGAGTTGTTCTCTGTGATCTAGTGTTGACAATGAAGATGTATTTATTACACAACAGAAAAGCTCTTCCATTGAGTAGTAAATTGTAGCTGAAAACTACATTTATTCTCTTGCCAGAGGAACCAAACTTTTGAACAATACCACCATGTCTACTCTAATCTTCCTTTAGCAGTTGTTTCCTATGTGCATTTTTGCATACTTTACAGCATATATAGGTGACTAGCTCTCTAACCTATGTAATGGTTTCCTTTGTATTGCTACAACTGCAGTGTATAGCTCTGCTCAGAGAAAAGCTTTTTATAAAATCTACTTCATCTTTCAGTGAAGACTAAACTCCTAGTTTCACTGTACTTCTCTTTGTTGAAATGGAATTATGGCAGCAGCAGTAAAAAGTGAATAAAAGGCCAGACAGTAAAAGGTGCATAACTATAATAGGGTGATCACTGCCATTATGAGGGTGACAAAATTCATAGTAGTAATCAGAGGACAATAATTAGTAAAGCAGCACATAACCTAACACATTTTTCACTTATACATAACATATTCTGAACATTCTTTCACAATCATTCTACTTCCAAAAAGTAAATATGGCTGTGAAATAAAAACATTTTCCATGGAAAATTCTACCATTCTTTTATAAAATAATAAATACCACGCATGTGCTTGTGTGTGACAGAGGAGGTAGACAGGGAATGTGAATGGTTCCCAGTTCTATTGTTTATTGAATATAACATATGAGGTCGGACAGAAAAAAAATAGCAGCAACAGCATTTATTGTTGCTGTTGTTTTTTAGTTTAGTTTTGTTTTGTTTTGGTTTGGTTTGTTTTTTTTTGACATTTCACTTCACTAATTCCATTGAGCTGAAACTCACCTCTCTGCAGGTAGCTGCATTATGCTCTTATACCATAGCCTGAATTTTACATTCCATAGGAGGAAAATTCAGTGTTTCCATAACTGAAGCCTGTGGTGACACTCATTGTAGTGAGTAAACAAAAGGGATATTTTGCTCTGAATTAGTCTATTTTCTCTCTAAGTGGAGATAAAATTCCAAACCATGAACATACACACACAAATACAGTACTGGTAGATACTACACTGTGCTTTGCATCTAGTTTTGGATGGGTGGTAGTTCTGTTTCGGTTTGGTTTTTGTTTGTGCTGAAGCAGAAGGACGGTTCAAAACTACAAAATCTAGAGTTCATGTTATGATAAACTTTTAATAGCTGTTTCTCTCTCTGTGATAGCTGGGGAGAGGAGGCACTCTGCCTATTTTTTTCCTCTCTGCTCATGTTTGCTAAGCTCTCCTGAGTCTGAGTTCTTCTGAAACTCTCATTTGGCAGTGTTTATTAGTGTACAGGTAAGATTTGAGAATATATTTGATACAAACACATAATGACACATATCTCTTTATCTTCATTTGTGCAAATAAATAAAATATGAATAATAAAACATGAAAAATATGTATTAGTGTGTTTTACACACTCTCCTTTCAATATGAAAACTTTGGCGCTTAAGTAAGTATAAATTGATATGCTTCAAAATTGCCCTCTAGCTAGAGAGCATTTTCTCATATCAGGTATAGTGTTATTTCATTGTCATCAAAATAAAAGTTCACTTTTCATTGCCCAGACAGTTGAAAAATATATCGTAACTCCAGGTACCGAGAGTTCTGCAAGCTGACATTTACATTTGCTATATCTTGGTTAATACATTTCAGATTCTGACTTTCCTGACATTTTCTCATACAAAGTTACTTTCCTTACTCTAGGAGTTTAGCAGATGTGCATTCAAGTCTAAGAAACTGTAGGTGTTGAGCTTGGGGAAAAAAAAAAAAAAAAAGAGAAAGTGCAAGACTGAGAGACAAAGCCTTATTGTATGGATGTAAATGAATAAAATGAGAGGTGGATTGTCAGAGAGTTTATATTTGAAGAAATGTACTTACCTTTGAGCTTATTTAGGAAAAAAACAAACAAACAGAAAAAAACAACAAACTTTTAGCAATTTTATTTGTTTTACCATAGAATTATAAATCTGCTGACGAGATTTATAACTTGTTTTGTTTGCACTGATGTAGTCAAAACCAGCGTAAGTCCAACAATGCTATACAGCCTAACAACGAATGTTCAAAGACACTTCTGAAGTTATTGTTAGTATAAGGTCTAACTTGGGTTGTCTTATTGATTATGCCTCTCTTATGAAATATACTCACAAGCAATTGTATGTGTTTTAGCTGATGATTGTCTTTTTAAACGTGTTTTTTTGCATAAATATTCACTTTACCACTTTTATCTCACTTTATTCATTTTCCACCTTGTTGAAACAAGCAGACATTTAAAACTCTGTAAACCAACACTTTTGAGGGTCTTAGAGGAACAAAAAACTGCACAACCGCTTTTAGTTTGCCAACATGCATTGTAAGATGTGTAAACTGTAGACAGAGCATTTCCAAGTTCATGTGAATTCTCATATTAAACAAGTGGTGTGTCTTTGCTTTTATATGCAATACCCTATTCAAATTCAGTTATTATTTCGGAAGTCTTTTGTATTTGCTTGTTAAAAAATTGCATTTGATTCTGATCTGACTGAAACATATCTAAGTATTGATCTATGCTGGCAGTTATGAAAATAAAATGAAGTCTGATATATGATATCATATGATATATGGACCATTTCTCTGACAACTTTGGTTACTGTTAAACCAAAGGTTTCATTTTTAGCACAATCTTTCCTTTTGTTTAAAACATTTTCTCTACAGATATAATTCTGTAGGCATACCAATGCTAACAGCCACTGACATTGTAAATCTCATGGATTCAACGTGAGCTTTCACAGTCATATTACAAAAATGTATGGTTCTCCTGTTGTGCCACAAACTTTAGTGCACTTTAAACATACTGAGTGAGATGTCTGCTTCTTCTGAAGAAACTCTCTGCATCTCACATTAGATTCCCTGTCGTCATCATCACCAGTTACCTTCATCTACCTGAGCTTATTGACATTTCTACTGCAGCCTGCAATCAATTTTCAAGGTCATGAGGCTCTGTAATGGAATATTAACACCCTGTGAGTAGGCTTGCCAGCAGGAGGTGTGTCAGAGCAATTTGACAAACAGTGCTTTGAAGGACTATGACCTTGCAAACCTCTAGCAGGGCAATCTGTGAATTTGAAGTAGCTGTCAGATTTAATTGTAAAAGGGTGTATATTAATACACAGGATTACAAATGAAGACTCATTCATAAACATCCCACTAAAGAAAGGATCACACAACAGTTTAATAGAATATCTGTACTCTTATTACAAACACAAAATGCAAAAAATTGGCTATTTATCTGCATCCTTGGAACACCACAAATTGTACCGTATTTTCCAATTGATTCCTTCTTTTTTATAATTAAATATTTTTTTATAACATGCCAAATCCTGCCTCAACTGGATACTGACACACGTCCCACTGATTTTAGCAGAAGTAGACCTGCCGCCAAAAGACAGTTATAATGATGGTCATGTTAAAATTGGAAACCACAGCAAAATCTTTTACGTTACAACTAAGCACCTGAAATTAGATTTTTAAACCCATATTGATACTTCTACATAAATTTGGGCAGCTTTTCAAAGACAGTGGCTGGGAATCAACTGAAAAGTTCTAGTGGAAGAGAAGTTAGGTCGTATTTTTCTGTGAGATTTAATATGGATTTAAAGACTTAACTGCAAACATCCAGGTTTGGAAATGCTGGCTGATAGTTGGAGACAAAACATGCCTAGTGTTTTCTGAGAAAAATCAGAAAATTATGCAGAAAAGACCATGTGCAGTACAGTTCACTATAGCATAAAGAGAGACAATAAAACACTGAGGACTCAGCTTAAAAAATATTGTAAAATTACTGGTAATGACTGAACAGAATGATGTTTTTTTGTTTGTTTGGTTGTTTTTTAAAAAAAGCCTTATCCGAGAGCTGAAAATACAGAAATAAAACATAAATGATAATTACACAGCCCAAGTATACATTTCTGAAGAAATATTGTCAGTAATTGTGCTTTTATGATCATCATTTAAAAGGCAGATTTATACAGCAGTGAATTCTCAATTACAAAAAGAAGATTCCCTTTTGCAAATAGAAATGTGCTGCTATTAGAGAGAAATGCTTATGTTATTCATGCTCAACATTACAGTTTGTCTCCTTATTAACTGTTCAGAAAATTTGTGAATGCTAATCCTACCAGCTTGCACTGTTACTCAGCGCAGCATAGTAAGAACTTGAGCAAGTATTGTCTGCAAAAAAACCCGACCCATCTAACGTGTTGTGATGAGTGGCTCTACACTCTTTACCACACTGGTGGTGGTTTGGTATTTGCTCCAAAATGAGGTAAAAATCTTCGCTGTGGCCAGGCCATGAACTCCTTCAGCTTACCAACAAAGGAGCAGAATGGTACAGTGGGCAATGATGCCTATGAGTTTGGAAAACAGAGCTGTATGAATAGTAGGTGGATTTTTCAAAACTCATTTATAAAGAAACAATGAAAGTTATAGTCACAAACAGTCCCTGCATACCTTTCCTCACACATATATGATTTGACTACCATCCAACTGCTTTATCCTATAAGTAAGGCAGCCTAGGTGAGATTTCTTAGAGCTTTTCCTGCTGGGTAGCATGGTTATATAATGGAGATCTCCCTTTGAGCTGGGATACCTGTCAAGGTTGCTCCTTGAGGCAGAGAGACATTTTAGCAACATCAGCTCTTTGGTAAGTGACCAACATTGTGTATATCTTTGCAGTATTGTAACTTTGATTTTTTGCCTTGGTAACTTTGATTCCATGCTGAGCTGATACTAATGAAACATTACTCAACAGAAGGGTTTCCCTTACCCTTTGCACCTCTGGTCTGTGTGAAATACTCTAACTCAAGGCTGACCCGCTTTTCCTCTATACGTTTCTTCCATACAGTAATTAATAAGGTGAACCTTGCCATTGAACTTCTTTAACCTTGTCAAACCACCATTGAATTAATTGCAATCTGTCAAAATATTATTCTATATCAATAAAGCATGTTGCTGCTTTTCTGTTTTGAGTGAGGTGCATTCCACTGAGCTGTGGCATGTGTGCAATTTTTATAAAAAGATATCTCATTTTAGCTGATCTCACTTAAGAACAAAATGGCTTGACAGCACATGCAAGTTATGCAGTTCTGAGGCCCTGCCAGTATCCACAGAATGAAGCAATAACTTAAGCCTGATCCAATGCCAGCTGAAGTGAAAAGGAATCATCTCATTGCTTTCAGTGGCTTTTGGATCATGCAATCCTTGACAAATCTACCCTCCACTACACCCTGACATAATTCTCATATCACACAAGGCAGTTGGACACAAAAAGTACAAAGACATCAGCAGGCATTAGATTTATTTCTTTCAGAAATTTGGTGAATGATGTTCTTTGCATGTCAAGGTTGTTGTCCAGCCAAATGCACATACTTTGCTTATTACATGTCATATGTCCACTTTTAGTATAAAAAATACTTCCTTTTGAAGTAGAATGTTGACTCCACTAATATTTTCAACAAATTTTTTAAAAATCTTTTTTCCCTTCTTTCATGCAGTTCTGTAAGCTCTGGTGCACAGTCACATAGGAGAAGCAGTCAGTGATAGATCACTTAACCTCCACTGCTTTCCACTAGCAATACAAGACTGTTTTCCTTTTCTGTATTTTTTTTTTTCAACTCAGTCTTTCTACATATCTTTAAATTCATATGATACAAACTGAACAGTTATAATTTATGAACTTGGCTGTGACATCATGGCTCTATTTACTGACATGAAGGCTCTGCTCTTACCCTCAGCTTTTAAACATAATAGTGATGAACTATGTGGACAGCTCTGGGCTAGAATTTCAACACCATTGCTCATAATTTAAAAAAGCTGACCCAAGCTATTTTTCCTGCCACTGTACCAATTTGTATTCTTATAAACTATACACAGTTGAAGTTGTTTTTTATTAGACTGTAATTCAATAGGTGGCACCCTACAGTCAGTGAAGAACAATTTTCTAAAATAAATATTTTTTAATAATGAGGTATAAAATAAATAACAGTTTAACTGTTTCATTTGAGGGCATATAGTTGTTAGATAAACGACACCACCTTGAAAGAGGGGGTAAAAAGTGAAACAGAAAGAAAATATATTGCATCCTTCCATGGCCTTGAATCACATGTTCTGCAACAGATTTAACCTTCTCTGCATCTCTACTCCTTATGCTGAGGGTTTATTTGAAAATAAAGCCAAAGATAACCCAAATAAGAATTGGAAGCTGAATTACAGTGAAAGGAGCTATTGAAATAGAGGGAACAGAAGGTTGTGGGGGATAAGGGACAGTGAGGTGATGGGGAGGAGTGTGGAGGAGGCTGCATGTTTTCCATCACACTAGCTGAATATTCAGGTAGTTGGCACCAGTCACTGCAAACTGTAGCCATGTTTTTGTGCCTAAAAAAAATTAATCTGCAGATTATAAGCATGTAAATGCAGTACCTGGGATTACTTTTTGAGACAGAACAGAGAATTCTACTCCCTGTATGCATTCACAGTTTCAAGACAAAAAAAAAATATTTTATATATATATATATATATATATATATATATACACCTCTTCTCCCTTCTTATTAGTTCTCATTTCTGTCACCTTGGTATTGAGAACAACTGGATAAATTTCTATGATGAAATGACTACATTGCTAGATGAGAGAACAGCAGTCAATATTGTTTACCTACACTTTAATAATGCTTTCCACACTGTCTCCCGTGAAATCTTCATAAAAGAGCTGATGAGATATGGGCTAGAAGAGCAGACAGTGAGGTAGATTGAAAACTGGCTGAATGGCCAGGCCCAGAGCGTGGTCATCAGTGGCACAAAATCAAGTTAGAGTCCTGCCACCAGTGTTCACTGGGGGTCAGTACTGAGTATGATCCTCATTACGTTCATTATTGGTATGGATAATGCAGCAGAGTGTATCCTCAGCAAGTTTGCTGCTGATGTAAAACGGATACATCAGAGGGTCATGCTGCAATCCAGAAGGACCTCAACAAGCTGGAGAAATGGGCTGACAGGAACCTTATGAAGTTCAACAAGGGAAAGTACAAAGTCCTGCACCTGGGGAAGAACAATCCCATTCACCAATATATACTGGGTGCCACCCAAATGGAAAGCAACTTTGCAGAAAAGGGCCTCAGGGTCCTGGTAGACACCAAGTTGACCATGAGCCCACACTGTGTCATTGTATCAAAGAAGGCTAATGATGTCCTGGTATGCACTAGGAGAAGTGTTGCCAGCAGGTTGAGAGAAGGGATCTTTCCCTGTACTCAGCACTAGAGAGATCACACCTGGAGTACCATGTCCAGTTCTGTGCTGCCTAGTACAAGAGAGACATGGACATACTGAATAGAGTCTGACCGTGAAGATGATTAAGGGACTGGAGCTGAGAAAGCTGGGACCATTTACCCTGGAGAAGAGAAGGCTTAGGGGGATCTTATCAATGTGTATAAATACCTGAATGGAATATGCAAAGAAGGTAGAGCCAAGGAGCCCAATGACAGGACAAGAAGCAAGGGGCACAAACTGGAATGCAGGAAGTTCCCTCTGAACATCAGAAAACACTTTTTTATACATGTCCTCAAAGAGGCTGTGAAGTCTTAATTTTTAGATATATTCAAAAGCCATCTGGACATGGTTTTGTGCAGCATGCTCTAAGTGGCCTGGTTTGAGCAGGGATGTTGAACCACATGACCTCCAGAGGTCCCATCTAACCTCAACCACTCTGTGACTCTCTGATTCTGTGAGCAAGTTTCATCTAATTTTCAGAGTTTAAAAAGCCAAGAGTCAATCTATACAAGCATCTTAGTTCAGATGTAACTTTGAAACGAATCTCCGCATTGTTTCAAAGTTTTTGGTTTCCTTTTCAATATAGTCTCAAAGTGCATGAAATGGACACCTCCTAAATGAGAGTATGACCCCCACCTGATGCACCCTCAACAGATAATTTTATTTCAGGCTAAACTAGAGCAACCTTGAAATAAAACTCCTTAAACTTCTGAGGTGTGGACATTGAGTGACCAGCACCATTTTATTCTACAGATTCACTCCTCTTAGGTTCTACTACTTGCTAACAAATAGTTTTCTATCTTCATGATTCCCTCTCTCATGCCCCAGGATTTTTTTTTCATAATCATAATATGGATTATATCATAAAAAGATTCAGAAAAAGAAAAAGAGTAGTTTCTAGCTGAGTGTCTCTCTGAGTGGGATGATGAAGGCAGTCTCCTGCTAACTAGCAGATGGTGGGTCTGGAGCATTCTGTGCTGTGGACTCATTTTCATCTTATGTTTAGAATACTTTCTCAGGAGGGTACTATACACTATCAGATACAACCCCCTTTACTTCTGAACTAAAATGATCCTTTCAGGTATATATTGGACTTATTTCAGTGCCACTGAGGCTTTAATGTAAGGCATCAAAGATCTATGGTTCTTTTAGGAATTTAGGTCCTCTCCCACTGCTGATGCATGTGACTGATCTGCCCAAAGAACATGAGACCTAGCGGTTCAGACTGGCAGACTGCATGTGAACAAAGGATTATGCTTCTGCACAAGGGAATTTCATAATAAGACAGAACCAATAGGATCACTCTCTAAGATTCAGCGTAAGGTCTAGCATCTCTGATACTGTTGCTTGCCTTGGTTCATAAGTCTTGGGGATATGCACCATTCAGAGGACTATGGAAATTTCTGCAATGTGTGCTGATGCCTGTTCAATAATTCAAGACACCTGAGTAACTCTTTTTTTTTTTTTTTTTTTCCTGGATTTTCACATACACTTCTTGACAGAAAAAATGTCTAATTTACTCCAAAACTGCAATTCAGAAGGTTATTGAAACCCCACTGTTCTCTAAGTACTATAAAAAAGGCACACATTCTTCTTTGGTCATGAGTCTATTTGTATGTCCACAGGGGACAGACTAACCTTCTGACATACATTTATTATCAACATCCTCTGGGCAACAACACATACTGTGACATTGTCTCAGTCTGCAGCCAAAAATATCTACCAAATGCTATCAGAAATCTATTTTTTTTCCTCTCTTCTGTCTTTTCTTTCGTATATTCTTCTTACCAGCCACATGTTCCTTAAATACATCAGGATGCAGACTTTCCATCTCAACACATCTCCCGTGATTCTGTCAAGGTCAACATCAGTTTTGTTCAGTAAAACCCACCAGGGGTTACCAGAGAAGCTCTAGTCCTAAGAATACAAATGAAAGAAGGCAAATTACCTTCCAGTTATCTGCAACTTAATGATTAATTTGTTGCAAAATCCAAGTGCCAAATTCTTACATGATGATACATTCACTTCTGTTATTTAGTACCATGCTGCTTGTACAGCCTTATGCTTTAAGTAATTCACTACAACAATTTCCAAGTCATATCCAAGGCTGTCTCATGGTAGCTCTCACTGATAGCTTGTATAAAACAGCAAGGTCATGCTGACACCCTGCTTTGTCACTGTAGCATAACTTGTCTGCCACAGGAAATATGCACAAGGCATCAGGATTAAAAAAAAATATCAGAGTCTGTGTGTTCGTGTGCCTCATGAGGACAAGAAAAGCTTATTTTCTGAACAAAAGTGTCTTATGAGAATCAGAAACATACAAAGAAATACAATTATTTATTTTTAAGAACATTAGGTTTCTAAATGAAGTTTATACTGAAAAAACCATTAACGGAGAGAATCCCTTTGTGTATTAATATAATCAGATGGTATTACCTGTCTAATTTTTAGAATTGCTGAAGCACATCCTATTTCTATCAAATGCAATTGCGACAGACCAATTGTGACAGCAGACTTTACAAATTTCCTATCACAAATATATGAAATGTTTTTCAGCACTTATAAAGGCACACATTACCAGAAAAGTATTAATTAAAATAACAGCATTGTGAATTTCCAAATTGATTATATTTCACAAACACGAAAACTGGATACTCAGTCTGTTAGCTTTTTCCCTTCCTCCTCTTCTCTCATGAATCACTTCTCGTGCCTCCCACATAATGCGTCTTGGATTTTTCCTGTCTTTCAGTCTTTGCATTTGAGGAAATTTTTTTTTCATAAGTTTACACAAGTAATTGATCTTTTTAGGGGAAGACTTTGTGATTGAACCAAATATTGCTGTACTTCCTAAGATCTTGTAAGAAAGTGTTCTCCCCTTGGTTTCAGTGCTCACACTTCACATCCTGCCTCTGGGCTCATCGTATAGATAGTCAGAATTGTCACCAATCATTTGTCCTTTGAGTCTATTCATGTCAAATGACTGCAACACCAAGGTATACTACACAAACTACTTCTTCAACTTCACATGACCATTGACTAAGAATACAAGAAGAAAAGTCTGAGGGAACCAGCTCATGTGGTCTCATAGTATGAAGTTGAAAGACACTCATGACTGCTCCAAAAAGCAATGATCATGGGGTCATCTGTGGTAGGGCTACTTGCCTTTCTCTGACTGATGCTCTTTTGCAACAAGAGGCAAACCCAAACTAGGTATGAGTGCTTTCTCAGACCCCTCTGATTGTCAACTAATAATGGGGTTTGTTTGGTTGGTCTTTTTGTTTGTTTGAAGAAGAAACAGGATGGCTGAACATGGAATCCTTTTTTTTTTTTTTTTTTTTTAGGAAGGATCTAAAAGTAGTCTACTCTGTTTTCAATAAATGTCTGGTAATCAGTTTAGATGCAAAAAGCAACACAAAGTCTGTGAGAATCAACCTAGTTTTCTAGAACTTTCTATAGTTTAATATCCAACAGACCAGGTAAAAGTGGGTTTTAGTCAAAGCTCAAGAAAATGGCATGACATTGTAGGCCTCATCATCACCATTAAGTGATGAAGTAATGAAGGTCTGCCATGAAGTTTCAGGCTTCATGGTGCTTAAGGCTACCTTAGGTCAGTCATCATGTTGCCCATTGTGTAAGTTGAACATGAGTAACAGCCCTTTATGCTGAGAAATGCAGAAGCTATGACAAATGTGGTACTTGAGAGGAATTCCCTTACTATGCAAAATTCAAAAGGTTTCATTAACATCTGTCTTCTGCTACTGGAAGAGCTACCAAAAAAGACAAGGACTAGGGAATCTATACAACTGGATATAATCAGTGTCAAGCACAGTAAGAATTTCATCTTAAATTCCATCTTAGGCAAATGTAACTTCATTGCGGTCAGGAACATTTTGTCAGGTTATAGTAGCGACAGAACACAGCCCAAACCACAGTTTGCCAACTTAAATATTGCTCCATTAGAAGTAAATTACTGAAAAGTATAATTTTAAGAACAACTGAACAAATAACTTAAAGCTGTGTTTTTGTATTTTGGTTATCACTTTAAGGAACATAATGATTTCCATCCAAGTAAGTTAAGTAATGAGTGCATTTATGCCAATTTCTTATTAATCAATATCTTCACCTCCTGTTTAGATTCATTCATCTAAATCCATTTTGTAGACAGCACTGAGGAGAGACTGGTGAGTGAAATCAAGTTTAATTAACTTAAGCGGTGTTTCTGCCACTGGTGTCACAGTTCGAAGTGAAAGGAAAGAGAAGAATGAGAGTGGAGAAGTGAAATGTCTCAAATAACTGAGCTTGTTGTCACATAAATATCTTAGAGGAAAGGATTTAAGGGTTTTAATTTGGGCCATTTTCAATTATTCTTATACATGATCTTACTATGGTAAAATATAAAAAATACCTGTTTGTAAAAACAAATTTAAAAGTTTAGACAATGAGTCATCTTGTCTCCAGTAGACAGCAAGTCTCTCATCCTTCTCAAATTACATAACTGTAAAAACCCCTACTTTTATATTTTCCCACAAGTACATATAAAAGCTTGACACAAGTTCCATTTCAAGCTCTGATTTTCAAAGGTCCATTTGCACTGGAACAATACATAATCTGAAAGTTATTAGCCCAAATATTTGTGGGAAATAGAAGAAATAAACCATGGAAACTTGTGAAGATTTTTTTTTTTTCTTGTTTTCCTGAGAACAGACATAAAGTTGTGGATTTTAGGACATAAAGGGCAGAGAGAAGGAATAATTTAATTTTTTTATTTGTTTCCTCAATGATGCCTTCTTCTGTAGATCAAACTTGAGCTCTTCAAATTGGAGTTTTAACAAAACTAAACAGAGTGCCTCTATGAAATATTTGTATGTAGAAGTAACAAGGCTACTTCTATGCTTTGTTTTCATTACGTTTACACTGAACTTACACCTATCACCTATTAATTTTGAATGCACATTTTTCATTTTTTTAGTAACTTGATTTCAAAGAAGGTTTGCAGAGATACCTTGTCACAGCGACACTCCTGAAGTCAATTTAGGCGGGCAACAAATACAAACAGACTTTATTCTAGCCAGAACAGCTTAGTCAAGAATACAACTAGAAATGGGGTTTATCCAAATTATTTAGCACTCCAAAAACACCATAAAACACAGTTTTGGACACCAGTTGAGGATATTGTTGTATGACCACTTGAGAATAATTATGATCCACAGCACATATGCACTTACTTATGGGTACCCAACAGAAAATAATCACTTGCCCAGGGTGGGCATGTGGTGTGTATGTGGGGACAGGCACAGTGGGGCATAAAAGGTGCTAAAGAGCCATTAGCTGCCCTATTGAAGGCTCCAGACCTCATTGGCGTGTGTGCAACTGTCACGTACATGTACAGTTACATTACACAGGCTCCAAAGGAGTTATTAGACTGATAACATCACTAACTTTTATCTTAATTACATCCACGCTATATATTTATGATAGCACAAAAGCTGCCAGGCAGCTGTTACAATGTCAGTAGAATTGAACTGAGATTTTGCAAGACTTCTTAGTCATGATGCATATTCATATGTGTATATATATATATCTCCTTAAATATGTCTATACACACATACACATATTAATAGATGTAATCTCTTTAATTTCTGTTATTTTATATTGAATATTTAACACAAAAAATAATAAAAATTCTGTTAATATGCATAATAATTTTTTCCTCCATAATATCTGTAGGCAAATTTTTATGTACATACGATGTACAGAGTCTTCATTATTGCTCCCAATCACAGCTCTTCCTATCAGTACAGAATTCTAGCATCTGTGGCATTCTAGTCCTCTAGTAATCTGTTGTACTTTCAGGAACAATTGAAGATTTGTTTTATTTATAACCTCTTCAATGCATAACCATAATCCTATATTCAACTTGTGTTTTACTTCCAAGGCATTTTGCTAGCAGATATAAAACTTCCAGGCCTCTGTCTTCTCACTTTAATTTCAGATTTCCTTCTAACACCTTTTTCAAAAGAGAAATCTTGGATCAAAACTTTTGGTCAGTTTTGTGCCCTGTCCTTCTTTAAAAAAATAAAATTAATAAATAAATACTGTACAGGCCATACGGATTCTGAATGAGAGTTTGTGTTAGGAATTTCCAGTAGACATTAAAGACTAACCTGTTTATTGTTATTACAAGACCATACAGTACATTTCACATAATTTGATATACTCAACTTGGTGGATATGTCATAGTATCTGTTTTTTAAACAAGAGTACCCTAAATAAGTCACTGGAAAAGTGAGAAGAGACTACTACTTCTCCCTGATGAGATCACTGTGATTATATGGTGCTATCCATGGTCACTTAGAAATATAGTTTATCCCCAAACTAGTCTAACAATTAAACATTTTAGAGAGGCAAAGCTTAATTCAACCAAAGGTGGTGAGTTGTATCGAAAGATTTGGACTTCTTTGTTTCTACTACATAAATAATGAATTATTTAAAATTAAATTATCAGAAATATTCAGCAAGCCCACCAACTGGACTCACCTTTGTGAAAAATTAGATGCACAACTTTATGCAAGGAGTTACTGAGCTTCAATTTTAGGCCTTGTTCTTGTTACAAAGTTTGCAGTACATTTACTTCGGTAGAATCCTCAGCATCTTTGTTATTACTATATAAGGAGAGATTACTTTTACAAATGACTGTGTCAACATTATAAATAGCCCCACTATATTACAGTTTCCCCATGGGCATCATCACTATTGAGGAAATTGACCTTACACAGGACAATAAGTCATTCCTGACTGGGAACCTTAAAGTACATATTGTGGAATAAATTTTGGAATCACTCAGTCCCTAACTAGACACTCTGTTTAGCTTCAGCATAATCATAAATATGTTGTACAAAGTATCCAGCTGAGATCCTAATCCAATCAGTCTCCTAGTGAAATCTGTATTTCATATATTCTGCTAGAGTATGCTTCCATAAATGCATTTTCAGCGTGGAAAAAGTACTGGCAGAAGAGATGTCCAGAAGTGTAACCTTTGCTAAGTGGAATCACATGGTATTTATAAATAAAAGCATGTTCACAATTCTAGTAATGAACCGGAAGCTCATAGAAACATCATGTTTCAGTAACATCTTAATTACCAAATAGCAAAGAAACCCCACATAACTTACTTCATCTGTGCTGTAAGAGAACAACTAAAATTAAGCAAGCAGCTCAGTCTCCAAATTCCTTCAGTTGTTTGTTTGCCTGGTGAGGTTTCCAGCATGAATACTAGTGCTCGGCTTAAAAGTCCTGGTCTTGTTAAGTTCTCACTTTGCTTACAGGCTTTGGGTCAGTACCAATCTGAGAAGGATTTGCTGTAGTGATGGAAAAGGGTCACTGAGCTTCAGAGGCAACTGTTAAACATAATCTTGCTGAATGTGGCTTCAGATTGGTCAGATTTAGAATTATGTTGCCACATGAGAAAGAGGAATGTGAAAGATGAGAGATTATCTTCAGTAATACCTTATGTACACCAAATGCTCAGATCCCCCTCTCCCCTTAATATAAAACAACAAAATCACTAGCGAATGAGACCACAAATTCCTAAATCATCATTAAGACTTCCATAGTACATCTACTGACAATAAAAAATTCCAAGGTTTATTCATGTGTGACCACAAGCATGCTATGGGCATTACCACTCCTATGTTGTCATTTAAAATGGCATTCCAAAATAAATAAATACTTTGTATTTTTTATTAATAAATAGAAGAGGCAGTTTTAATATACTACTAGCAGCCATGAAACGTGTGCATGTATATATTATAGTCAGTGTTTCAATAGGTACCTTTTCAGCAATAAAATGTTAAGTCTTTTCTGATTTTTCTTTTTATTTTTTTTTTTAATTAACATAAACTAATATACAATAGCAACATGTTAATTAAGGAAAGATACAAGGAGACAAATTTACCACTAATGAAGCTGCAATGACTTGAAAGCAATTTTACTTCACTAAGCTTGAGCACTATGGTTAAGTATCATTGAAAAAGCTTTCAGTTTTAACAAAAAAAAAAAAAAAAAGGAAAAAGTACATTTGATTCTGATTTTACAACAGTTCTGTAACAAAAAGATTACTTTCCTTCTGTTTTTTGGCTGAGACTTGTAAAATTCTGGTGATTCCTGCCTTATTACGTGTCCTGATGACACACAAATACATTCAAAGGCATTTTATTCCTGGAAGTTGTATATAATGGCATCAATAGTCATTCAAGATTTTAATAAAAACATGAGATTCCTAATCCTTTTACTTAAGGAAAATTACAATGGCAATATCAAGAACAACAATAAATCAAAAATTGAAATTCATTCTGTAATGTGAAGGTACAGGGTATTTTTTTTAATTACTTCAGAAAACTATTAAATTTGTGTTACATATCTGATGTTTAAACACCAGGATTGCAGAACATTCCAAAAACTGTGAAATTATTAGACATTTCAAATTCCTGAAGGAATATATGATAGGCATATAAAGGAACAGGGCAGCAAGCAGAAAGTATTTTAATTGTGAGGAAATGCACAGAGGAAATACAGTTTAAGATATCAAGGCTGTGTTTTGTGACAGAATCTTGGGATTTGTTCTGCTTTATTATAATATCCCCTAACTATCATTTTGGAATGATGCCTCTTCCATACTTACTGATCATTAAAGCAAGCTACCTTTCTTGGATCATTTCACTTGAATTCTGTGAGTCTTTCAAAAAATTACTAATTTTATTATACACAGTGTAGAATTCTGTAAAAATAATGTTTAACTCTGGTCTGTGGATTTATGTCATGAAGATCCTGAAATAAAGAGTTTTTTCTTTTTCCCTTTTTTTTTTTTTAAATCAATGTTTTGTTTTAGTATATTTCTCACAAGGGTCACTGTAGATTTGATAAAGGCTGTAAGTGAAATTTTGAAAAATATTAAACACTTGCCCAATTCTGGTTCTATAAGAGTATATCATAAAAATTATTTGGCTTCAGGAGGTACATTAGGGTAAGACTTCACCTATTCTTTCAAAAGTGTCCCTGTTGATTTTCATACTTTCTTCGCCAATAGCTGAAGAAAAAGCAGTAGAAAACACTGTAGAAGCAGAAAAAGGAGAATCATAAGTAAAACTGAGGGTTTTTTTTAAGAATCTTAATCTAATTGCAAAGATGAATAGATTTGTTGTTAGACGATGAATGACATATTCTCAAGAGATCTCTCTAAGCCTGGATGAGTTTTCTATGTAATTTTGGACAACTTTTTAAACCCCTTGTCTCCATCCTCTATTAGAAAACAACAAAACAAAACAAAAAATCAAAACCTCCAGAGAACTGTTAAAATCTCTATTAAAAGGAGCAGTGCTTGCAAAATTTATTAGTGTCTTTGATATGCTCAGATACTGTTGCCATAAAATACAGGCACAGTACGCAAGATGCAGTTTCCAAACCAACCACAGCAAATACTAAGGATACCTTGAAGCTCCAGAACTCTATTCAGCTGTTGATTGCTCACACGGTTAATGATTTGATGACTAACTGCTCTTAGGTATAGTCACAGTTTATTGCATGAGCTATTGCTTAAAATGGAGATAGATCCAATGATTTTCTAACATTTGGTTCAACAAGCTTATAAGATCCAATAACACGGTTTCCTACATCATCAAACAGTTTTAGTTTGCCACTAAAGACTCACCCAATGCAAGTCTACAACTGCAGATGGTCTACGTTTAATAACAGTTGAGATTTGTATGCAACACTTGCTCAGTTGGAGAAAAGGAGAAGCAAATACTACCTGTAATAAGGGAGCAGTGACTTTTTTTTGGAGGCTGATTTACAATCTGATTTCTTTGCATTAATGTCTGTCACTATCTAAATTCTTCTTCAGAGTCTTGTTTATAAGGTGTGCTTATTTTCTAAAAGAATGGTTGTATAAATGTAAAGTAAGGCAAAAAATTTCCATTCTTTTCTTGTTCAGTTTGCTTTTGTGAATGATTTCCTTATTATCTTTTTTTCTTAATGTTAAAACATTTTCCTTACAGGCAAGGTATATCCTGTATTGTTATTAGACTTCTGCTCAGAACAAGGCAGAATAAGCATACAGGTTTGGAGGATGAGGAATGCAGTAGGAAAGCTAGAAGGGAACAAAAAAATTCCAGAATAAGGTGAAATGTATAGAAGAATAATAGTACATGTGGTTCTCTTTTCAGCAATACTGAATAAAAATACTGGCTTTAGTTGCAATAGTAACTAAGGAAAGAATAATATCACCCCGTTGAAGTTTAGCCCGATGAGCAAAAACTAAAAATATTTTTTTTTAAAAAGTAAAGGAGTTAATATGTTGAAATAGTAAGCAAAATCTCAGACATTTACACTTTCCTTTACATTCACATTTACAGAAATTATGGAATCTGCCTCAAATCCATTCAAACAATGAAAGCCTAACACTGGGCTGTAGTCAGATTTTATGTGTATCCACTCATTTTGTCCTACAACACGTTTTATATCTTTGATGGTTTGTACAGGTTTTGAGTGGAGAAGCATAAAATCCTTACCTTATTGAAAGATTGATTTTCCTTTGCTTCTCAGTTCTCCATCTTCTGTCCTGCTTTACTGAATCTTCTATAAGGCTGCTTTTTTGATCTAACTTTTCTTCTGTTTAAATGCCACCAAGGCCTTCCTTCAAAACAATTAATGATTTCAGCAGAAGAACTGTCTGACAGGCTGACCACACAAGGAAGAGTTAGTTACAGGTAACCTCAAATTCTCTTCCTGATAGTGTGTTTTATTTCTGTGACTAGAAAAAAACTATTGTAAATTAATGGGTGACAATAACAGAAGGCCTTGGCTTTGACTGATTAGGAGACTGGAAGATGCCTCCACCTGATAACATCTTTCTTACCACCAGACTACCCTTCCTATTGTGACATTCTTATTACAACTCATCATATCTTGGAGCCAGGGAAATTATATTATTTACAGTAGTGGCTATTCTATGGACCTGAACTGTCTGCATTTTGACAGGTTGTATACCTACATACAAAGTTGAGAATCTGAATAACATAATAGATTTGCATTTAATCAAATGAGTCTTCAACTACTCAATAATTTGGCATTTTTCACCTTTTTCCAGGTGCATCAGAAATACCAGCAAATACTTATCACATACATAGCAACAATCTTTTTATGTCTCTCAGTGGCAGAAAGTATGGATATGTGGAATTTTAGTAAGAGGAAGCCCAGTAATTAAATTGTTTTTCCTATTAAATAATTTTGCCTGATATTTTTTGATAAAAATGGGCATATATATATAACAGACAAAAAGGAATTTAATGCTAAAATGATTTTAAAAATTGAGCTATTTTATCTGTAGAAGATACTGCTCTAAAGCACTGTCTTGTCTATGACACACAAGTATTACCACTGTGAATTATGTTGCTGTCAATGACAAGTAAAACCTGAAAGTTGAGCTGTAATTGCATTTCATCATAATAGCAAATCATAGTTAAATCAACCATTATTGTTTTGCCAGCTTGTTTTTCTTTTCAGAAAGTGTCAGAAACATTACTAGCAAATGTTTTTATTTTAAATAATGATTTTTGTGTCAAAATTATTCAAACATGGCATTGTTTGAAAGATCCAAAGGAGAATTAATGCCTGATGTAGAGGAGTGTATCCCCATAAAATAATAGAATCATTTTGTTTGGAAAAGAGCCTTAAGATCATTGAGTCCAACCATTAACCTAACACTGTCACTAAACCATGGCCCTAAGAATCTCGTCTACGCATCTTTTAAACACCTTCCGGAATAATGACTCAACCACTTCCCTGAGCAGCCTGTTCCAATGCCTGGCAACCCTTCATTTGAATAAATTTTTCCTGATATCTAATCTAAACCTCCCCTGATGCAACTTGAGAACATTTCCTCTTGTCCTATCACTTGTTACTTGGGAGAAGAGACCAACGACCTCCATGCCACAACCTTCTTTTAGGTAGTTGTAAAGAGTGGATAAGGTCTCTCCTCAGCTTCCCTTTCTCCAGGCTGAACAGCCCCAGTTCCCTCAGCCACTTCTCACAAGACTTGTGCTCCGATCCCTTCACTAGTTTTGTTGCCCTCTCTGAACTCTCTCCAGCACCTCATTATCTTTCCTGTAGTGAGGGGCCCAAAACTGAACACACTATTCAAAGTGCAGCCTCACCAGTGCCAACGTGTCACAGACATGATCAACAATGATTGTGATGGAGAACTGAGGGACAAACTGCCACATGAGGGGATCAAGAAAGATGCTGAGGGTGACCCTGCTCAGGCTGCGCTCTGATGCACAGTCCTGCAGGAACTGAACTTGTGGGCCAGAGCTGGGTACTGGTGTCACAGAACACATAATGTTAGGGATTAAAAGGGACCTCGAAAGATCATCTAGTCTAATCTCCCTACCGGAACAGGAACACCTAGATGAGGTTACACAGGAAGGCGTCCAGGCAGGTTTTGAATGTCTTCAGAGAAGGAACCTCCCTGGGCAGCCTGTTCCAATGTTCACTCACCCTCACTATGAAGAAGTTTCTTCTCAAATTTAAGTGGAACCTCTTGTGTTCCAGATTGTACCCCTTGCCCCTTGTCTTACCTTTGGTTGTCAATGATAACAGCCTGTCTCCATCCTCGTGACACTCACCCTTTATATATTTATAAACATTAAAGAAGTCACCCCTCAGTCTCCTTTTCTCCAAGCTAAAAAGCCCCAGCTCCCTCAGCCTTTCCTCATAAGGGAGATGCTTCACTCTCTTAATCACCTTTGTTGCCCTGTGCTGGACTCTCTCCAGCAGTTCCCTGTCCTTCTTGAACTGAGGGGCCCAGAACTGGACACAATATTTCTGATGCAGTCTCACAGGGCAGAGTAGAGGGGGAGGAGAACCCCTCTCTTGTCCTACTAACTACCCCCCTTCTAATACACCCCAGGATGCCATTGGCCTTCCTGGCCACAAGGGCTCAGTGCTGGCTCATGGTCATTCTGTTGTCCACCAGGACCCCCAGGTCCCTTTCCCCTACACTGCTTTCTAATAGGTCATTCCTCAGCCTATACTGGAACCTGGGGTTGTTCCTACCCAGATGCAAGACTCTACACTTGCCCTTGTTATATTTCTTTAAATTTTTCCCCGCCCAACTCTCCAGCCTGTCTAGGTCTCGCTGGATGGCAACACAGCCTTCTGGCGTGTCAGCCACTCCTCCCCGCTTGGTGTCATCAGCAAACTTGCTGATCGTACACTGTATTCCCCCATCCAAGTCACTGATGAATATAATGAATAGTACTGGTCCCAGTAGTGACCCTTGAGGCCCTCCACTAGATACAGGCTTCCAACTAGACTCCGCCCCATTGGCCACGACTCTCTGGCTTCTTCCCTTCAGCCAGTTCACAGTCCACCTCACTACCTGATCACCCAGTCCACACTTCCTCAGTTTAGAAACAAGGATGCTTTGGGAGAGTGCATCATATGCTTTACTGAAAACAAGATAGACCATATCTATTGCTTTGTCGTCATCTATCCACCTCGTTATGTCCTCATAAAAAGCCATGATGTTGGTTAAGCATGACTTGCCCTTGCTGAAGCCATGTTGACTGCCCCTAATGACCCTCTTATCCTTGATATGCCTTGAGATGGCATCAAAGATAAGTTGTTCCGTCACCTTCCCAGGGATGGAGGTGAGGCTGATCTGTCTATAGTTACCCGGGTCCTCCTTCTTACCCTTTTTGAAGACTGGAATGACATTCACTTTCCTCCAGTCCTTATGCACCTCTTCTGTTTCCCACAACTTAGCAAAGATGATGGGAAGTGGCCTAGCAATGACTTCAGCCAGCTCGCTCAGCACCCACAGGTGCATCGCATCTGGACCCACAGATTTCTGGATGCCCAGATTGCTTAATTGGTCCCTAACCCAGTCTTCATCAAACAAGGCAAACTCCTCCATTGTTCTGCCTTCCTCTGGGGCTTCAGGGGTATGGGGCTCCTCAGGACAGCCTCCAGCAGTGTAGACAGAGACAAAGAAGGCATTCAGTAGCTCTGTCTTGTCTCTTCATCTTCTGTCACCAGTTCTGCCTTGTCTCTATCTTCTTCACCCACCTCATTCATGAGTGGGCCTAAATTTCCTCTAGTGTTAGTTTTATCTGCCATGTATTTGAAGAAGCTCTTTCTGTTGTCCTTGACCCCTCTTGCAAGGTTAACAGGTTTCATTGACAGCCCCTGACATGGGAATTGATGAACGCGGTCAGGGATCTCTCCAGGAGCCAAGGTGGGATCAAAAGGCGAAGGCATCAGGAGAGGAGCTACAGTGTAAGGCCAGGAGGTACATCCAGGGCTAGAAACTGGCACTCTTGCACTCCTACAGTGTTGATGGGGCACATTTGGGAGAAGCATCAGATGGGGCTGGGCAGAGCCAAGAAGTGTCCTCAGGGCCCTGAGAAATGGTGTCAACACCACATTGCAGAATCTGTCCTGTCATCATTTCAGTTATAAATACAATAAAAAGGCCGTTTATGTGGAAGGTGTCTTTTCCTCAAACCCATGGAGTTTTTCATTATAACACTATAAAACAGTCTCTAACACATATTTAAAGTCAGGGCACATTGGCTGTATTTTGTATTCTGAATTCCCTTGCTAGCTAGTGGATTTTCATTAAATTAAACAAACAAACAAAAAATCCAAATAGCAGCATAACATTTCAGTTTTCAATGAACTCTTTAAGAATACTGTAATAAAAATCTCATGTACTTAAGATCATTTGCTTCTTAGAAGAATTTATTAAGGGAATTGCTTAGTGCAATGTCCTCTGAAAAAGCAGAGCTTCTGTCAGTTACCTTATTGTTTCATAAACAGAAAAGGTTGACTCTATTTTTTTGCTTCATTGGCATGAAAGGACCAGTTTTCAGGCTTGACCGTGTGAGCTGTCTTTTTACTGCAGTACGTAAATCCTTAAATTAATGTTTAAAATGGTATTTAAGTGACTAAGTAAGGATTTATCTCCAAACTGTTTATATTTGACTGCCTAAAATTAAGAAGGATAAGTAAATCCCTAGCTAAAAGACAGTTATTCAAACAGAAGTGGATTGTTCTTTGAAGCTGGAGAAAAAAACAGTGAGTGTCCCTGGCATGGTTTGGGTACACATGCACTTTGCAGGATTAGGCCTTTAGAAAATGAAAATAATTTTGTTCTGCTGCCTACATTTGGCTTCTATTCTTATCTTCCCTCAGACATTTTTTAAAAGTGATAGCACAAAAGAGATAAGTGCTGAAATAGGGAAATAATACATAGTTGCTATAATGCAAGTATATTAATTATTTTCTCATGACATGGTAAAGATATATGAATTCAGATTCACCTGTGTGGGATTCATTTCACTCAAACATAGGTATCAATAAAGTAGGTGCCTTCATTTGGAAGTAGTCTTCTGGTTTCCCATAATAAATAACAGAGGTCTAGTCAATATCTTCACTGGAGTTTAGATTTAAGTCTGTTGACCAGATGTAGAGGTTTAAATTAGAGTGAGGTGAACTACACTTTAGCTTCCATGCTGATCAGCTCTTTTCAGCAGTGAGGGACCTCAGGTGATTTTAACATTGCAGTGACCAACATTTAGTCAGATTAACCCAGTCAAATCATAATATTTAAAATTTAATGAAGATACTCCTCAGTGACTATGGTATGACAAAAGAAATCATGGTTCCTTACCAATGCATAACATAATATTGGATCTTTTCCCTTTATTTTATAACAGCTTCAAAACAATCCAAAAGTAAGTCCTTAAAGAAATCAACTTATGAATTTCACTTTTTTTTTTTACCCAAGTGTACTCTTAACAAGTTCTGAGCACATTTGAGTTTAAGAAGAACATGAAAAAATCAATATTCATTTGTTCAGATGTTTTTCCATTTTTTAACAGCTTTGTGATGTGGTCAGCATGCTAGACAGACATAATTTTCTATTTATCTCTTCACAAATGTTTAATTGTTAGATCTTTCCATGGCAGGAATTCACTACTAGATTCAGGCATGAAAATTGCATTTATTTGTCCTGTATCCAATACCGTAACAGGAAAAAGGTGTGTTGCAGAGCAGTGCTGAGTGATATGTACAAGGATACAAAAGATAAGTCATTTCTGCATTGGCATTTGATTTGCAGAGAGAAGAAGAGGTGATGTCTGCAAAGCATTTATGCCAACTAGATAACGTCATCTTGTGTAAATGAAGGTTTTTCTATGGTTCAGTCTTCATTATATGAATATCAGCTTTGTCTTCTGGTTAGGCTGTACACGTTGTTATGTTGAGGTACTGCATACTATTTTCTTTTCTTTTTTTTTTTTTTTTTTTTTTTTTTAATAAAACGTTATGATTTCTTTCCACATCACAAGACGTGGGGCAGAAGCATACTTCCAGCCCTCGGTGTCCATGATAAGCTCACAGCTGTCTTTCCTGCTGGCTACAATGCCAATACTCCAACAGGACAAATGCTGGTGATTAAGATTTTCTGCCTCATGAAACAGATTTTGTTCACTAGTTGTCAAAGAACTTTGCTGAAGGCAATGTACAGAAGAAAGGCACTGTGAGGAGCTTTGTTAACAAACCTAGTTCTCTTCCTAACTGGAAAAATGTTCATGAGGTCCTATATTAGCAACAGTTGCTGGAAGGATGTGTTTTCTTACAATGAGGTTTTCAGCTTGCTTACGGCAATACATTGAATATCTGGTTGTCAGACAAAGCACTCCCCTGGTTACCAGCCCTTCGTAAGATTGCTAAACACTGAGAGGGAGAAATATACTGAACCATATCATATGCCAACAGCAGAAGGTAGTTTGTAAAACCTTAAAATCTCAGTGCAAGAATAAACAATGAGCATAATGTATTTTAATTTTAGGTAAAAATGAGTCCAAGATGACATGAAAAAATCTCCTTAAAAATGTACGTTAAATACTATACAAATTCTACCTCATCATTTTGCTACAAGCTGTCTGAATAACCTTATTCTTTGCAGTTAGAAGATTAAATTGCATAAGAAATATAGGATGCTACGAAGACTTTCAACATGGAAGATACAAATACACTTTTGTCCACACCTGTGAGACAGACTAGATGACTGGGCTCAAATTCATTTGCAATTGGCTTACCATTCTGGGATGATTCAAACTAGAGTTGCTCATGAGAAACTACCCTGTATTTTTTACAGGGTAGTACTTCTGCCTCTGTTTAGACACCAGCAGCTGAATCTGACTGTAAATGGGCCTACTTCTCTTCATAGACTACAAAAGGAGTCTTGAAGACTGGCTCAGTTCTAGACATTCACAATGTAGAAGGTAGCAGAGGGTAGACCAGGCCATAGATTATCTGACATGATGTACCACAATGATATTCCCCACAGATATCTCTGTGTGACAGTTTTACTAGATCACTGCATGATCATTTTGCTTTCTAGTGGATATCTTGAATTAAAAAAAAAAAAAAGTACAAATATAAGCAAAAAATATTTGAAGCAGAGATACACATTTAATTGTCACATTTATGTCACATTTACGCACTCTAGTTGTACCTGCTTTAGCAGGTGGGTTGGACTAGATCATCTCCAGAGGACCCTTCCAACCCCAACCATTCTGTGATTTTGTGGTTCTGTAACCTGTGTAAACGGTACTCCACTTATGTTTAAGTTATGTAAACCACATTTTCCAGATTAAGAAATGGATTAAGAAATAATGTATCGGAGTTTTTACCTCTGTAATTATTATGTAGCAGTTTCTTGTTGATTTATGAGCCAAAACTTCCTTGTTAAAGGTATACATTTTTCAAAAGCTCATTCTTACCTGTAATTAGTTACTATAAGTTACTATTTTTAATTGTTTATTTTCTAGTTTAGTGCCTAAAAGCTGAGAGTTGTCAGCAATAGTAACCTACTTGAATGTGGATGTGTGAAACTGAAGCCCCAAGCCCACAACAGATGGACCAAGTGATTGCTTTTTGTGTTGACAGTTTATGAAGAAACACAATAACTTGTAGGGTTCAAAGTTACACGGCTTTTCCTCACAGTTATTGAATTTTTTTTACATTTTTAACTGAAGAGTGGCACAGTTCTAATAGGAACATTGGATGTGTGTCTGTTCCAGCTTCGTAAACTACATGATGGTTACAGAAGATCTTCTCTGAAGTAAATGCTTTAGCTCTGTAAGCTAAAGACAGCCAAGAACCTGGACCATGTTCTTTGTGGCCATCTGTGCTAACTTCTAAGCTAATACCGAAAACGTAGGCAGCAAGCCTTCCTCTAAGGCCTGTGTTTTTAACAAAAATATTTGTGACTATGATTTGTGCTGTCAGAGAGTACTAAATATGCAACTGCGGGGCATATCAGTTTAGCTCCCTTGCAGCCTGAAGCCCAGCAACATCAGTTTTGTGAATTATAAATAACCTCAGGCTGAATGGGGTCCTGAGCTGCTTGGTTCAGCCAAGATGATAGAATTTAGAAGTATTTACATTGCCAAACATTGGGCATTAACTTTTTTTCTGGCACAACTTTACTTGCCTGCAGACTGTTAGGCACCGACGTAGTTAGTTGGGAGCTGCTGATCAGCTTTTTTGTCTTTCATGTCTAGATCCCAATTACTTTGTATTTTGTCATATAAACATTTTTGGACCTCCCCCTGAGCTCTTCAGAAGACACCAAATTATGGTTTGATACAAGACATTCAGTAAAGTGATCTGTTGCACAGAAAGACAAAAAGAGAGAACAGTACATATTTTATGTAGTGGTTTCACATTTTTATCAGTGGTTTAGAACTGAAAAAAAAACCTCTATGGGGGACTGAGTTGAGTTCTCTTCCTATTGCAGACAACTGTTTTATGTAATATTTTTTTGAGATGTATTAAATATTATTTATTATTTTTAATGCATTAAATTATGTATTGGAGCATTATGTACTTCTGTGAATCTGTTTTGAACCCAAGTTATAAGCTCTGCATTGGAAAGTGTCCACAAACACAAATACATTTTAAAAAATCAGGAGGCAAACTTATTTCAAAGATTTTATCCCAAGGGAAACCAGACACCTGCTTGAATTTCAAAATCTTGACAGCGCTAGTGATGTTCAGATAGTTTCAAAGTTACTAACATTCTAAATGAATTAAATTATCCTGCTTCTTTTGGATTATGAATCAAGATTTGCAGTGTAAGTGTTATTGGAAGAAAAGCTCTTAGAATTTAATAGGATTTAATTCAGTGATTCATATCCACTGTTGTTTTGTGCTGATGATGAACAGGAGAACTTATCTTGGCTGAACTACATGTCCTGAAAGGAAATTATTTGATCCTACAGTGTTTTTCATACTAAAGGAAAAGGAAAAAAAAAAAATAAAAAAGTTTTAATAGCACTAGTTAGAATTTTCGAGAATGGGCACAGTTGTTTTTAAATTTATATATTCAAAGGAACATTTGATTGCTATTTTTGTCCAGTGACACAAGAATTCCCAAATAAGGCACATAGGCACTTATAATTCCAATACAAAAAAAAAAAAGTAAACTGAGATGTTGCAAGAGGATTTTGTCTTTGCATATGTTAGACAAAGAAGACACTAAATTGAATCATGGGTATAAAATCTGTGCAAACACACATGCCTGAATTTTTCCTATAACAGACAAGCTTGGAGTTTAAAATAAGTTCATGGGTAGAGAAGCTATCATAAAACTTTTGAGCTGAATGTCTCTTCATACTATATCTGAACAACTTGACCATGGACAGTGAACCAAGACATAGAAAAAAAGCAAGATGGCAACTTACAGAAATATCCGTCTATATATATTTTAAAGTCATCATCAACTTGACAAAAACGGTAAGGTCTTAAAAAACATGCAGTCTCAGATTCCACACTCTGATGATAAAGAGTGTGAGAAAAATGAATTAAAGAATCAGTGCTTAAAAATAGTGCAACACTCTCTGGAGGTGTTCAAGTTGAGAATCTTTTGATGAGTGAGTTACTCTTTTTTGCTGTTAGTGTTAGAATGTCTATCAACGTAGTAAATATTGGTGCAAATTAACCAAGGTTGTTTGATTTTACAGATTCATTAACACATTTTAATGCAACATTGATATTATTAATACGATAACTAATTTTATTGATTTTAGAATTTGGGCTCATGTTTATACTTAGCTGAGCGTTTAGCCAGAAGAACAGTGGTTAGTTGTGATGCTCCTTAGGAAATGCATATCAGACAAATGTACAATAAAATCAGATCAAAGCCTTGGACTGGATGCTGAGGTGGAAAAAAATGCCACTGTATCTTGGGCTAGAGTGGAGACAAAATAAATTGTGGTCTAGTAGTGCACACAGAATGAAAAAGATCTGCATCATTATATCCAGCTTCCTGTTATTTCTGACAATCACAAGACAGAATGTCCCTAATACATTTATCATACTACAGGTAAAAATTCACTAAGTTTCCAGTACTCTATGGTAAGATTGTTCTGCAATAAATTTATTATTTCCTAAATTTATTAACAGATAGTCTATATACATGGATTCTTACATGGACATTATCTTCAGCTTTAAATAAGTCTTCTTCATATGTTCTACTTTATATTTGTAATGATCATCTTTATTCAGATTCTCTCATATCTCTCAGCCTTCCATGGATAAAGGAGTCAACAGGAATCTCATGAAGTTAAAGGGAAGGTAAATGCAAAGTCTTGCACCTGGTGGCACCGTTTCACGCTAGGAGCGACTGAAAAGAGTGCCTACAGAAGAGAACATAGATCTCTTGGTGGACAAGTGTACCAGGAGCCAGCAATGTGCTTTGGCAGCAAAGAAGGACAATAGCTTTCTGGGATGCATTAGGCAGGTTGAAAGAGGTAATCCTTCACCTTTCCTCAGAATCAGAAGTTCCGTGTCCAGTGGGACTTATACTGGGATCCCCAGTACAAGAGAGGCAGGACATCCTGGAGTGAGTTCAGGAAAAAGATACAAAGGTGATTAAGGGATTGAAGCATTTTTATGTGAGGAGGGGCTGAGAGGATTGCTGGGACTGTTCATCTTGGATTAAGAGAAGGCTCAGGGGGCTCTTATCCATGTGTGTATCCTGATGAGTGTAACAGAGTAGATGAAGCCAGACTCTTCCCAGTAGTGCCCAGTCCCAGGGCAAGAGCCAATGAGCACAAACTGAAAGACAGGAAAACCAGGGACTGGCGAGCAGAAGTGAACTGTGTGCCAGGGTTGTACTCTGTCCTGAACTCTGGCTAAGGCATGTATTCGGAATTTTAAAGCACTCTTGGATCATAAGAAAATAAGAACCCTCAAAGAGGGTGAAGCTAAGTTTTAAGCTACATCACTATGCCATCTCCAGCCCTGTCTATTAATGGCTATATAAGGAAAGGTACAGCCATGAGGCAAGCATAAAGTGTTACTTCCTTAGAATATTCTAATAGCCTTCAGAGTTAGGCATCTCAGGGATTTCCTGAGCTAGAATTGAGAGGTAGTTCATAGCCTTGTAAAGACCTTTTTTTTTTTTTTTTTAATGAAATTATCCAGCTGCTTTTTTAATTATGTGAAGTATTTAGCTTGAACAATGTCCTGTGGCATGAATTTTCAGAGTCTAAAGAATGCATGCTCTGAATGACCAGCTACCTGTTCTAACCCTTATATCCATTCTGTTCAGATTACGGCAAACCTCCCTTTTTAGCTTTGTAAGACGCTGGCACTTCAACCCATATGTTACAAGTGACATCAAACTTCACTGAGTATGTGTTTGACAGATCCTCAGATAGCTGCTATTTGCCACACTTCCACTGCAGCCAGTGGAGCTCTGACAAACTGCACACACTTCAGGATCGCTTCCTCATTTTGTTCAATTGCTTTTGTATAAAGCTTATTCTTGTGCTGAGGAAAAAAATAAATATTTATTATGTAGCAAATATCCAAGAAGATATCTGTGTATTGTTTTGAGCAGAGTTATAACACTACTGTGTAATTTTAAAGGACTCCACATAGGATTTGTTTATTCTGCTACCTTCAAGAGAATTATTCAATATATATAATATTCAGATTTTGTAAAAGATTCACAGACCACATATATTATCAAACTTCATATATCTTATTTGAGATTTAAGTAAGAATTTAATTGCTATTTAAGAGCTTTAGAGAATGTGACTTTGAAAATGTGACTGCAATTTATAATTCAGTCCAATTATAAATTCAGTCCAGTACGAATTATTTTCTTCACAGATAACAAAGTCTGGATTTTGATGTCACCTAAATAAGATTTGTAAGTGAAACTTCATTTTCAAAAACTGCAGTTGAGATGAGATCCAGTCATTAATATCCCTTGAGAAGGTAAATATTAAATCCTCACAGCCTATCACAGAAGCACTCCAAAAATTAATTTAGGCAGGTGATAAGATCCAAACAGCCTTTATTCTAAGCAGAATTGTTTAGAAGAGAACTAACTAGAAACGAAGTGTAACCAAAATCATTCAGCATTTCAACAACATTATGAAACACAGATTCAAATACCAGTGGGGAGTTCAATTACTACATAGACTCAAGGGATCCCAAAACTTTTGAATGATGATTCAAAATGCTCATCTTCCCACTCATAAAAAGTGAATGTTCTCAAAGGTACCCAGAAGATGTAATACTCACCAATAAAGCAAGGTCTCCCAATCCTTGAGGAAATTTCCTTAGATGGTGTCCTGCATCTAAGAAGGAGAGTCTTCAACTGCAGACTCACTAGTCTGAGGAAGATGAAATGGGGATCTCTGGCTGGCTCCATTGATACCATAGTTGAACGTGAGCTTCTAGTCATTTATGGTAGTGTCCTAGAAACTTCTGTCAAGCACAGTGTCTCCTTTGTCAAAGACCCCGTCTATCAACTAAGGCATGCCCATAGTAGTCCACTGGCCTAGAAACTTCTGGTGCTTTCCAGGTGTTTGAGGAAGTATATGTGCCACACAGCCTCACTAAACTTTGTGTGGCTAAACATCTAGAAAAAAACACAAATTTTGACTGACTAATAGATCTGAACAAACCCCAAACATTCCATTTGGAATAATAAAAGCCTGTGGTGAAAATAACGTGGTTTCAGGAGTGTTGTCTTGCACTGAAATTATGACAAGCAATGAAAAGAAACACGCTACATCTGTAATGCTAAGCCCCTCCCTCCTTGTTAAACCATCCTTACCCCAGAACAGTGATAATACATAGTTCATGTTTTAGAACACATGTATCCTAGCTTCAAATTGTTGCTCTGCCTTACTTAAACTTTGTATTGAACCTGTGTTTTGTTCATCAGTGGGGATTGTCCTGATAAACTATGGATTGGTCATAGGAACTGAAGAGGGAAATGCTTATTTTCCATCATTGAAGATTAAAAAAAAAATCCTATCTTTCATTTATTATTTTCTCCTTGTTCTTATTAAAATCAATACATCCTTGTTAAACATTTATTTAGTGACAGCTTTTTTTTTTTTTTTTTTGCTTTGTGAGAAGCATATTTGAGGTTAAAAACTTTCTTTAATTGTTCACATACCACCAACTCACTAGCAATGATTAGCTGCCTACACTTTTTGTGACTTTGTAGATTTCTATAATGATTATATGAATTACCATAAAATTTAATATATTCTAGTTTCAGAAACTAGCAGTCCATTATTTCCTGTTACAGACCCGCCTAAGTGTACATTTTCCTCATTATAATACATATGTTTATGATTTCAAAATATGACTTTTTATGTTGAAATGTGAAAAACTGAAATAATGTGTGTTATATGGATAATCATTCATATTGACAGATTCTTTTTATTTCCCTTTACACAGCAAACTTTGAGATTTTTAGTTTAGTCCCTTCTTTAAATGGAAGAAAAAATTCTCACATGTCAAGAAGAAGAACAAAAATATATTTCATTTTGGATACTCCTTAACATTTTTGTTACAATATGATTTTTAAACTTTATTATTAATTTTTAATTTAAATTAGGTATTTTCATATTTCATAAAATATTGAATGCTTCATGAATTTTATTTCATCCCTTTTTATGATATTTAGTTATTGCTAAAACTATTTAAGTGAAAAAGGTTTAACAAAATGGTATTATGATAAAACAATTCTAGTAAAAGGTATTATTATAATAAAAATAAAGATATAATTACATGTAAAATTAAAAAAAAAAATAAGCTCTTGTTTTCCCACTGGATACCAGAAGTAATGAAAACTTGAATTCCCCATTATATCTCTGATATAGACTTTTTGTATAATATTAAGTGAGCTACGTAATCTCTTAGGCAACATTTCATTTGCAAGAAATGCAGTGAGAATTAATGAGATGCTGTTTGCTAAGCCTATGAGACTGAAAGTCATTTAAGAGCAGGACCACGTTTGGGTTTGAATAAAATCTTAATCTTTCCTAATTTGCCTAGGACAGCAACTGCTCTAAAGATACCTTTTGGATTTTGTTTACAAGGAGTATATTCTGCGCTCAACCTGGGAGAGAGTAAAATACTCAGAGGATTATGAGAAGTTGATGAGAAGAAGAGCTGAATTCTTTTCAGTTCTCCCCTGTAGACCATATGATTACAAATGAATTCCTTCCTCGGACAAAGTATCACAATTTTTAATCTGTATTATTTTTTGGTTCAAGACCCATTAACCAGGTACCCTTCTGGTATAATCTAGTTGGGGAAAACATCAGAAGCTACATCTCCATATTTCAGCACTCCTTTGGGAAAATATCAGTGTGTTTTCCAAAGACTGGATATCCAGACTGAAAGGAGGCTTAGTAGAGGGCAGTTAAGTGAGATTAAGACCTCATACCAAAGTGTGCCTTTTTTCCTTCTTTCTTTCCACTGTTGAAATAAAAATGGATAGAGAGGGCATAAGTTTCCACCTTGTGCCTATAGGGAGACAGATGGCAGAGTAACAGATATTCAGGATGAAAAGGAGAAAATCTGAATGTTACTAGGTCATGCACTCTGTATATATTAATAATGAAAAAAGGTTGAGAAGCTCATTCTGTGTAAGAGGAATAAGCGAACTGTAAAAGGGTAGAGGATTTGGAGAAGAACAGTTTGTCTTTTTAATTCATTCCCATTTAGTCAAAAGAGTCCTCCTCTGATTTAGACTTCATATGAGATGAAAGCCCACCATATTTTGTACTTTCATAAGTCTTTACCCCAGGGTCAGCATAACTTTCATAGCACTTGGATTTCTACTGGAATAGACAAAAAAACTATTTACTTGTCTTTCATTGGATCCCAAATGTTTTAATACATGGTGCTTGGGTGGAATAGTGCTGAACTTTATAATGGTAAACTCTTCTCTTGATAAATTAAATTCTGAGCTGGGATCTGACCTGGTTTTATTTTAGACTGTATTAATTTTCTTTTAAATCATGTTTTGTGTCAGAAAGTTAGACCTTTATTCATGGTCTGATTTAACAGTCACACAAAACAAACTGCAACCATTAAAAGCAAATCGAGCACACACTATAACATGGACATCATCTGCAACAAGAGATTTAGATAGAAAGTTGAAGCCAATTTGCACAATATACAAATCAAAACAGCCATAGGAAAGCCAGTCCTACTTAAATTTTGACATTTGATGAGGGATTATCATCTTGATCTATTACTTTACTTTGTTTTTAAAACTACGTAATTAAATAAAATTAAACAATGGAGTAAAGGAAAGCCAAAGAAGGTTAAGGTGTATTTGTTGACATTTCAGCACTGTTTATTAACATACAATATGATTTACAAGCAAATGCAGAATCAGTAATGAGAAAAAAAATGTGAAACCAACAGAAGCACTAAAACCAGAAATTTTAGGTGAATGTAAATCAATGTAAAAATTTACCATCTCTAATGAAAAACAAAAGTCTAAGCAAGAGTTCTTGAAGTTAGTATGAGTGTTTTTCTTTACTACAGAAAGATTTTAAACACGCCCCATATTGTTGTTTAGTTTTTGTGTCCTGATAGTGCCTTAGGGTGCAGTTAGGATCACTGACCTCTATTGTGTTAAGTATTTTATGGATTAGACAGAAAACATGGCTCCTGACCTAAGAACCTGACAATTCACCTTTGAGATTCAGTTAAAATTCTGCATAATTTGGAAAGACATAGAATACAGCAGGAAACAAATTTGACTTTAAGCCAATGGTTGAATATTCCCCTTCCTTGCTCTAAGTGAAATAAACGAAGCTACAATAAATTTATCCAGGGTGAAGTATGATGAAAAATGTTTATATAAAGAAGAAACCACATCTGCTTCTAAGCAAAATGAGATGGAAATGAACACTGACTCCAATAGAAATCCAAAATTTTATGCAGCACTACCCAACTTTAAGCAGAGTCAGACAAACTATTGTGGTCTGAGTTTGCTAGTAGTATGACTGTTTTTGCAAGAAAGTTAATTTGGGAAGTATTCCAGGGGGAGTAAGAAAGGGGAATTTCTTCAGCTCTACTACTTCGTGTACTAGTAACCGCATTTTCCTCCTGGGTGCACAAATATGGGGAAAATGCATTGTAGGAATTCAAACGAAGAGAGGCAAATGTTTTCTGTCTGTGGCATAGTGCCGTGTATTTCCTTCTCTGAAGGTCCCCCGTGCCCATGTAGCTCATCAGCTTTCTGATCTCCTGCATCTCATGTTCCATCTTGAAAAGCTAGAAAAAAACTGCAGCACTGTGATGAGAATGAAGGAGCTGGCAGAAGCACAGCAAAGAGACAAGGGGGTAATGTCATGTGTGCAGGAAACCTTGGTTTAAAATGGCACCCAAGAACAATTACAAGTGTCTTTCTGTCCTCATACTGCCATCACTCTCCCAGCCATGGAAGCCTAAGGAACCTTGAGACCACCAGGCTCTTGAATCACAGCTGTGGTGCATGACACTTTCAACATCACAGAACACAGTGGCAGCAAATGTTGCTTTAAAAGCTATTAATGTTATGATATTTTCTTGCTTGTTGCGTTGAAATTTCACATGGCAGAGAGCATGTTGTGAAGGCATTCCTCAGTTCTCCAAGGACAACAACCCCTCCTTTTCCTTTTAACACTGCTCTACTTGGCAAACTTGCCTTTATAAATAAGGAGCAAAAGCAAAAAATACCTTAAACCATCCCTGCCAAGTGATTTGTTTTTCCTTTTATCAGTCAATTCTAATTTGAATTTATTTCTCTTTGGAGTTTTACTCTCTTCTGACTAGTCAAATGCACGTAGAGGTTTTTCATTCGTTACACAAGATGTAGAAGAAAATTGCCAACAATATGAACATTGAGCTAAAACACCTAAAACTTTTGGCTTGAGCCCAGGAATTGGGCTCAGAACTACTGTAAACTAGAAATATACTGTTGATATTGGCATGCCAAAGGGCATGTGACAGGATTTTAAATCTGGTTAAGAATTCCTATGGGTATTTCAGTCCCTGAAAATATAGCAGTTAATACTGCAGCAGCCTTTGCCAAGACAAATCTATATTCAAATATGTGTTTCACAATTATACAAAAAATTAGTTTGGTCTAGGTAAAGCTCATTGTTTAAATCAAGAAAACAGGACATAAAAATACTTTGGTATCTTAGGCTAGGAAGCATATCCTTCCTTTTTCTTTTTCACTAGTTTTTAGTCTTAAGACCTTCGATAACCTAATCAGTGCATAGTCTCATTTATACAGTATATAGCTATAGACTCTTTCCTCTCTGTCCTTGATTTTTTGTTTCCTGAGAAGCAGCACTATGCATTTTTTCATATTTTAGAAGGATTTACAGTCCATGTAAGCAAACATCCAAAGAACTGTTATGCTGTTCCTCTTGAAATCTTTTTGCAAGACACTTGTGACACAGCCACAAAACAACTGTCCATGGCTATGCATTCAGTAAAACTGACCATAAAACTCAATTCAAAATCTGATTGTATGATACTGGTTATCTGTTTTACCTATCCATTGCCTGTTGTCTAAAGAGCAGGGAATCGTTCTCTGCAAGGAATATGATTTTTCTACTACAACAGGATTATATACAGCCAGACTAATACTACTGTTCCATTACCAATGATAGCCATTATGCAGTGACAATAGGTATGAATTTCAATCAAAAAAACTCCATGCATAAAGATAAAAATACTTTTTAAACAAATTATTTTGGTTCCATTAGTTCATACAGTCTTAGCTCAAGACTCCTCAGAAAGACTGGCAAATGAAATGTTGCCACACCAAAAAAAGAGAAGGAAAAAAAGAAAGTTATTATTAAGGATGGATAGTTCACAATCCTGCTGCTCCTGTTGTTACACGTTCTTCTCTTTTCCTCTTCTGGTACTAGCTTTCCCTCCAAAATCTACATCTTCTTCAGTCCTACAGCATAGAACTTCCTTTGAGGTACTATATCAAAGTAGCTGGAGAGTGAACAAGTCTTCAGTCCTGGCTTGGAGGAGTGATAGCTAAGATTGCTTCATATGAGGTGCTGCTGGGACCTACAGTTACTGTGGAAACAAACTATAGAGCACCAAAATTGATGTCAATTACAAGAGCATCATCCTGGATAACTAGAGCTTGTAACTCTATATTGTTTCAACTTGTACCAGATCAACTTTATACTCTCCACTAGGTTTACATTTATAATTAAATAATTAATATGTGTATAAATTTACATATACACGTATGTACGCATACAACTACGTACATACATCATTACATACAGATAAACATAAAGGACTGTGGATAACGTTTTATTTACTTCCACTGTTCCAAGCAAAGACCAGATTCAACCTTTTCCTTGGTTATTACTGAGACTGGAAAATTAATTGTTCATAGGTTTGTAGTAAGATGAAAGTTTCAGTGATGGTGTAATATGAATATTTCACACACAAAATATGCATGCATACATGTAAGCAGCGTCTTAGGAAGGCTGCTTTTAACAGTTAATTCTGAAAAAGACATTTTGTTGAAGTGTTTGTTCTTACAGTTAAAAAATATACCAAACAATGCTTTCAGCATCACCATCTTATAATAATTGCAGCTATTGTTCAGCAACAAATGGCATCACAGCCACATAGTTACAGGTTATCAGCGACTTCAAGCATAAATAAATTATTCATGTTACCCTATTTATAGGATAACATTGTACCAAGGTGGATGACCTCAGCAAATACCTTTATCTCAGCATCAGTGCTGCACTAGGCTTCTGCATTAATGTGCCCTTGAAGCACAAAGCCTTCATGTTTCAGTACAGTTTTCCAAGTGAGAAGATTTGGTCTTGCATTGACATAACCTGAAAGTATTATGTCAGGTGAAAAGAGCAGGAAAGGGAATAATTTTAACAGAATATAAATAATAATAATATTCATAAAATACCATTATTATTATTGTTATTAAAAACATCTTGGAAAAAGCTTGAATAAAAAGTCGTGTTGAATTTTTGAAGTCCCTTATTGGATCAATGGCATTACTCTCCCTTCCTTTTTTCTTTTGGTTAATAATAACAAAATTTATTCCAACTTCAGCATCTGGCTTATTGGCACATTTAGTTGGAGCATTTTGCATTTTTCACAGGTTATTCATATATTTCTAACCAGGCCCCGTTGTACTTTCCATTTCCACTTGAATTTGTTGTGCCAGATCCTCTGTCAGCAATGAACACTCTGTCTAAAGGCTGTTGAAATTAAGTGGAAAGTGTACTTCTGATTTCTGTATTGGGATCAAGGCCTATGTACCTTACAAACTGCTCTTGCAGGCACTATGGCAATCTTCTAATTGAGTGTAGCCATCAGCTGGTAAATAGAAGTCCATTTGCCAATTGAATCCACCAGCTGCATCTCGCTATAGAGAGCAAGTAGGTAAGACAGGATAGTCTTAGGAAGTCCAGATGGCTGTAGAGGGTTCTCTACATATGGCATCTATCATCCAAATCCAGTACAGCAATTCATTGTTTTGTGTGAGAATAAGGCAGCATGTAAATATTTCACAAAATCAGGGGTACATTTTCAGTGCATTATACTGCATAAGGTGTTATTTTTTTTTTATTTTAAAGTCTGGGAAGTACTGGCAGTCAGTATGTCTGTCATATGAATTATAGCTAGCTAGGTAACAGGAATGCCATGTAAACAAAACAAAACAAAAAATCAAAACAAACAAACAAACAAACACACCAACAGAACATCAGAACAGAACAGAACTGAAGCATCACCGAAAGATCTTTGGTTTTTTCAATGGCATCCCCTCAAAAAAGCAAGCAAATGAGACTATCCTCCACTGCTCCAGCTTACCCTCTTCTCAGTCAATAGCTCTGTGGTTAAGCCCCTCCAAAAGGACCGTGTCCACCAGAGGTGTTCACATCTGCAGCACAAAGGGCTGAAGAGCTCTGTGCTCTTGCACCAGACCAAAGACATGCAGAATAAATCACCCCTATGTTCCCAGCTGTGTAACATGCGAGGGGTGGGAATGCAGCACTGCAGCCAGAGGCTTCTTCACTGCTCCACAGGCCAGTGTGCCAGGGGCAAATGCTGGGCTGATGTGAGCTGCCAGTGATAAATAGGGTAGAAGGCTAACGCCCACACCCACATGAATAAATTCTTGTTAGCTCTGATCATTAGGTTTCTGCCCCTTCTGGAGTAATGAGCCTTGTCTCCTCTGTTTCTGCTTTAAGATTTGACTCCAGACCTGTGAAGTGTTCTAGTGACATTTTTGTGAAAACAGACATATTGCCACTAAAAGTTACAGTTGACATTTCATTACTATTTAATGGAAAAACATTACTGTTGAAAAATTCCTTTCTGCTTTCACATCACACTTTTAAACTGTTAGAGGAACTGGTGGGTGTAACGGGACAGCGATCTCAGCAATGATCAGAGGAAAATTAGTGAAATGAGCCTTGAGCCAAAGGAAAATCATGAGCAAGTAAGGGAAATTTTTCAAAAATAAGTCAATGTAACTTCTGCTTCTAAATCTTTTAGTCTGCTTGATAGTGTCATCTTAAATCTTTCTTCAGATTAACTTTCTGTCATCTGAATGTTGCCATTACGGATGATGACTTCACTAGGAAATATTGCTCTGTTGCTAGGAAGTAAATGTGGTAACCAGGATGCTATAAAACAACAAGTTTATAATAACTTCCTTAAAGCATGATATTCAAATAAGAGAATATCATCTGCTCACATAGGAAATCTGTAGCCATTCAGTAATAGAACAGCCTGAGAAATTCATCTCCAAAAATGAGAACCTGCAACATCTTCTTGTAGAGTGATTACAGAACAAGAAACATCTCAACCATTGGCAGGCAAATTAATTTGTTGGCTCATAGAGTGGGTGATTCTGAGAATAAAGTGGATGATTTACAGGAGAAACCTCTGGAGATAAGCCTTACTGTAAGGATTCTAATTCAGGTACTATACTTGTTTAAAAATCTCAGAAAATAGTTCTGATTCAGTGTCACTCTGCGTACAGAGAACAACTGCAGGAGACATAGGTATGGTCATTTGATACTTCTCTTTCTTATATTTTCTATAGTAATCATATGAATCAAGAATAAAATACCATTGAGTTGAAATGGAAAACTTTTCACAACCAGTCTGCAGAAATGCCAATAACTTCATAAGTAGAAGGCAGTAAAAACATCACATGCAACTTCTGAATCTAGTCACTTGATTGCTTTGCTAAGAACTGTGGGAAAATTGCAATGGTTTCTAGTTAGAATCTTACATGGTCCTATGGGAGTGCCAAGTCTATTTATGTTTTAAGATTTTTATTATTATAATATGCAGGATTATTATTTTCCTGGAAGAATCTTGGGATAGGGCTTTGTGGTTAGTTGCTGTTAAGTGGAATGTCTGAATAAAAGTATTGTGGTTAGACAGAAATAATGGAATATGTGGTTTACCATAGAAGAATGTCTTTTTTCTCTCTCTCATATTCAATAGTATTGTAGCTCAATTTCTACTTTTGTATTTGTGTTTTTAAATCTGCAATGAATCGAGAGCTCATTTTATTGGACATTTGAGTCTAATTACTTCTTTGGTGGGCCCAGTCTGGTACTTATACATGTAAGTGCTCAAGAACATCCACCATTATTTGCAAACAAAACTACCTGCAGTATCAAAAAAGGCCAGGTCACATAGAAAGAGGCAGTTGACTCCATACCTCAAGACTGCCTCAGCTAAGAAAGAAAGAAGGGTAATTGTGGTAGGCAGTTCCCTTCTGAGAGGGACAGAGGGCCCAATCTACAGAGTTGACTCTCATCGTAGGGAAGTGTGCAGTCTACCTGGAGCCTGGATCAGAACATCACCAGGATGTTCCCCAAACCGATGCACCAAACAGACTACTACCCACTGCTGATCTTCCAGGCAGATCGGGAGAAAGCTGCATCCCACGGTCTGACAGGAATGAAGAAAGATTTCAAGGCCTTGGGACGGATGGTAAAAGAGTCTGGGGCTCAAGTAATTTTCTCTTCCCTCCTTCCAGTTTTGGGTGATGACATGGGATGGAATAGAAAAATTCAGTCTGTAAACAATTGGCTACAAGACTGGTGCTACAGGCAGGGCTTTGGGTTCTTTGATAACAGCTGTTTTTACAGGACACCAGTCCAGACAGTGATACATGGGAAAGGTTTATCTCACAGGGGCAAAAGGATGCTGGGACAGGAATTAGCTGGGCTCATTTGGAGAGCTTTAAACTCGACTCGAAGGGGGATGGAGTTGTATAGCTGGGCTTGCATCAGTGGGGCAGCACTCCAGAGTTCATGAAGGCTGGGAGGCATCCCATACCTCTAGGGTGAAATCGGTGTGTTCAGCTCGCTCTATGAAATGCCTGAAATACAGCATGGGGAATAAGCAGGAGGAGTTAGAAACCTGTGTTCAGGCAGGAGATTATGACCTGGTAGCAATTACGGAGACATGGTGGGACAGCACACATGACTGGAATGTTGTCATGGATTGCTATGTCCTTTTCAGGAAAGACAGGACAGCCAGGCGAGGTGGTGGAGTCGCTCTTTATGTGAGAGAGCAACTACAATGTATTGAGTATTGTCCAGGCACGGATAAAGGGCGAGTTGAGAGTCTATGGGTGAGAATTAAGGGGCAGGCTGGCAGTGGTGATACTGTTGTGGATGTCTATTATAGGCCACCAGATCAGGGTGAGGAAGTTGATGAGGTCTTCTACAGACAGCTGAAAGCAGCCTCACAGGCCCTGGTTGTGGTGGGGGATTTTAACTTCCCTGATGTTTGTTGGAAGGACTACTCAGCCAGCCAGCCACAGTCTAGGAGGTTCCTCCAGTGCGTTGATGATAACTTCCTCATGCAGATGGTGGAGGAGCCAACTAGGAGAGGTGCACTGCTGGACCTCATCCTCACTAACAAGGAGGGTCTGGTTGAAGCAGTAAAGGTTCAGGACTGCCTTGGTTGCAGCGACCATGAAATGGTGGAGTTCAGGTTCTTGTGTGGCAGGAACAGAATAGCAAGCGGAATTGCAAACCTGGACTTCAGCCGGGCAAACTTTTTAAAATGTGTTTATTTTCAGCAAATATTTCTAGAAAAGTCAAGAATGTTCAACATTTTTTTTTAAGAAGGAAAAAACTTGTTGGGGAATGAGAAAAAGAGAAAATACTATGACAGACACAAAAGAAGTGTAGTTAATACAAAATACATGACTATTTAAAATACAACCTTATTATGCAGAACTTAATGGTCCTTTGGATAACAAGATCAGTCATTTATTTCAATTTAAGGAACAAGAACAGACTTAATGTAAGTAAGAGAAAGGGCATCCTACAGATACGTTATTATTATACTAATTCTGTAGAAATTACTGCTAATTAAAATTAAATAAATATTAGTACATATTAATTATTTTTTTGCTTTTAGTAGAGAAATTTGATATCCTGGCACATGACTGGGTCACACATGCAGAGGATAACAGCAAGTGAATAATGTCTCAGAATTATTTCTGAGGAATTATCAGGGGGTTAAAGATAGGTAAAGCTATCTGAGAATTGTAAGAGAGAATTAAATCCACTGTGTACATCTTGAGCACGCAGGTGACAAATGTGAATTTTGCATTTCCTCTGTAGTAAAATAGCTTCACTTTGTCATCATTGGTCCTGAATATCTGGAGAGGTGGACATTTGCACCACCTAATACTTTCATCAGTCTCTGGTATCATGGACGCATGATTCCCTGTGAAAAAGTTGGAAATTACCTAGGAACGTTTCAGAGAATGACCATCCAGTGCTTTCCATGTTATCACTGATATGAATCACGCTCTGATAGTTCAGTCTGTCTGTCTAGAACCAAGAACGATATTTAAGTTACGCTGTCAATAGGACAATTTGTCATAAATTATAACCATTGTAACATTAAGATTACACTTTTTACAAGCTGTTACTAGTTAGTTGACCAGCTGAGCTATGGAAGAACACTTCAGAATTTAATTTCCATTTCTTACGCATTCCTTACTGGAAATCAATTTATATAAAGAAACCAATAAAGAATAATACATTAAAGTTCCCACCAATATCAGTCTGACAGTCTTGACCTTCTGCTGAAAAAAAAAAAACAAACAAACAAGACAAGCTATTAGACATGGTAAATTTAAACTATAGTGGGGAAAACCTTAACTTCTTAAATATCTTGCTGGTTTTAAGTGTATTCTTTTTACCCAGTATCTCACTATAAAGCATACCAAAGCATCACTGCTTGAGGGATGTTGAGGAAACATAATTTTTCTGGCAGAATGTATCACTGATTAGGTCATTGTAAGTACTGGAATGGGTTAAATGGTCACCTCACAGATAAAAATGAGAATTGGTCCACAGCTGGGATGTTAGGGCTCAACATGAAACATGGGGAGACCTTATTCTGAAGCTCTGTTTTAAATACAAGAAAAAATGGCTTTAAGTCATAGCTTCCACTTCTGAGAAAGTCTTAATTTTTGAGTTACATTATTGTTGTCTGCTTTGGTTGAACTAGGATACTGATCAAAGCTGGCATAGATGTGAGTTTAGAAATATTTTGGACCACTACTCTGGCAAGGAAAGAAAAATAGGAATTGGGTTAGATCAGGCCATATTCTTCTTCTAGGTACTCGCACAACCTTTGAAACCCTTAACAGTACCAAATAATTTTCCTGTCATAGTCAGTTTTTTCCTCTTATGTGGACCTAAAGTGACAGCATGATGCTGGAGGTTTTGGAGTATTTCTCTGGGACAGTTATTCTTCTCCCAGGAGAAGATATGTGTTCTCACTATATCTGGTTAAGCAGTGAGCATAATGCAGGGATAAAAATCAACATTAAGTAACCAAGAATTATTTCTTAGTATATTAAAAATATATATATATATATATATATGTATATTGACACCTATAGCAGTTCTTCAGTCCCACATATCTCTAAGAAATATCCCATGGAAGAAGAAATAAGGCTGCGAACGTCAAATAATAGTAGCATAAATATGTGGTTAACGCAGATGTCTTGGGTATGAAAATTTATTTTCCCAAACCATTACTGGCCTGAGAGATGTTATCAGCTAATAATTGTTTGTTTTCCTAGAGCTGTGGAAACTAGTGCTGTATGACTTTAAAGGAGCATAGATATCCACAACAGTTGATGAGTGCTCCTTTTAAGTAAAGAACAGATACTTGTTTTAAAATAGGTAGTCTGGGAATACTTTTGCTTGGCTGAAAAATAGGACCAAAGGAACTGACAGATATAAGAATGAATCCTCTTTGTGGTTGACTCACATAATATTCAGTTTGGATTTAAGGTTCATTTTGAGAATGCAAAGAGTTTCGATTTAATCTTCTCTGCCTCCAGAACACACATAATTGCATGATATGAGGTATCACCTTTAGATTTATATATATTTTAAGTAAGGGTGGGGACGCTTTAGTGTGAGATAACATGCAGTTTTAAATTTAGTTTGGATAGCAGCAGAAATGCTAAGATTAGGAACAGCTGTTGTATATTTGCTAGGTTTCCTAGGTTTCAGTGCCTAGCACACAATAATACATACTTTCCAAATTCACTATTCTAGTACACTGATTTTTTCTTCCTTCCATCTTGTCCTCTTTAGCTCGTTTGTTCCCTCTCTGCATCTTGAGTAGCTCATCATTTAAAATTTCTGAAGTGAAGAAAAAAAGGATGTCTGCCTGTCTAGCACAGCTGCTGAAAATAATAGTCTGTCTTTTCCAGTCCAAGTTTTCTCCTTTTGGTGGCCTGTTTTAGTATGGACTTCCTTGAATAATTAACTAAGGACTGCATCCTGCACAGGAATGCACTGAATGCACTAGATTTAATTTCATCAAGTTCAATCAAATCAGCTATTAGAATGATAACTGCTTCCAAAACCACTTGCTGCACTTTTGAGCTCAGTTCTGCTGCCTGCTTCCAAGCTTAATACATTTTGTTGTCATCTCTCACTGCCACTAGCTCTCTACACTATTTTGCTAATACAGTATATAGGAAAGATGTCTAAGTAAGAGGCTTAGAGGACAGAGAAAGGAGAAAGAAAGGAGATTCATAAGCTCTTCCACCTGTGTGGAACTCTGCAGCTGGTTCCTTCTCCTATCCTCCTAACCAAGTATGTAGAAAACTGTTATAAAGTAAAATCTTGCTTCTGGTGTTGTGTTAAAATATATATTGCAACAAGACATCAGTGAGTAAAACACTGATCTAAACAGAATGAAGTCCATTTCACATCTTACATAGTTTGCACTGTCCGTTAGGACGATCTGTCATCCTTTCCTAGAATATCTATTAATTTTGGCATGAACAACTTTGGACATGGCAACATCTTTACTGTATTTCTTTTAGGACCTAAGTTATACCAGTGCAGGCAATGCCCAAAAAACCTTTGCTACCTTAGAGGCAAGGAGGACAACTGAGAGAGGCAGATAAGACACTTAAATTGGTGGTAAATGTTTTACTATTTTAATCTAAAAGGTTAGATGAAAAGTTATCGTCCCAAAGGTTATCTAACAAATGGCTGTTATTCTATTCAGTGTATACTGATGCCTGGGGTTATTTCTCCCCCTTTCTCCCCATGTGCAGGACTTTGCATTTCCTGTCCTCTCTCCCTGTTTCCCCAACCTGCTGAGCAGGTTGCTGCTCTGTATGGCAGCACAACACTCTCCGGCAAGCAGGACCCTAAATCACTCAGTTCCCTCAGTTCTGTATTATCTGTGAAATTGCTGAGGGTGCACTCCATCCCATTGTTCAGGTCATTAATGAAAAGTTTCAACAGTATTGGCCCCAGCACTGACCCCTGGGTTATACCACCAGTGACTGGCCTCCAGCTGAACCCTTCCCAATGATCACAACTCTCTGGACCTGGTTATTCAGAAAGTTTTCAATTCACCCACAGTCTAGTTATTTAACCATACTTTGTTGGCTTCTTTATCAGGATGTTATGAGACAGTATGTCAAAAGATTTGCTGCTGTCGAGGTAACAACATGACTGCTCTCTATTTGTCTGTCGAACCAGTCACATCACTGAGGCTTGTCAAGCATGATTTCTCCTTCATAAGTCCATGCTGACTACTCCTAATCATCTTCTTGTCCTTCATGTGTTTGGAAATACATTCCAGATGGATTTTCTCTGCCAAATTCCCAGGGACTGACATTAACTCCTGCCCTGACTTTCACATCCTTGAATAGTTTTTTTTCTTTTTCATAAGTATCAGGTCCAGCAGAACACCTTTGTTTGCTGGTTCTTCAGTTACCTGTACCAGGAAGTTGCCTTCAACACACTCTAAAAATCTTCCAGATTACCTAAGTCCTGCTGTATTGTCCATCTAATAGATAGCTGGGTGATTAAAGTCCCCCACAAGGACCAAGGCCTGTGAATATGAGGCTTCTTCCAGTTGTTTGAAGAAGGCCGTATCTACTTCTTCCAGATCATGAGGTCCACAGCAGATACTAACTACAATAGCACCCATGTTGGTATGTCTGCTAATCTCTACCTATGAGGTCTTGACTGACTCCTGGAGGCATCATGGAGGCAGACCTCCATGCATTCCAGCTGTTCCACATAAAGGGCAAGTCCCCCTCCTCACCTTCTCAGCCTCTCCTCCTAAAAAGCTGGTATGCCTCCAGTGAAGTACTAAGTCCTGTGCATCTTTCCACATCTTCATGTAGTCTCAATCTGGTTGTAATGGCAGTACTGTAAAGAAAAGGAACATTGGAGGAAAAAGGTTGCTTTAACAACAAGAAAGAAAACCTGGCTTAAGGCAGTATTTTACTTTATTTATGTGATCAAAATAAGATTTCAAAAACGAAAATAGCTAGTGTCTGTTTTGTATTAGTATGACAGGTTTAAGACACAGGGAGTGCAAGACTTTGGCTGAAAACTGACTGGCTGATTAAATTTGATAGCCTTGTAATAGACTTTTATAAGACTTTGCAGAGGTGTACAGTATAGAAATGTGACTGCATGCTGAATAAGCTCTTACCCTCTGATTTTTTAATACGAATACTGTGCAAACCAGGCTCTGAAATGTATTCCCTAACTAAAAGGTATGCTACATTTAATTTATGCAGATGGACAAGCACGTGGGAAATATCAAACTTTTCAGTTATATGAACTAAATTAACTAGTGAAATGTGCACTTTGCAGACTGTAGTTGCTTGTATCTTATCTTTTGAAAATTACTTAGAAGAGAGATAGCTGAACTGCTTCCTGCTTTCTTCTTTTTATCAGCAGTACTGTCTTACTCCAGTATTACCAAAACATAAATCAAACTCACTTTTATCAATCAAAGTTCATTTAAAGTATATTTCAGCTACAGAGATAAAAGACCAAACTGAGGCTAATCCAATCACTTCTGAAAGTGAAACATGACATTTACAAAATTATTTTCCGTAGGTATAAGACAATTTTTTTCTGTTTCAGAAATAATATTTCTCTTCCATTCCAAACAGATTTTGCTATTGAAGACCTCTGAAATAAAAAGAACTTGGTTTTTGAATAACACAATGGTTTCTATAGCAACATATTAATGTGACGAACACAAGGTAATTAGAGACAATGAAAGAGATACTTTGAATGAGTTTGGAATATATTCAAATGCAAACCAAAATGCAAAATAGTGCAATAAAGAAGCTATTCCTGATTAATGGATGCTGTTGTGTGTTTTGCAATACTAGAAAATTTAAGGTACAAATAGAAGAACAGTAATAGCAAGCAAAACTGAAATCCTTTCCATTTAGATAGAGATATGCACAAAGAAAATATTTTAGAAAAATACTTACATATAGAAATTAATCTTTATCAAAACTACTGATAGGAGCAGTGCATTCCACAATGAACAGAGTAGTGCATATTGAAGGATCTAGTAGACAGAAAACTGCCTGATCCAGACATTTTTGTTTACACACACTTATTAATATATAGATGTATTGTATAAATGTACACATACATGTCAGCATCTTTCTTTCTGGAACAGGTAATACAAAGAAGGTTATATTAACCCAACACTTTTTCCTTCACTTAAGTGTTTTGTAAACTTCCACTGTGCTATGTGTATTTAGCCAAATCGGAAGACAATAATAAAACTCCATTCACAACAATGGGGAAAATAATAAAGTGGGAGGAACACATACTTAGAGATTACCAGGGAATATAGGGTCAGTATGTATCATACAGAATCAAAATATTTTTCCACTGCAAAGGTTCTTTCCATGTACACAAAGTCTTTTGCAGTTCTGGATGATCAACTGGTTTCCATTGTCTGGTTTCAGATTCATGGCATAGGGAAAAAATACTGGTTCTGACTTCTTACTGTTTAGATACTTGCATTAACTAGTTCTCACTAGTGTGGAGGGGTATAAGTATTGGAATGAAAGGCTATTTTGAAAAATATTTTTTGTTTCTTAGCCTTCAGTAAAGTGGCACACATCATACTTACAAAAAAGTTTGTCACAAAGACAAGGACAAAAATCTTCAAGATAGCCTACCACTAATCTGAAAAAAAAAAAAAAAAAAAAAAATCAAAGTTATCATTACAGACACTGAATACTAAGTTTGGGATAAAATATCTGATAAAATATCTGGATCCCCAAAACATTAAAGGATCATGATGCCTCTTCTTGGCCATCTGCCAATAATTAATAACTTCGAATTTCAACAGACTATAGATCACTTCTTGTAAAAATGAGTTTTAACATCTCCCTGGAGTTTTGCGAATGTGGAACTGTTATGTGAAGACTGAAAATTTTACAATGAGTATTTAGCTTTCCTTGATATATATAAGCCATATTTGTCACAGCTCTTTTAATCAAATGCCCACCCATCTACTCTCTCTCTCACTGCTCCTTCTCAAGAGGACAAGAGGAGAAAATAAGAGAAAAAAGTTCGTAGGTCAATATAAAGACAGGGAGATTATTAACCAATTACCATCCCTGGCTGTGGCAGTTGCACATCCCCCTGAGATCCCAAGCCTTCAATGGGGAAGTTCTTTTCTTCTCTGCTCTGCTCTCTAGTGTTTTAGACCTTTCTTAAATGTGTTAGAGAGGTGCCACCAGGTTGGCTGATAGGCTCAGGTCTGCCCTGCAGTGTATAGGATCTGGCTTGAATCAGCTGTGCCTGGCACAAGACTGCCCCTGGCCTCTCCTCAGAGAGGCCACTGTAGTCTCCTCACTGCCAAAATGTGGTATGGACATCAAAAGCACACACACACACACACAGAAAAAGCTGCTAAAAAGGCTTTAAACTTCTACTGCTTTTTTGCACTTGTCCTAGAAGGGCTTCAATAATATTTTGAACACTGAACAGCTGACACTAAGACTAAAAGCTTCTGAGTTTGATGTAGCCATGTTGTTTGAAGAGACTGTGAATGCAGGACATCAGTACACAGTCATGAGTCTCAGCCTCCTACTGTGTTTATTGCAAAGGCTGCCCCAAGCCTGTGACTGCTGAGCTATTGGAGTAAGGAAAAAAAGACCCTGATGCCTCTGAGTATAAATAGCATTCTCTTCTGTGTCCTTTGCTTCGGACCCTGGCATGTTTTATCCATGTTACCTAATGATCTGTGCAGGCTTAAGAAAGATTATGACTGTTAGTCACCAGGAACAAAACAGTAAATAAGTTTTTCAGGACACCTGAAAATATCTGCCTGTGTTACTTTTAAAAGTGTAGCTCCCATGTGTTCAGAAATACCACATATTTGACAAGAGGGTGTGTGCATGGGAGAAGCTATTTAAGTAGTTGCTTTGTTCCTTCTTTATACATTTTTGTATCTCTCCCCCTGGCAAATTCGTTTCCTTGCTACCTTAAGCTAAATTTCATGGGCCTCATAAAATAATTCACTACCCTAAACTGTACCCCATCATAGCTTCTCCCTGTGGTGTGGGAGGACTCAGGCAGAACAGTATCAGCAATGATGGTATTGGGTCTCATTGGAAAGGTGCAGTTCTCCATTTTCCAGGACATAAAGTTCACGGCTGAGTATTACAAAAGTTTATACTTCCAGCCTGTCACTGGTCTATTGCTACCGCTTTCCTGAGCTTGCAGATAGATAGAGTGGCAGCACTGTGTTATTCCTTATCAGAGGGGAAACTGAAGAAGGGTGAGGAGAAAAATATTACATAAATTAAAAAAAATTAATGTAAAAGTTGTTATGAGCATTCCATTGCCTTCTGGTATGTTCAATTGATTTTCAAGTAATTTTCTTAGTCTAGGTTTTCATGGAGATTTGATTAGGAGAGCCTGAGGAATTTCTGAAAGTGACTGACAGAGCAGAGTAAGAGAGGGAGGAAAAAAAAAGAAAGACATGCAAAGCAATTAAAAAAAAAATCCACAAGAAATTAATATTTTTGTTTGTTTGTGAAATCAAGCTGTCAGCCTTCTCACCACTGTCATCAATTGATTTTCGGGAGTTTGTTGTTTATTTACAATGAAAGCTTGAAGATAAAGTACTTTGGAAATGAAAGCTATAATAGAATATGGTGTTTAACATGGTTTTATAGCATGCAACATATACAACAATTGTTTTCCTACTAAATGTTGTAGCTGTATTCACAAACAGTAACACCATTAAACATATTTTCCCCTTTCCTTTCTTTCCTTCCCTTTCCTTTCCTTTCCTTTCCTTTCCTTTCCTTTCCTTTCCTTTCCTTTCCTTTCCTTTTTCCTTTCTTCTTTCCTTTCCCCTTCTCTTCCCTTTCCCCTTTCCTTTCCCTTTCCCTCATCATTCCTTTTCTTTATTTCTTTCCTCCTTCCTTTCTTTTAAAAGTACTCAATGGAAATCCTGAAAAAGGTATCCTGAGTTTATCACCTCAATAAAGAACAATTTCTGCATAAAGCCTGAATAAACATGAACAAAAATAATGAAAATATGCAATTAATGTCTTATAAAATTAATCCTGAAACCTTCTAGTCAACCTAGTTTCTTTCAACTCACATCTAATTGTTGTGCTACTTTTTGCTTGAGAACTGTGAAATCCATCCCTAGCATAACAGTATAACGCCCTGTGAAATCTTTCTTAATCTCTTTTTCCTCCTGCACTAAGAAGAGAAAACTAACATGCCAGCACCAATCTTTGCACCACTCACCTGAAGAGGAAGTAGACACTGAATCAGGAAGGATATTGCCAGCTGAGATTTTCACCAGCTGTAAAGTAGCAGAGCTGCCAGTAGAGAGTTAGAGGAGTTTATTGATCATTAGAGTATTTTACTGCTACATTTCACATGAACTACGGGCAAAACATTACATAAGAATCTACTACTTGGGCCAAGAGTGCCCAAGAATGTGCTGTGCATATATGTGAATGTATTATGTAAATATTGAATAAATATACAAAAATAATATCATAATTATATAGGCAACATATTATCAATATTTAATATAAACATGCTATGCATTTATATTTATATTTTTCAATATTATGTATTCATATATGCACTTCTAGAGAAAAAATAAATATCTTCTGAAAGATACAGACTGAGGGAGCTGGGGCTCTTCAGCCTCGAGGAGACTGAGGGGTGACCTCATTAATGTTTATAAATATGTAAAGGGTGAGTGTCACAAGGATGGAGCCAGGCTCTTCTCCATGACAACCAATGATAGGACAAGCAGCAATGGGTACAAACTGGAACACAGGAGGTTCCACTTAAATACGAGAAGAAACTTCTTCTCATTGAGGGTGACAGACTACTGGAACGGGCTGCCCAGGGAGGTTGTGGAATGTCCTTCTCTGGAGACATCCAAAACCTGCCTGGACACCTTCCTGTGTAACATCATCCCTCCAGTGGTGAGACTGGACTAGACAATCTTCCAACATCCCTTCCAATCCCTAACACTTGGTGATTCTGTGATTCTGTGTGACTTGGTGGGTATTCACTGGAGGTTGGCACACATTGGATCTGCAGCAACTGTTAAGTCCCTTCTATTCACCTGATGCATTTTAATCTCTTTATATATCTTCAGTTAAGAAAATATTTAGTTTTTTCTGGATGTTGTTATTCTCTTTTATTATGAATCCTATGGAGATTTTTTTTTTTTTCAGAGAGTCCCTGGTTCTTTTTGTAGGAACAATCAGGTCAGTGATTGTTATTTTTTGTTATATAGATTTTGTTTGTAAATAAAAATACTGAACTGTCTTTTATATATCATATTAACTTCCTGCCCTCAACAGCATTATTTCACAAGATATTCTGCTTTTAAAACTCCAAGATCCCAAGATGCCTATAATGCATTATCTCTAATGTCAAAGGTAATTCTGTTTACTCTGTCTCCCAAGGACAGAGAGACAATGGAACTGCAAAAGGTAAAGAGAAGGGTAAGGTACATATCTGGAAGTATAGGATAAGTAAAGATTAATTTAGGATTAAATGGAGTAGCCTGAAAAAGGATAGATGAGTAAAAAGGGATATGTGATGTTGGTCTGCAAAATCAAGAAGGCTACAGAGAATTTGAATCAGAAACAATCAGTATTTTTTCAAATGCAAGAACCAATACATACCCAATTAAATATACAGGAGAAAAAGAAATAAGATGTTGTGGGTTTTTTGGTTTGTTGTTGTTTGTTTGTTTGTTTTTTTCTCATAATATGTGTTTCACATGCTTTGAGTGTCTTAAGTCTTTTTAAAACAGAATTATTGGGGAAAGGTGCATCAAGATTATTAAGCATGATGATTGCTTATTGCAAGCAGTGGAAGGATACAGTATCACTGTATATTTGTATCACTTTATATTTGTCCTCTTACATTTTTTTTAAAGTACATCTAATGGTGGTCTTGGAGAAAAGAGACAAGGTTAAATCTTTGGCCTGACTTGTTGCCATCCTTTCACATTCTTACACAGATCCGTCATAGATTATTTTCATTAACTAGAAAGATGTTGATCAGTGACAATGTAATTGGAAGGCCTGAAATGTTCCATAAGCGTATTTTATTAATCTGAGAACTTAAGTAAAAGACCCAGACTAAACTTGTGTAAGCCTGAAATTAAAATTTATTTGCTTTATGGGCACATGCTATTCTGCAGTATTGTAAGTATGCATATGTTTAAAATATTAGTGATATTTAGGAAAATGAAAGTAAACAGAGGAAAAAAACACAGTTTTTTTGTGGAGTACTGTTGGCTTGAGCTTGGTTTTCTGAAACACACAAAGTAAAATAACCAATAACTACTGATGAATCTCTAGGAAAGCTGAACTTTCTGACAGTAGATCTCTAGTCGTGGTTTACTGTTGTCCTAGACTTTCCTAGATGGTGTGCTAGTTCTTTCTTTTATGCTCATGTGCCCAAGATTCAGAGGCTTATGATTTTAACATGGTGTTGCCATTTCCCTGAGACATGCAAACAAGATCAGGGGAAAAGTTTTTTTTAAGAGTTTATATCTCAACAAAAAACATACAAGTGGGTGACAGTACAAATAATGACATTTACTCTCTCTAAACCTCCATTAGTACTACAAGTTTTAGTTTACATACATTCCATCACTTCAGTACCTAAAAACCTTAATATCATATGCACTATTTTATCATTAATACACCCTAGAGGTTTTAGAACAGGACTGGAATCAGGACTCCAATGCTTGTGGCAGTTCACTCTTTCTTTTCCCTGCTACATATTTTTCTGAGAATTTCTTCCTGACCAATGACAGAGTCAAAATAATTGGGCTGGTGGACATTAGATCAGATACTACAGCCACTATATCTTTACTTGTGCTAGGCTGAGCACACAGGAGTTCCAGACAGTAACAGTGACATTATTTGTCATTTCCAGTTAAGAAGGTTGCAGACAGGCTGTTTCAATTTGATGCTGGTTTTCCTTCAATCTCAGCAGAAAGACTGAGATGGAGAGATAGCTGAGGTAGGCCCTGATCTAAGATAAACTATTGAAGCTTCCCACTAGGCATACTTGTACAAACATATATCTGCTTCCCTTCTAATTTAAATATAAACAGATTAACTAAAAGGCTTCTCATGTCTAGTAGCAACTGTGGTTACCTAACGTAAGGCTAGTCATTGACTGGCAACACTTCTTTTAGACAAATGCCCAAATCCTAATTTGAAGACTGTTCTGATCAAGGCCTAAATCTCATGCCTGGATGATGGTGAATCAACACATGCTATTTTTCCTTTGGAGTGCCTAATACTACCAGACCTAACACTCCTTGTCTGGAGTCCTAACTGGCAGGTCAATGTTTTTCACAGCAAGACATGTCGTCTCCTTGGTTAAGCAATTTTTCTCCATAGCTCAGCAGACTGAGCAAGTAAAGACTACATCTGATAATTCAGAAGAGATATGTAACTTTGTCTTACAGGAAAGGGCAAAGTCACTGAAGAAATGCTTTTGACCTTAAATCAGAACAGTGTAAGGGCTTGATGGAGTTATATTTCTAAAGAATTCAAATTATAGAGTCAGATTACTGCATGTGAAATTGCTAATGTTTGAGGCCGACCCAGAGACAGAGTGTCTGCTTTAATAAAGTCCAGGCACCTCATGGAACAAAAGCTATTATAAGGATTATACCTATGAACATTACATCATTCTATGCTCAGAAGTTTTATCACAACTGTCATTGAACACACTTTGAACAAAGCATTTTAGAAACATTCCAGCCATACAAGAATTCTTGCAACGTTTCAAGTATTAGCTCATTTTTATGTAAATCCACAAAAGTAAAATATGGGAATTAGGCTGGCATTTATTATCATCTCAGCCCTCATACTGTGTTATGCCTAACTAGAGGAAGATTCTGACCTCAAGAAAGTACAGTGAAGTTTTGTCATTGACTGAAACTGATACAGGGACCTATTCAGTCTGTGTTCTGAAAAAATTACAGTGGCAGAAGACAAGGAAGATACTCTTCACAAGGAAGATAGTACTTGACAACATGCATAGCAGTTTGAAACTGATGAATCGGTCAGGTGCCCTCATTCAGACTAATCAGAGGGGCCAAAGGGTTGTTTTGTAACATTGTCATATTTTGAAAGAGGAAACTGTAATCTTCAAAAAGGAACCATCAGTTCAAGGCTAGAGTCAGAGTAAGAGAATTTTCCGTAACTGGAATTACCAGCACAAAAATATTTATCCATATTTTTTTGTTTTGAAAGAAAGAAGGGGGAAAAAGAAAGTGTACAGAAAGAGTAGGAACGAAAAGTGGTTCAGGGAGGGAGTTCTTCAGTGCAACAGGAAGGCTGCAAAGCAGATGTGAAGTTGAGAGCCAGGAAACTGTGTTCAGTGCTATACCATTGCCTCTTCTAAATCGCTCTTCTTTTACCAGGAAAGGCAATAAGGCCCTAGGTACTGATTACATAAACCTGTATGCTTGTGTTTAGATTTTTGTACTTAGACTAACTTTCTGGTATCTCCTCCAAACACTTTCTGTGTTTCTCCTAACATGTTTCTGTTAGTGTGTTCTTGCTATTTCCTCTTTTATGTAATGTTTGCCAAATAATGAGAAGCAGAGGTTATTAGTATATAGTCCACACTCAAGGTATGACCTTTGCCATCATTGCCATATATTAGGCCAGGTATTCTTTAAGGAGCTGGTTGATTCTTTGTAGCTTGTTCACTTCTTGATCTTTTACTAATTATTTGTTTTATTATTATGCTATTAATAATGTGCTTGTATCCATCTTGTAGTTTCCTTTATTTTTGGCTTGAGTTGGTCCTCTTATTGCATGTATATATATTTCTATATATATATGCATTTCTGACTGTCCTATCTCAGATCAGTCACTTACTGAGACACTTTCTAAGTCCTGATTCTGTATATGGCTTCATTCATCTGTCTATCTAGCCTCTTTGAAATCTTGACTCTGTAATACATTCATACAACTTGTGCTCTACATGATTTAGATTTTCCACATCTGCATAGTTACTATTGTATTCAGTTCTGGTCCACAAGATCTCAGTTTATCCTTTTATACTGTGGTAGGTTGACCTCGGTTGGACACCAGCTTTTTTTTTTTTTTTTTTTTTTTTTTTTTTACATCTTGTTCACTTTGTAGTATGTAGAATGTTGTTCTCCCTGTACTGTGCTGGAAAGGTGTCCAGGTCCAGAGTTACTGCATACCCTCTTTAAAGCAATTCCCTTCTCTGACTTGTGCTTGTGTGTATCTAATATATATTTTGTTCTTCAGACAAACAAAAAAACCCAAACCAAATACATAAATATAACGTTAGGCACCCTAAATTAAACTTTTCAACTAGTGCATAAACATTGGATTCTACCAGAGGTTCTGCTCCAGAATTCTGCTACAGGATGAATACTAGGGACTCTGGCACACATACAGTGCTTGGCATTGGTTATTCCTTCAACTCTTGAATATTTGTTAATGTCTCTTGACTGAATGATTAATGACACTGAGTCTGTTCCAATATGAAGCTTAAAGAGTTTATGATTTATTTCCTTTACACCCACTCAACCTTAAGTTTCTGTCTGCTTTAACATCATATGCTCAGAGTGTGCATACAAAAAATACCACTTGAACTGGGAAAGCTAACTCTTCTCCACTTTCTTACTGTGAGGGCTTTGTGGGCATGATCATAAAAGACAAAAGGAAACTTCAGGAGGCAGAATTATCAGCATATGAGGGGAAGTCCTCAACAGAAACCTTGACATAACTCAGTGAACACTTACTAGTTATTCCTCAATGGATCAAGATCGTAGAGTGATTTCCTCTTTAAAAGGTGTTAGAATGCATAAACTTCTAGGTAACTGGAAGAGCAATGTATCAGTCTTGTGGCTGAGCTGGAAAACACTGGGCTCAGCTGTGAAGGTCCTGTTATTCCAGCCCTGCCTATGTCTTGCAAACACATGGATCCTTATGTATTATAATTACTCCATCAGAATGAGAACATCAGCTGATAAAGTACAGACATCTTAAGACATAACAAACCTTCAGTCCCAAAATGTAGTTAAAATGTAGGCTTCATACCTAGGCGATGCATGGTAGAAAGTTTTCAGATACTGAATCAGTCCTCAACATATGTTTTCATGAGGTTCAACTCTACACTTCAAATTGTGTAAAATTAGATAGGATAAAAAGTCTTTCATGTGAAACAAAAAGCTTGATTGGACTAATTTACATTAGTGTTTTCAATAGTGACTATCCCTCATACACCTAGCAAAATTCATTCTCATCTCCATGCTTCAGAAGACGAGAAGATAAAAAAGTTTAAAGTAAATGCAGTGTAGTGTCAGGTAGAAGAGAAGAGGAGGAGGAGGAAAATACGAGAGAAAAGTGAAGTAGAAGGAGAGGCCATGGAGAATATAATAGCAAGAATAAGTTTGTTTTAGGAAAGGGAATAAGCTTACGAGGACACTGCCTTTTGATTTATTGCCATACATGATAGAAGAACATGTAGGGTTAACTAAGGTTACGTAGCATTTGAAACCACAATACATCACACCGTACCACTGTAAGCATGTTTTTCAAACATTAGCAAGCCACAAATCTAAAACACATTGTGTGTGTGAAATTGAAACTGCTTTACACTTTGCAATACAACAGAAAGTGCATCATTTCGACTGACATTTGGACTAGCTGTCAACCAGAAAATTCCTTAAGTCAGTTGCAACATATTGGATCATCCTTTATTGTCTGCAGCCAGGATGATAAAGTGTCATAGGCAACAGCATTTAGCATATGATACTCTATTTCCTGACCAATTTGATGTCAGACCATATGCTGGAATGAGGTGACTAAAAGTTACTAGTTTGTATTGTGAAAATTTGTTCAGAATTTTGTAGCTGCTGACAAATCTGTACGTATGCAATATAGGCATATCAGTTGCTTTAACTTGCTTAAGTTTGTTTGAAGAAGCACCTCATGCTTTTTTATCAGAACATTGTGCCACTATTTATTTAGTCACCACAAGTCAAATCTTACACCAAAACAGACTGAAAAATAAATAAATTGTAATACCAGTATTGCTGTAAGCATTGCAGTCTAGTCTGTAATATATAACAAAACTTTCATTATATAAAACTGACAATCATAGTGAGATTTGCAGAGTTATAAATGAACAGTGCCAACCATAGAACTTTTCACAGAAATGTCAGTGTAAGGTCACAGTTTACAGAACTTTAGTTTGCTGTTAACTTAAACTTTGTTGAGCTGAATTCTGGAAGATTAAGAAACAGTTCATTATCTAAAAAGCATATCAGATATTCTTTTGAAGACATCACTCTGAAATTCTACATTTACAAAGCTAAATTATGTAGAAATTTTGAAATACATTTTTTTCTTCTACCCAATGCATTCTGTCATCTTCATGTTTTAAGAGATGTTTCCACAAACTTTTAGAATAAAAATGAAGCTGTTTTCTATGTATCTAATTGAAAGGTTTATTGTAGATATCTCTGCCACACCTAGTACCTGAAGTAGTTTTATATATTTTCTTTCTATATTTTCTTTATATACTTCTTTATATACTTTCTTTAGTATTTTCAGTTCTCTGTGCCTACCCATCCCTATTCACTTATTTACTTACTTTGATACCTTGCTCCTAGATTATAAACTCTCTAAATGACACTTGCTTCCATTCTTACAATTTCTTGTAAGACATCCAGATACTAGTATATGTAAGCACTAATAAAGGTTCTGTATCTAATTACCAGTCCCCATTCTACTCCCAATATCATCCCCTTTTTTAAAGATAGGCAGCTGTTATTATAGTCACACTGCAGTTGTACATGTCATATAATTTATTACTATATTCTCACAATTTATTTGAATGAATGAAGGGTACTTGAAACCAGATATAAGAAGAAAAAATAAGGAAGCCATTAATCAATAAATATACTCCTATGTGATTAATAGTTCTTATTAGCTACTTATAGATTCTCTGAGTGTGACGTCTAGGTTGTCCTAAATTATTGCTGGCAGCCGTGCACGTCAGGCAGAATAAATGCTTTACATGTGTGCCCAATAATTTGTCTTTAACATCTCTACACTAAGAATTTTCTACAGCCTTGAAAGGCTTTTATTATTTTTAGTGAAATCAATGAACAAACAAGAACTTTTGATAATTTTTCCTTTATTAATTCTCAAACAGTATGAACACTTGAATTATGAAGGGTTTTAGGGTTTATTTAATATAATCTTTTTGTCTGATGAATAAAGCGTTGTTTCCCAGTGCATGGATGATTAAATAGAATGTATAAACGTCTGAGACAATTTGGATTTAGGATAAACCACATGAAGTTTATTCAAGTTGGCTGTTACTACCATGTGGCTGGAGGCTAACCTGAAGGCTAAAGAAGTCCTCAGAAAATTTGGAAGTGGTGATAGGTTCATGGAGTGTGTCTGAAAGATTGTAATGGGAAGAAGCTTTGTGGATCTCCTTGCCCTTCAACTTAGTTCAATGCTTAAGTAAAATCTGATTGTTTGAGACTGATTTCCAGGAGCTGATCTTCAATAATAAAGAAGAAAAACTAGTGGCATTTTTTTCACATTTCTTGAGTTAGTTGGTTGAATACTACAAGTTGAAATGAATCTCTAGTTGGCATTGAACATAACCAAATCTTTAAAGTTTCAATCTCTTTTCCTTGTAAGGTAAATTTGAAGTAATTTCTTACATTTAATGCTAGTCACTACTGTGGGATACTTGTACTGCCCACCTTTGGCCTGGCTAATAACAGTTAAGACAGGTATGTAAACAATGGTTGTGAAAGCAACATTCTAAACTGCTTGAGAGAGCCTTTGCCCAAACTGATTAATTTACAGGTGAAGTTGTCTATCAGACAGCTGAAGAGTAGCCTGGATATTAAAATGAGACTTTAGAACAGAAGAGGAACTCAGCTGGAAAAGAAGCATAAAAAAGGCATGAGGATTTGTATAATTTTAGGTTCTAAAATTTGCAGAGAGATACTTAGAAGTGCAAACAGCAGTAATCAAGATCTGTCTGTGCACTGCTAAAAATCTCCCAATGTCATCAGCTCCTCTGCCTTGGCCAGGCAGAGCCATTGGATGGTGCGACAAGCTTGAATCTTGGCATCTGTGGGTGAATATGGCCTTGCCAGGAGGGAAGCACAGGTGCACATAAAGCTGGAGCACCCACATCTCTCCTAGTAGATGTGGTCAATTTCGAGAATCCATAAGCCCGGGAAAGGGGATGTGCTATTGCAGCCCACACTGCCTATGAGAGTGTGCACGTAATTCTGTGTGTACGTGTACATGGGTGTGAGGTTACAGAATTTTGGAAATGGTTATAAGGGCTGTTTCTTAGAATTTTATAAGCTTCTAATACGGAGGTTTATATGCTGTATTGTTGATATTGATCCTGAATTAATCACTGATTGCCTTCTAATCATGTGTCATTAATAAATCAATAAAACATTTTTAACCCGATTTGGTTTAAAACTCATGAACTGAGCAGCTTTTCCTTATGGCAATTTTCATTACACTGGTTACATCAATGCTTCACTAAGTTAATCAACTTATACAGTCATTATGAAAATGCATATATATTTTATATATATTAATATTACATATATGAATATATATATATTAATATAACATATTTCATTTGTTATATGGATGATCCTTCTTTGAAGGATCAAAAGATCCTTGTTTTATATTTGTTTTACAAAAGAAATAAACATCTTTAAAAAAAAAACAATAAAAAAGAGGCATGGTCAATTTCCTTGCATTCTAATTTTCACACATTATATCACCCAAACAACTGCTGGAAGTAGACTCTCTATCAAATATGCAAATCCTCTCTGTTTGTTTTTGACTGGGGTTTTTCTGTTTGTTTTTGGTTGGTTGGTTGGTTTTGGGGTGTTTTTTTGTTTTTGTTTTGGTTTTTTGTTTTGTTTTGTGTTTTTCTTTTTTTGTTTGGTGTTTTTGTTTGGGTTTTTTCAGAGACTGCCCAATATTGTAAGGAAAACTTCATGCAATTTTAGACATTCCTAAATTACAAATAAATAGCAATAAATATTAATCCTAGAAATATAAATTAAGTATGATAAGGATTAATTCAAAGTCTGGTAACTTGCAAGTCAAAAGGTTAATTAAATCCAAGTCTAATCAAGCTAGGCCGTATTGATTTTCATGCCCCAAGTGAAAATTCTGTGTAGATAAGAGATCCAAATTGTCTATTTGCTGTAAATGCTGATAAAATTCACTGAGATCTTACAATATTTCTGAAGGCAGCTCAAAACATAAAGACTTAACACTTTTTTTCAGATCACCAAGAACTGAAGTAACTATCTACTCATTCCAAAGGTCCCCTTGGAGTGCCTGATTTATATACATGCCAGGAATGGTTAACTGTAGATGTTTGTAATTTCCTTCTAATCCCATCCTTGTCACAAGAAATAGTCATTCACTTTTATCTTTAATATTTTTATTAATATTGGTTTGACTTCTCTGTCTTTATTTTTTTCCTACAAATCTATGCTACTGGACTGTACAAACAATTCTTGTTAACATCATGACCTCTTTTTGATCAAGTCCATCTTTTTTCACCATCCTCATGTTCTAAGTCCATTTATTTCATTATTTTTCTTTCTGAAAGCCGTTGATTCCTGCGATTTAGGGAGACTTTTAGTTCCTTCACTTCCTCTGACAGAGGAGATTTTGTGGTTCTAAAAAAATGATCTTTATTTTTGATGTTTAGTGCAATGTAGTAATAAAAAGTAGATTTTGGATCTTTGTGAAAAAATGTGGAACTAAAACACAGACTTTGCTTCCTTAATTATGTAAGAGTTTGCTTCATAGGTTGTTTGTTTCTTTACTTGCCCATGTAGTGTTTACCTAAATTGTTGTATTTGCTCAAGTTGTTGTAAATATAGCAAATATACATTAAATGTGGATAAATGAGAAAAATAATCATTTATCTTTCTCCAGTTTCCCAAAGAATAAGGAAGTTTCAGATGTACAATGTGTCTTTATACTTCTGTACTGGTTTAGATAAACTGATAAGATTTAATACTAGGCATCAGACATTTTACTATGTTTAAATACAGATTATAGATTGAAAAGAACCATATTTTTGCAAACATCTTGTCACATGAAATAACATACTATAAATTTAGCTTTACCTTTTGTGATAGAACACATCCATTGTATAAAGATGAGCAAGAAACAGGTGTGATTATCACAGCTGATACTGGATAGCAGTAGCTTGTATTTTGCCAGGAGTAATCTCCTAATAACTTTTCTGTAAAGATACTTCTGAGGACACACTGGGAACTTAAACCAGACTTCAGACTGACAACAGCAAAAATAGACACAAAAGAAGGAAGGAGTAGCCTATCACATTAAATATTTTATGAGCTTTACTGTTAGTTGCAATTTAGAGATTTTCTGTCTTGGAGACAGGACCAGCAAAATATAAATTTCATTCTGCTTGATGAATGTGTTTCTTTGTGTGTTTACTGGAGCTATACAATTGTGAGCTATATGTACAAGCTATGGGGAACTTGGCCTCTACTGAAAGTTTCAGTAGTTTGTGCTTCCCTTAGGAAGAGAAGGAACTGATGAATCATTTGTTGATTTACACTAATCACACATTTTGAAGATTATTTTTTAATAGTATAATTTTAAAATAAAAAGTAGCATTGTACCTTTTTTTCATCCTTATACAAAACAGACCTTTGTTTTTATGCTAATCATTAACTTCTTAGTGCAGAATAAAGGAAGAGAAAGGGAAGAGAAAAGAAGAAAGGCAACAAAGAAATCTGTCAGATGCTGATACTGAATATGTTGTATTCATACATGAATGTTTGATGCATATATTCATATGACATATGCATATTCAATATTCCGTTGAATATATTGATAGATTGGAAAAGCTGAAGAAAACTAGAGATAGAATTTTCTTAGGAAGTGAAAATATTGCTTGCTTAGAAGTGAGAAACTAGCTTACCTGAGAGCAGAGATTCCAGCATTGGAAGATTGAAACCGAACAGGACAAACCGTACTGACTAGTAGAATAATCGAGTTTCTAGAGAAATTCAGACTGTCTAATTGACTGGCCAAAGACAAAGTAACTGTACTTATTCATAAGAAGAAACAGCCATTGTTTAATGGCTGTGCATTTCTGCCTACACTGAAGACAGTCTTACTGTGTTAAAAATATTCCTACCCACATAGTGGAAAGGCCAAAAAGCAGAGTTTAGACAAATTTCAATGATTTCTTAAATGTAGCTGTTATTTTTATATAAATATTATAAATTTCTTATTCATATATAGTCATATGTCTTATTCATCCCTTACTCAGATATTTCATATAAATCTGTCATATGTAACGTTTATCCTCTTCAAGGCAAAGAGTACTATTTTTGTAGGGGAAATTAAATTCCACTGTAGTACAAGTAAACTTGTTTTCTGCATATTGAATTATACACTAGATGATTCCTCTAGGTCAGTAGATGACTTCTTAATATAACAGCATCTAATTCTAAGTTTTGTGACAATTACAGGGTAAAAAAAAATATGAGAAAAATGACCCCTAGCAAGAATGTGTGGGAAGGCTGGTACACAGTAAAAAGACCATAAGATCACAGCTGGTAGGGAGAGGGAAGTACTGTATTATAATAGCATTAAGTGATTAACTTGCAGAAGATTAAAATGACTAATATGACATTAGCAAAGAAAACATTGTTCTGTCATTTATACTGTGTCAAAATGTGCTTGGTGCCTCATAGATGGTTGTTATTAAGGAAGCTTACTGACCTGTGCCAAATATTATGCTTTTACCTATCATTAGGAAATGAAATCAGTACAAGGTTCTCACTAATTCTTTTTAGATGAGAAACTGTGGAAAACAAGAAAATGGTAACTTTCTCAAAAGTTGACTAAATTAAACTTTTGAATCTACCATTTCTGGTAGGGATGTGAGAAGAGCAGTTTTGATATTTAGAGATTTTGTAGAATCACTCGATATTTAAGAAAGGTTATGAGATAAAATTTTCATTATATTAATTCATTGGGAAGCTGTGGTGAAATCCAGTGAGATAATGAGGATGATGAGAGGGTATAGCCAAAGAGATTACTAATTTATTTTTTTTTAAATAATGACCTACATAGTCCTTCGTGTTCCTTTTGTATCCCTGCTCTGAAAAGGATACAAACTTAATTTCTTACAGGAAAGCAGATTTTTTTTTTTTTTAAAGAGAAAAAAATACCAAATACAGTTTTATATTTATTTCTGGTGGTGAATTTCATAATAAATTCTGATACCATGTCTGCAATCAATATGAAAATGTTCCATGAATTATATGGTGATGCTTCTGAGGAAGAAGATACTACTAAATATTTCCTGAGCTTACTTTTATTTCTTTTTGTACTTCTGTTGTTTCAGTTTGACTTAGTAGTTTTGCATCCACTTGATTTAATGTGGTGGGTTGACCTCAGCTGGCTGCTAGACACCTACTCAGCTTCTTTCTGACTCCACTCCTCAACATGTCAGAAAGAGAAAATAGGATGAAAAAGCTCATGGGTCAAATAAAGACAGGGAGATTGTTTACCAATTACTGTTTTGGGCAAAACAGATTGAATTTTGGGGAAATTAATTCATTTATGGCAAATTAACAATAGAGCAGTCTGGTGAGAAACAAGGACAAAACCTAAAACTCCTTCCCCCACTCCCTTATTTTCACAGGGTCAGCTTCACCCCTTCATCCCCAGCTCCCACCTTGAACTACACAGGAATGAAGACTGTGGTTAGAGGAGGTTGGAAGGCTGTGGGAACCTGCCTGTCCCATAATTTTTTTTGTGAGGAGGATGGTGAGAAGTTATGATCTAGTTCTGTGCTCGTTTCATGATGATATTAGGAAAGTAGGTTTCTGAATTAAAAAGCAAGTTCAGGAAATGTATTGCAGAGTTGTCATGCATTCATGTACCTGTGATGAATTTACAAAGTGTTTTGCAATTCTTTCCCCTTTTATTTTTTCTGTTTTCTAATGTATGAGTAGTAAATATTAACTTGTTTTTAGTATTGTCTTGATATCGAATATTTGATGAAGACTCAAAATGATCTTTTCATGTATGCTATTGTTCTTTCAAACCTCCAATGCATCAAACACACTTGTGCATACATACAAGTTCACTGCAATGTGTCATGCTGTGAGAGGCACCACTGGGTGCACTAGAACAATAACATTCTCTTTATCTGCTGAGAAAACAGATTTGTATGATACATAAGGTTTATATGATTCATAAATCCCTTGCTCACTCCTCTCTAGTTGAGATAAAGTTGAGAAGAGACAGAATTAGAAATGGGTTACAAATCTAAAACACAAACTATACAGACTGTTATGAAGAAAATTAACTCCATCCCAGCCAGATACAGTACCCACTTCTCAAAATTTCTCATTGTTATACTAATTGAACTGACTATGTAGGAGGTTATAATAGATGCTAGGCCATGGCTGCTGAAGAAGGCAAGGGGTATTGTACATTGTCCCGTTCCCATCCAGTTGCAGTTTTACTGAGTAGCCCCACTGGTTCAACCCTATAAAGCACTCTTTGACACTCTCTATAATGTCACTGAGGAGAATAATACTGGACAATCAGTGACTTATCCATTCAAGTTTTCTTGCAGCATGCTACCCTAATTATTTTATTAATACCCAGTATTATGATGACTCGGTATGACTCTTTGATTTGGTTTGTTGCTAGAAAAAGAAAAAAAGTACTCCCAAACTTCTTTTTCTATGCTACTCTGACTTCACACTAAAGTTATGCAGTAACTTTCTTCAATAGAATCTATTAATAATACATTAAATAGTTTAAGCTGATATTAGTACACGTTCTACCTCAGAGATGGCTTTTTAAATGAGCATATTGGCTTATATATTGCATGCATGTTAAAGTTATATATCCACAAACATGTAGTTTAAATACAGAAACCATGTTCATAACTGTTTTTAGGCTTTCCACACCATGTAATTGACAAATGTTGGAAAAATATGAAAAAAAGGCATTTAAAAATCAACCAGACAATAGACAATCAAGATATTTTATCAGTACTTATGAACAGAAAAAGAGCCATTTCATAACTTTTCTATTAGCATTAGATATTTGCATTGTGTTACTTGTTTTTTAATATCTATTCTGATTTTTCTCAAGTTTATTTTAATTGTTTTCTGCCTAAGCTGTTCCAGAGTTGATAGACGGTCCTCTCATGAGTAATTTGAGAGTCTGCCAAATAAAGACTTGACTTAGCCAATGTTATCTTTCATAAAATTATTTACCATATCATGGCTTTAATAAGATTAAGAAATTCAATACAGCTGATTTACATTTCCATGTTGAAGTTTTATTTTTTTTGAGAATGATGTTTGAGATAGAAAGAACAGATAAGAGAGAAGAGGAAAATGGAGAGTTATCAGTCTGACATTTACCATAGAAACCGAGGAGTCATTACAAAAAATAATATTAAAAATCGTACCTCCATGCCATTGTAGAAAATGGTTTATGCAAATAAATTAACAATAGTTACACCTTTAATTATGTGAAAAAGATAGACTCCTTGTACACTAAAAATGTACCTGAGACTTTCCAGTATTAAATAGATTAAAAAATACTAAGAAAGAAGAAAACTGAACAACTGATAACTTACTGTTGATGTTTGGGGAATTTTTGGGTGTTTTGGTTTGGTTTGTTTTTTTTGTCATTATTATAAGAACAAGCAAAAACTAAGAAATGTGAGCTTCACATTGCTGAGGAAGGCTGCTGGTAAATCAAAGTGGTTGATGTCAACAAAAAAAATCAAAAACATTTTAGTGGTTTTAATTTTGTTTGGTCATTAATTTGGAAAATGATTCAGCTAGATAGACATTCCTGAATCACAGAATCACAGAATGTTAGGGATTGGAAGGGACCTCAAAAGATCATGTAGTCCAATCCCCCCACCAGAACAGGAACACTTAGATGAGGCTACACAGGAAAGTGTTCAGGTGGGTTTTGAATATCTCCAGAGAAGGAGACTCCACAATCTCCCTGGGCAGGCTGTTCCAGTGTTCTGTTACCCTCACTGAGAAGAAGTTTCTTCTCATATTTAAGTGGAACCTCTTCTGTTCCAGTTTGTACCCATTACCCCTTGTCTTACCATTTGTTGTCACCAAGGAGAGCCTGGCTCCATTTTCGTAACACTCACCCTTTATATATTTATAAACATTAATAAGGTCACCCCTCAGTCTCTTCCAAACTAAAGATACCCAGCTCCCTCAGCCTTTCCCCATACGAGAGATGCTCCACTCCCTTAATCATCTTTGTTGCCCTGCGCTGGACTCTGTCCAGCACTTCCCTGTCCTTCTTGAACTGAGGGGCTCAGAACTGGACACAATATTCCAGGTGTGGTCTCACCAGGGCAGAGTAGAGGGGAAGGAGAACCCCTCTCAACCTACTAACCACCCCTCTTCTAATACATCCCAGGATGCCATTGGCCTTCTTGGCCACAAGGGCACAGTGTTGGCTCATGGTCATCCTGCTGTCCACCAGGACACCCAGGTCCCTTTCCCCTACACTGCTCTCTAATAGGTCATTCCTCAACTTATACTGGAACCTGGGGTTGTTCCTACCCAAATGCAAGACTCTACACTTGCCCTTGTTACATTTCAGTAAATTTTTCCCTGCCCAACTCTGCAGCCTGTCCAGGTCTTGCTGAATGGCAGTACAGCCTTCTGGCATGTCAGCCACTCCTCCCAGTAATTTATGTTTGAATTTATGTTTGCATGGATAGATTAAAACAGTGCTTTACCTGAGTGCAAACAAGAGCTCAGAAACAGTTCTGTGCTGAATGTAGACTATATTTTCTGTGTAGTCATTGCAAAAGGAAAGGCACTCCTGAGGTTGACTAGCATCTTTGATATGCCATCACTTTTGAGTGACCACAAATGTCTTAGGATTGAGGGATCACACTGGGGTGCAGAAATGGGATCAGCAGTAATCTCTGCCACAGGCTTCTGATATAATCTTGAATGAATCACTTCAAGTACATGTGCACTAAGCAATACCAAGTCATAACTGAGCTAACTTGAAAATTAAAATTGACATAGCTGTTAGGGACGCATTGCTAATTAGCTGTAACACAGTTTTGCACTGTAGAGCTGTATTAGCTAACACCTCTGCACAGCGGTACTTTGCATTATGTGAATGCATCCAGCAATGAATTTAGCATGATTAAGGCCATTCTCCATATGCTGCTCCTGCACCACTTTTACAGTAGCAGTCACACCACTACATATCTTTCTTCTTCCTCACTTCTCCTGTGCTAGTCATTTAAGTAGCATGCTCCCTTGTCAGCTAATTTGTAGCTTACTTTTAACTAACCTGTCACTGATAGAGCACTGTACTGTAAGATGTAGACAGAATTAGTCACTGCGTTCCTTAACTATAACTGGGAACACACAGACTTTCTTATTCTTCTCTCTTTTTCTCTTTTCTATGCTCATTATAAATTATTTGAACAGTAATTTCTGCAAATTGGTTCTTACCATATGGACATCTCCAGATCTAATCTGCAGTGTAGCTGGTCTGCTATGAGTGTGACAATGCATTCAGACTAGAAAAGACATGAAGACATATACATACAAAATGTCAAGCTTGGAAAAAAGGTGGCAAGAGTTTTCTAGATGTGAAATAGCATTGACATATTTTTGTTTGAAAGATTTGGTGTTGAATATGTATCTAAATAAGGAATTTCATAAATGAGGGGTTTTATTCAGCAGTTTTTCATATTCTTTAGGAATTATTCACATCATGTTAATGTTAGAAGGTATGGTATCACAAATCTGTGTACTATCTAAGAATAGGAGATAATTATTTTTTGTTCATCACATATACTCCAAGAAAAAGTATGATGTGTGTCTGAAATCTCTGCATAGTAATAGGAATAATTTTACCAAAGATTGGCTGAATGAAACCGGGATAGATCACTCTTTGGAGTTTCCCACACCACCGCGGTAGATGGCACTTGTTTAAACTAGATATCTACATTTTAGATGGATAAGATTGGATGAGATTGATCTCATCCTGTGATACTATATATCAGACTAAGAATTAATAGTACAAATATTAAAAAAAAAACAACAATCCTTTATGAGTTAAACAGGACAAAATAAATTTCTTTCATAAGCCAACTCTGGAAAACACATTTCTGTACAGCCAATTGCTATTAAACTATTTATTTCCCACCCATTCTGTCTCACAAGAATCTGACTGTTTTCCTTTTAGTCACTTTTTACTGTACTCCTTTTCTTCTTTTTTTTTTTTTTTTCAAAAGATGACCCTTCTTCTAGGTCATGCTGTGTCCACTCCAGTTTTGAGTGTACCACTGCTTGATTTTCTCCCTTTGTTCTCATTCCAGGCAGTATTCACTGAAGGATCCCTTGGACTATGTTTTCTTTCTCCCTTCCTCTCCCAATTTTCTTCTATTTGATTCTTTCACTCTCCCCCCTTTTGTTATATATATATATATATATATATATATATATATATATATATTCTTTCTTCTGACTGTGTTCTAGCTTTTCTGCAGAGAAAATTCATATCACAAAGTTTTAAGAGCTAGGGTGGGAGTCAGCTACTTAAAAGTAGCTAACTTAAAAGGGAGTCAGCTGTAAAAGTAGTTCAATCTAATAGGCTGTCTTGACAGTTAATCAAGACAAAAAAACATCTTCAGAAGGCAAATTTTACCAACATTAGTTTTCTCAGTTTGTAGTAGATTGGTAAATTGTAACCAGATGCATGTTGTTGTTAGTAACAGGAAGCTAGACCCTATATGTTAAATAGGTGCCTTATTTTCGGACTAGACATGAGGAAGAAATTGTTTACAATGAGGGTGGTAAAATACTGGAACAGGTTGTCCAGAGAGGTGGTAGTTGCCTCAGCCCTGGAGACATTCAAGGCCGGCCTGGACGGGGCTCTGAGCAACCTGATCTAGTTGCAGATGTCCGCTCATTGCAGGGACGTTGGACTAGATGACCTTTAAAGGTAACTTCCAATCCAACGATTCTATTCTTCTATGTTTTTTAGACAGCTTTCTGGAGGGTCAAACCAAATCTCACATGATTCTATAGGACTGAGGAAGAATACTGAGAAACTGATTAAATTTGATCAGAATATATCTAGGAAGTTTGAGACAGGGGAAAAAAAAAAAAAAGAAGTATAATTGGAGTAATTTTAAGAAAGGACTTTTTACCTTTGCAGTTATCTATAAACTGTGCAGTTTCACCATAAGCACCTGAAAATTTTCACCATAAACATCTTCAGAGGACTGAGAGAGGATCAGTTGATTTGGATGATAATGTACTAAATAAAATATTTACAAAGTTAATAGGATAGCACATTATTGGCAGCCACACAGCAGCGTGTAATCCACTTTGTCAGAGGCACCAACATGCCTTGACCTGTTGTCACAGAGGCACCCCAAAGTTAGTTTAGATGGACAACAGGGTCCAAAACAAACTTTTATTCGGTAAAGAAAGTGCAGCAGATCAACCGGTGGAAGACGGGGTTTTAGCTCTCCAATAGTGACATAAATACAGGTTCGAGTATCAGTCGAGGTAATTATTAAAGGTGCAGCAAATAATAACAATGGGGATCCACGGTGTGCATACATGTGGCTCACCAAAAACAATGCCAGAGCCGTCCCTGACTCCGGGAAAAGTATACACTTGCCTGAATCTGGCAAGGAATTATTAAAGAGAATACACGTGCTTATATTTAAGCACAGAATGAGCACCCGCAATCCTGCAAGGAATTATTAAAGAAAATTTTATCACTCAACCACGTGGCTTGGTGGAGGGGAATCCCGGTCCCAGGAGATTACCTTAGGCAGCCATCCTGCCTAAGGGGGAGGGCTCTTGGCCGCAGACTTTGGCCCGTGCTCCAAGAGGTCCGCACCACCAGCAGCTGGCCTCGTCGGGAGTCCCGTTTAAATAGCCTTGTCAGATCCGACTGTAGGCATTCCAGAAGCTTCTCTGCACCCCCACTCTGGCTGTGGGGTGTCCTGAAGCTTCTAAGCACCCCCACTCTGGCTGTGGGTGCCCAGCGGCTCCTTGGCGCCTCTACGCCCCCACCCCTTCTCGCTCTTAATGACCCTGATTAATGGGTTCCGGGGTTAAAGCAAAAGAAGCTGTTAACCCCATTGCAGGAGAAGGGGGGGAGATGTGTCTGCACCTTCCGTATCGAAGGAAGGGAGAGGGAGAGAGGGGGGTGTGTATCTGCCACACCTGTGTTATTTTAATGAATAAGCAGCAAACACATCTGAGAATGTAATTTGTGAGTAATTGTTTAAAAACTAGCAGAACACTGTCTCTAGTCGAGCCATAACTAAGTCCATTTTTTTCCACAGGCATTACTTTTTCACAGCTTTGATATTTCAGTTGGACAGTTTCCTTAAACCATCAGAGAATCTCCCTGGCTAAGGTTTTTATGTCTTTTTTTTTTTCCTGTAGATTTCTATGACTTTGTAGCATGGCTTCCTCATACAGCAAGAGAAATCTGGTATGCAAATTAATTCTCTTTTCTTACATAAAATAAATTGACCTGTCCGTAAGAGAAAATATAATAAATTTCATATTATTCACTGTAAGAAAATATATTAGTGGGATAAATACATTTCTTTTGCAATAAAGTCTGACAAAGCTCTGTGTCTTTCTGGTAGCCCAGGAATTTCCTTGAACTGTACCTCACAATTACAGCTCTAACAATATTAAGGAAATTATTTCATGTGTAGCTAACCTCACAAGTTTGGCTTTTCATTGTTAGAAGGAACCACAGGAAGAATAAGATTTCTGACAGATCTACAGCAACTGAGCATTATGTTGATACCAGAGACTTCTATGGGAACATTTCATTTGGGAAAAATTAACATATGTGTGCAAGTATACATATCTACATTGAAATGCTATGCCAATAATTGAGCAAATATTTACATTTCCAAGCGTATTTTTAATATATATACAAACATATATATTTGAATTAGCTACAGTCAAACTAGTTTAAATTTCAGTTCTTCATAACCTAACTGATATTTCAGTGTATTTCAAATTCCTTTAGTATATAGAAAATTAATGTTAATAATAATCACTGATTGGAGCATCAACTTAGTAATTCAGAACATCCATGCCAATTATTGTGTTATTATATTACATTATTACATTACTGTCAATTATTGCAATTATATTACTGTGCAGAGCTGATGTTGCTCATAGGAATTTCAAAGAATTTAGTTTAACATAGCAACAGTTATCATTAGCACCTTAGTAGGAAGTTTTATGTCTGGATTAAAACATATAGCTTTATACATAAGTGTCTGAAGAAAATAATTAAATATTTAAGCACACTTTTTCATGATAAAGAATGCAGGACTACAAAATAATCATTTGTAAATTAAACAAAGTTATAGAAGTGATAAAACATATATCCATGAATCAAATATTTTCATTATTTAATGTAAGATAATTATTTTATTTTATAAAAGCTAATTGTATTGCTCAACTTTTTACTTCTAGCAATGCCTCCTTCTATGCCAGAGTCAGGTATTGTACTTCCACAGTGTAAGAATTACCTAAATCTAAGGATAATAATAAATACTCAAGCTACAGTGTTAGTAGGTGTTTCTTTGCCAATAATATTCCTAACTAAAGAAGTTATTGAAACACTAAGTTGTAAATGTTAATTGACAAGAACATTTTGGAGATTTTAGAGAAAAGGAACTGGGACTGTTTAGCCTGGAGAAAAGGAGGCTGAGGGGAGACTTTATCGCTCTCTACAACTATCTGGAAGGAGGTTGTAGCATGGAGAGGGTTGGTGTCTTCTTCCAAGTAGGAAGTGATAAGACAAGAGGAAGTGTCCTCAAGTTGTGCAAGGGGAGGTTTAGATTGGATATTAGGAAAAAACTCTTCACAGAAAGGGTTGTGAGGCATTGGAACAGGCTGCCCAGGGAAGTGGGGGAGTCACAATTCCTGGAGGTTTTTAAAAGGTGTCTAGACGAGGTTCTTAGGGACAGGGTTTAGTGCTAGAGTTAGGATATGGTTGTACTCGATGATTCTGAGTGTATCTTCCAACAGAAATGATTCTGAGACAGAAAAGCCAAAATCTTGTTTTCCCATATTTAACTGTAATAGAGTATAGACAGTTACAGATACAGCAGTTAAATAAATAAATAAATAAACGAAACACACACACACAAAAACCCAACAACACCAAAAGCACACACTGTAAAGAGTGAGTACTTTAAAAAATAGTTGGAAGGGAAAAAACAAATAAATGAACAAAGGGAAAAGGAAGGAGAGGGGGATGACATTGAAACCTTAGATCATTAAAATTCTGATTGCAATCTAAGTTTTTCAGAGCTTGAGGTAAAGGAAAACTTGCACAGCACCTTTTTTTTTTCCCTTCAATTGCAATCACATTTGCATTTAGCCAGAAAGTGTAGATGTGCATGGCCTGTTACCTGCACTGATCTGCAGTGTGTGATTCTGAAGTACAGCCCCCAGCAACAATCCTGAATAAACACATACATACAGATAACATGTGGGCTCTTAGCTGACATGAGTGCTGCAGTTTGGTTCCTAAAAAATAATGATAAAGAAGGAAGGGAAATCTTTCAGTTGCTGGGTTCTACTAACGTGGAGTGTCAGAGAGGAATGAATTGTATGGTAACTCAATACAGTAAACTGTTTAAGCCCAGGGATATGACATGAAACAGGCCCCGTTAGCCTGGTGCAACATATCATTCAATCAGCTTTATCTGATTTCCTACCGCGACCATATATGCTTACCTTTTAAATTATTCAAATAAGGTAAGATAAATTTATTATAGCCAAATTTATCCACAGACCCACATAGTAGCTAAATGTGCCATTTATTTGATTCACCTAAACATAGAACTAGTTCTCAGTCAATGAAAAAAGATTTTCTAAATTTTGATTTACTTTTTCCTTAAGCTATGAATCGTCTTGACTAGCTTACCTAAAACTTCACCAAAAAAACAGCACCTCCTCTTTAAAGTCAGCTTATTCTCTCTTCCACTCTCAGTGTTTGGCTTTCTTGTAAAATGATTCACTCTTGACAAGATTTCTCTGGGAAGGCTAGTTCACGCCTTGTATTTGAGAATGGTAGTTCTCTAGCAATCATCATAGATTTGTCAGTGCTTCTCTGCACCTAGATTCAGGTATTGCATTCTCTGAGACTTCCAAGATATGACACGCCATGTTTGGAAGGTAAAGCATTGAGGTCCTTATATGCTGCAATACTGAAATACTGGAGCACAAATGAAGCAGCTGCAATTTTCAAGGAGCTCTTGATTTTCCATTGAGCAGGTGATTTGCCATTATGTTTTGTTGTATGGTTTCCTTTAGCTAATACATGTGGATTATATTCACTGGATGGTAAAACTTCAGAACTGATTGTATTTTATCCAAACTGTTAATCTATCTTTCTACTAATAATATTCAAAACAGATGCTGGATGCCTCAGTATCATGCAATATGAAGTTCTGGTGGGATTTGCAGACCTCATGACACATTTAATACATTTAACAATAAAGTGATAAGATTTTCCTTTTGAGAATTTAATTTTAAAACTAATATTATCTTTTAAGTATTTGGACATGTATCAGTCAGGAGGTTAATAAATAAAAAACTTTAAAACCAACAGAATTTAAGCAAACATTTGGCATACATTTCAGGCTTACAGACAATACATTTATTTAATGTCCTTCCATTAGAGACATTTTAGACACTGCTTTAAATTATGAAAATCAAAACTCCGTTGTTTTTCTTTGCTATCCTTATTGAGCTAGGATGTGCTGGATGTGGAAAGTAACACTAGAACAGTATCCCAAAGTATACTCTGCCTTATGAATATGAATTCCATGTTCTTGGGCTTCTTGTTCTGTATATCTACAATGACGCAACTCAAAGAAGCCTATAAAAAGCTTTCTTTTCTTGAGGACTACACAGGGCAAGAAAAACAGAAACCTCAAAAACCCCCACAAAACAGTTAATGTGGATCAGAAAGAAAACCTTCAAAAAAGATTTAAGAAGCAGACATATGATGCAAGTAAGAGCTGTTGATAATTCATATGATAAAATCCTTGATTCCACTCATCATAGAACACACACACATCAACTGCCACTAATCACTAAACATCAGATTTAAAGAAACTGAGACAATAGGAAAGTACTTATGTACATACAACTTAAACCACAAGCAACAGTAACTGTTTGACATTTCCCCATAATGATTTACTTCTGATTTTGAAAAAGGTTTTTGCTCCGGTCCCATCAATATTTAAGCATATATAACACATCCTTATTCCTAGTTCTGAGATAATCTGGTTGTACAACTCCTGCAAGTAAAGCAAATTGAATTTTCTTTTTGATAAAGTAGCTGTCCATCAAGAAAAAATGTTTTATCTAAAATTTCTTTTTTTTTTGCAGGCATGTATCAAATTTTGACAACATGATTTGCAGGAAAAAAAAATTACATTATATATAGTTCATAGATTATATGAACAAAATAAAAATATTTTACTCCAATGTTACTAGAAGTTTTCACTGCAATTTAATTTGCAATGCTGTTGATTTATACTACACTACGTTTCACACCATAAAGACATTTGAAATTTTGAAACCACATTAGAATATCCTGTGATCTCTTCTGAAATATTGAAAGGTTTTTGCTGTGCTCCTAATGTAGGCAAAAGACAAAGTATACAACACTTTAATTTTCTGAGATTAAATTAAAAGAAAAACTTGTTTCTGGCCATTGTTACTTTCCTCTATTCATTTCCCCTTTCCTTGACTTGGTATGGCTCTCAGTTCTTCAGCTATGAACCGTCTTTTGGATTGAAGAGTCTAAATCAGACAACCAGACAATCAATCTTGTTAGACAAAATTTGCCTCTATGGTTTTGTTTCATTTTGTTTTTTTCCTTCAGCAGGAGGAAACCTATCTCCCAAATAAAGTGAGAAGGTTGTAGCCCATCTCCAGATGTCTCTGCTTCAGCCAGACCTTCCCAGCTGTGTCTATGGTTTGCTCAGTCATCTCCCTGTGTTGGGAGGGAGAACTTAAATCGTATTTTGAATATGAATATTTGAACTTAAATAATATTTTTTTTTTTTTTTTTTTTTACTATGTTTCCTGAGGGAATGTTTTCTTCTCACTTCTTTGTTATAGACAAAGTATTCAAACAAATGTGATAGACATATATTCACAACTGCTTACTTTGTTTTGAAAAAAATATTAATATATTCTGTATTAACAATGACTCAAAAAGTAAATCTTTGTTCCTTTTGCATATTGCAGTATCTTCAGTAAGCCTAAGTGAAAATCCTTCATTATAAAATATAATAGATTACTGAAGTTAAATTAAATGTTTACAACTGTTGTAAACATAATTAAACTGAAACACCAATGTGCATAATATTGAATTATTAATTATTTATTAAATATGCCAACAGTTACTGCAAATATGCAGACTTTGGACTAGCTTTGTAGCAGGTCCTTGCTAGTTAATTCACAGTATCACACAAGAAAAAAGTATCTACTCCTTTATATAAAAGGTTATGAAATAAAGTCAAGATATCATTTATATTGTTATTTTAATTTTATTAACATCACAGTTTCATAGAAACCATAATATACCCATTGAAAACTGCAGAATATATGAATTAATTAATTGCTGTTAGATCTCTGCCCCAGACTTCTTCTGATGTCTTTACTTGAGAATTCATCATTTTGGGAAATCCAACCTCATATTTTGATGGATGTACAAGGAATTTTATCAAGATAGTGTTATGTTTGTTGTCTGCAATAAGCTGGCATGTATACCATTACACTTATTGAGGTATTTCTGCATGGTGCATTTGTTATAATTTCAAAGACCAAAAAAATATCTTTAGTTCAGATTAGGTTTAGTAGTTGGTATTTTGAACTTTTCCATTACACCTATTTTAGCTGAAAGAGAAGTTGCAAAGTATAAGGATAAGAAGAATTAATAAAAGTAATTTGTACAGGAAAGAGTTTCTGTATCTGTGTGGACTAAACTGAGGGGATGTCTGTGGGGTCTTTATACTTACTAATGTGGCCATACAAGCTTCTGAAGGGTACAACGGGCTTGAAATGTCTGGATACAAGCCAGATTCAATCTGGAAGAAATATAGCTTCATTCATGCAACCCTGCACCAAAATAATAAATCTTTCCTCTGCAGACTGCAGTGGCTATGCAGCTATAATGGTTCTCATCTCTGCAAGCCTTGGAAACTCTGCACTGTGCTCCACTGTATAGTCTGAATTTACCCTAACTATGAGGAGAATGTAGGTACCTTTGCTTTCAGTACATTTCAGAGACAGAAGTTATGTATATAGTACATATTTTGTCAGGGGCATTAGCTGAAAAGGATAAAATTAGGTAGCAACACTTCTCACATTCGACTGTGCTTATTTTCAGCAAGTTGAGGGTGCTCATTGTTGCCCTCTACTCAACACTGGTGAGGCCACACTTGGACTACTGCATCCAGTTCTGGGCTCTTCAGTACAAGAGAAACATGGACAAACTGGAGAGAGTCCAGCAAAGGGCCACAAAGATGATTAAGAGTCTGGGGCATCTCCCCTATGAGGAAAGACTAAGAGAGAGGTAGGGCCTGAAGGAGGGAAAGCTGAAGGGGAAATTCATTAGTGTCTATAAGTACCTGAAGGGAGGGTGCAAAGAGGACAGAGCCAGGCTCTTTTCAGTGGTGCCCAGTGACAAGACAAGAGGCAACAGGCACAAACTGAAACATGGGAGGTTCTGTCTGAACATGAAGAAACACTTTTTCACTGGGAGGGTGACTGAGCACTGGCACAGGTCACCCAGAGAGGTTGCAGAGTCTCCCACCTTGGAGATATTCACAAGTCTCCCATCTTGGAGATATTCACAAGCTGTCTGGGCACGGCCCTGGGTAACTGGCTCTAGGTGACCTCTAAGGGTCCCTTCCAACCTCAACCATCCTGTGATCCTGTGATTCTGTAAAATCTCTGGTTCTATTTCTGTTACTGATAAAGGGCAAAAAGGAAATGATTGTGGTTATGTTTGCTGTGATCCATTATCTCTCCAAGACTTCATTTCCATATTGTGTGTATAGATGCAAAGGAGGGTGCACCAGGTGCTGCTTCTGGGCATGCACAGCAAATGCAGAGGCCTTAGGTCTACTTTGCTGGGGGGTGCTCTGGAAGGTGCCCCAATGAGTGATTTTTGACCAGGACATTGAATACGTTACTGGTGCTCCTGAGTGTGTGCCACAGGAATACCAAATATAGACAATATAGTCTTAGACACTACAGTGTTCATCTAGACTTTAATGGGCTTAACTTATCTGGACTCTCTGCCTTTGTTGCAGCTGGACCTTCTCAGTCAGGCCTCGGTCTTCTTCACTCAGTCTCTGTGTTTGTCCCCTACCCACAACCAGTTTCCCTGCTCCTTGTATGAATCACACATGCCTCAGCCTTGCATTTGAACTTTTAGATGTTTCAGATTTCCAGTTACTCTGGACCTACTAGCTGTCTTTTCAGAGGCAGAGAGTGTCTCACACCCCCCCTCAAATGGTAGCCCTATATGACCTTTGTTTGAGTTCCAAAGTTTGGGCAAAGAGGAAAAGGAACTCCCTAGATGCCATGAGGAAGTCCAGCTTGTGTGATGTGAAGGAAAAGCAGTTCATAATAGCTGCAGCTGGGGAGCCCATTTTCTTCCACAAACCCCAATATTTAGGCTTGCACTTACCTAAACAGCCTGAATCTTTTGTTCAGTGCTATGTTCAGTTTTTTTTCCCAAAAGAATAAAGAATGACTAGAACACACTGAGATAACTATGCTGTGAGAAGGATTTGTGGGCCAGTCAGTGACATGGACTGAATGTGCAGCATCAATCACTGATGACCTTCAGAAGCACTGTGTATCCAGATGCCTGTGTCAAATGATGTGGTTTGGATACTTAATCTTAAGAAATATACAATATTTCAATGGAATCCAAATAAAAAAATTCTTAATTAATACACTAGAGATCTTAATAAGATTTTCAGCTCAATGAAATTGTTCCAGAGAGATGAAGACACTCTGAGATCATAGGTCTGAGAAGTGTGATGTCATTTGTGCTAGTCTCCCTGCTCCCTGTATACTCTGAGCACATCCATTTGCTTATCACACAAAAGTACAGGACTTTCAAGGTATCTGTAGAGAGAATTTCAATCTCCTAATATAAATTGAAATTAGAAAGAAACTCCCTTTCCAAAAGGCTGATACGCCTTCCAGTTTCCCTTATCCTGCTGCATTCTCCACCCCCATCTGTAGAAAGAAGCCTGTTCTGGAAGGAGATTGCAGGAAGAATGCATCCCTTGAATTCTTGAATAAGGTCAGCTTTGGTTTACATTGTAGACCGAGAAAGTGAAAGGACTACTGCAGACCTTCTTAAGGTACCAAACATTTTCAGATAGTAGGATATTTAGTCATTAAAAAATATTTCTGCAATTCAGTCCTTCTATACACAGTGTAATACATCTGATATGTAAGATAACTTGTCCACACAACAAGACCTGTATAGCTTATTCAAGGCTATCATTTTAAATTCCACTTTCTCAGAAAAATAGTGGTGCTATGCAAAAGCCAATGGGGATTTGATCTCAAACAGTGTTAGCCTAAGGTTTGAGGAAGAATCTATTGACCTCTGAGAAAGCTGCTTATTTTTCTCTTCCCAAATTCCTGTATTTCAGGAACCTTTTACCTAGACTTATAGTATTGAATCTACCCACTCTTAACTTCCAAAACTATCCAAAGAAATGGATTTTTTTTTGAGCACCAGACAAACTTAACAGTGAAAGTACTGACCCCTCACTGTGAGAGACTGGTATGCCACTGTCCCAGAGAGAAACATTGACAACACAAATACAGCAAGGCTTAAGCTAAAGTGCCTTAAGTAGCTGAGGAACGAGCAGTGCTACGTAAATACGTGCTGAGATGACCTAAACTTGCGGAGAAGACCTTACAACTCTCCACTAGGTGGAGCTAAAAAACTAGCCCTTGTGTCACTCAGAGTCTGGGGCTCTCTCTGCTCCTGCTCTGTTCAGGCGTAGGCCAGCTTTTTCCTGATGAACCTCAAGGACTCTAAGGTGGCTTCTTGACTAACTCAGCTCTGCTGCTTGAGCACACAGCTTATGCAGCCTGGGGCTTTCTCAGACATCTAGGATGGGCTCAGAAGCTTTGAGACTCTGTTGTGTGTGGTGTTATTTTTTTTTTTTTAATCGTTTGTTTGTTTGTTGTTTTGGGGCTTTTTTTTGTTTTGTTTGTTTGTTTCTTTGTTTGTTTTTTTAGTGTTTCCCCCCCCCCCCCCCCATCCGTGTGGAGTAGAAAAACCTACCTCCTTTACTTAAATTACAAAGAAATAAACTCTATGCAAAATGAAGAATAACATATAGAGAAAAGGTCCAGGAAAACTGTACCTAAATATTTGTGAGGCTGAGGGCCACTTAGTTTGTCTATAGCCAGTGTTGTATTCTCTATTATGAGCATTGTAATAATTGTAGACTTACTCGCTCAGACTGGAGACTCACTGTACAAGCATTGTATAAGTATAGACAGGAACTGAGCACTGAATAGGATGAATTTGCTTTAGGGAAAATCTTTGTTTTTTTCAGGCTAAAAAGCATCAGAAAATTCTGAGTGATATATTTAAGGGAGACAGAATGGTTTGAAGAACGAACTATTGCTGGCATGGGACACATCACGTCTGAGAACCCAATGGTGTTATTTTATTATCTACTGATTGTGCTGCTACTTCAGAAAACAATGTGTGAAAGCTGGCTAAATTGTTTTTGAAATATCATCTCAGAGACAGTTTTCCTCTCTTAAGACCCCAAGTGGCAAAAGCAATTGAAGGGAAAATAACACAATCAAATAGATGTAACATAAAGGCAAATAGGCAGGAGAACTGATAGTTTTGTCTCCAAAACAGCAGGAGATGGTAAAAGATTACAGGAAAGGAAGAAAAATAAGTGAAATAGTGGTGTAAGAAAAGTACTGAATCCAGTGACATAACTTATAATTGCAAATCACAGAGCACTGGGAAAAAAATCAAGGACCAATTTTTCACAAACTAAGAGACGAAAATGTTTTTTCTTTCATAAATGTTTTGTGATTTTGCAACATTATTTTATATAAGTAAAACACAAAAAGAAAAATGAAATTGACTGATTTTTTTAAAGTTTGTAACTCACTCAGGACCATAGTTTCTTCTGCAAATTACTGTGATATAAGATACCAAACTGGTTAAGAATGTAGGAAATGCAAATATTTTTGATGCTCAAGCCTATGAGCCATTTCTTACATACTGTTCCTTTTCCCTCATATCTTTTTTTCCTTTCATTCATTTCAGTTCCTTTTTGTCCTTCTACCAGTCTTCTTTTGAAGGTTTTCCTTTCATTATTTTTCCTTCATAGACTTTATCTGAATGTATTTAGGAAAAAAAAAAAAATATTTGGGGCCCTCATTTTAAACGTTTTATGTTCCTTCAGGATAAAAATTTTGATGTACAATTCTGATTTTGATATTGTACCTGTCAGTTTCTTACCAAAACATTGATTAGTTTGACTAGTAGGTAATGAGTGGAAGTTACACCCTTTGGAAAGAATACAGATTTTATATGCAACTTGTGGCACAGAATTTTAGACATTTAATATAGCTGGATACAAACTGCTACTCTAAAATAAGAATAAGCCTTAAGATTAATAACCAGAGTGGGTCAACATTCTCTCCAATTATTTCTAATACATCTTCATAAAAATGTGAAATTTGATCATAAAAAGCAGTATTTTCCAAATGAATTTCCAGTTTCATCAACACTAATCCTAGCTACTATTTTAATGAATTAGAGACCTGATCTGTTTTCTTTGGAATCAATGGAAAACTGACTTTAGTGAGCAACAAAAAACCTCTCAGAAATCAGACACCCTTCCAGTGCTTGACTGAAAACTTTGTTAACTGGGTTAACATATGCAGTAAAAACAAAAAAAAATATACCAGAAGAAAATTCACAGGTTATCCTAAATGAATATGAAAAATATAACGCTTTTGTCAACAACTGCTCTTTTTTATCTCAGGGCAAAAAAAGGAAGAAAATACTGGCATTAGCAAGTGTTCTGAATCATACTGATAATCCTTTCAACTTGTAGAAGAAGCGATTATTTTGGAGTTAACTTATTTATTCCACTTCTACCCAGACTTTTATAGCACAACAGAGGTATCAGCTCAGAAGCAACTAACACGCTACCTAATTACATTCCAGATTTCTCTTTTCTGACTGCTCAAATCACATTCTGTTTTTTTGAGGATGGTGCAACAATAGAGCAATAGTGCTTGTGGTGATAAAGCTGCAGAGGTCTTAAGGGTGTAAAGGTTAAGAATAGTAACATGAAAACCAGTCATCATTTATTACTGGCCTGTGGTGTTGGTCCTTAATGACAAGAAGTGTGTAGTTATTGTAAATTTTGCTAAAAGAAATCAAGAAATAAGAGAAAGCAGGCTGTGAATACTACAAACAAACTGTTGAGCTCTGGAGAATAATGTGACAAACACAAGGTCTGTGGAAAAATGACTTTGCCAGACACTGTGATCACAACTCCTGCCCAGGGAAGCTTGAAAGTTACATTGCTAACTAGGCAAGAAATTGTACTGACCTTCTCACTGTATTACAAGCAGACTACTATAATGTAAGTCATTGCTGTTGAAATTGATTTTGGTAGCAGCATAGAAGACTTGTTTTTGTTGTTCATTGTGTGTCTTTTTAACAGTTTGGCTCATCTTAGTGCTGTGTAGCAATATACCTTCACTCAAGCTGATTAAACTATATTGATTAATCATGACCTTAAAAACCATGTAAAGAAAAACAAACCAAAGTAATCTCTCCAGAAAAAAATAACACAAGATTCATATGCTCACTGCTGCTTGCACTGTTATCCCAGTTCAAACACTCTTACCTTGCCCAATATTGTGTTCACAAACAAATTAGGAAAATGCTTCAGTGTAAAATTCATAGTGTTATTTTTTTTAATATGACCAAGAAGCAATTCTGGGGGAAAAAAAAAGAAATGATGCCCTCAAAGCTTTTACAAGCAGCTCTATTTTACTGCAAATTTTGCAGTTACCTTATCATACAAACAAGTATGGAAAGAAAACAATCTCCCCATCCTGTTGGGAATTTGGATGATGTTAAACGTAATGATTGTGTAGTTCTACTATATTAAGTTGTGTGGTAGTCTGGTGACATATTCAATTCAATTATTTTGTTTTTCTTGTCTTAAGAACACCTACAGAAGTTTGAGGACTAAAACAAAGTGCGTGCTAACCATTTTTGCAACAAGAGATGTGGTGCAACATGATATTGAATGAGTATTAATAAGACTGTTGCTATTCATCTTCAATCGTTATTGTAACTATAGCAGATTATGGTGTATTCACTGTGGAGACATTTATTATCATATATTTAATTTGCGGTGTTATGGCCAGGACGAAAAATAATTCAGTTTACAAACCTGAATGGTGTGGCATAACAGTTTTTCAAGATAAAATGAACATATGGATTTTGCCATTAGCAGAAGAGATCGATTCTTATGCTGTGAGACTGATTGGCTTGGTGCTAGTACCTTACTGCATGAATAGCATTACATGATAGCTAATAAGTTTTACAAAGCATTGAACTTGCCCTAGGAGTTGTTAAGACATTAACATATCAGGACATAGCTGGAGTACTTCCACAAAGCAAAATATCTCTGCCTATGCAAACACGGTGATATGGTATGACAGAAAATGGTACTGGGAAGGATGAAGAAAGGAAATATTTTGTAACTTCGCAAAAATTACCCAGTACTATTGTTTTTTATTGTTGGTTTCCACTCAGACCTTGCCTGCTACTGTCCCTATAACCATTTGACTTGACAAGGAAAGTCATCATTGTCCTAAATTAGATTAACACAACAGACAGGTTGGGCACTAGTGACAGAATAATTTATGAATTAAGTAAGAGCTAATAACCAAATAATGCCAACACTGCTGTGGCAGTTGCACATCCCCCTGAGATCCAGAGCCTTCGGTTGGGCAGTTGATGGCTCCTTAGCACCTTTTGTGCCCCATTGTGCCTGTTCCAACAAAGGCATCTAGAGTGGTGCCAATGTGCTGACAGTCGCATCCTCCCCTACCCCAGCTGGGGGGATAGGAGGGGTGGGACCCTCAGTCTACTGACAGGGTCCTCAACGAAAGAGGTACCCAGAGAAGCAGAGAAGCTTCTGGGCTATGTTGTAATGCCCACAGCCAGATCTGACCAGGCTATAAACAGTGTCCCTGCTGAAGACCCACTTTGAGTGGTCTTCTCGAAGCAGCGGGTCTGTGAACTGGAGCCCTCCCCTTAGTCTGGGACGCTGTCTAAGGAGACTTCCTGGGACTGATTGTGCCTCACCTCCTCCTGTGGTGAGTGGTTATTTTTCTCTACTGAATATATTCTTGAGTGAGCCCTTGCTTAACCCAGGCAAATCATTATTTCTTCTGGGTACTCTTGAGTGAGAGGTCTCTAGTTTTGCTTCTTGTGATTGTATGCATGCACATTGTGGATCCTCATTATTCTTATGTTGTTGTACCCCAATAATCTCCTCAACTGATATCTGAACCTGTATTTTATGTTGCCAGAGTGCTAAATAATTGTATAAACCCTGCTTCTAGTCAGTTTATTTGCTACACTTTTCCAGCTAGGATAAAGTCTGTTTTGGAAGTTGTTGTCCACCTAAAACTGACTTTGGGGATGCCTCCATGACAACTGATTAATTTGCAGTGCTGGAAACCAAGAGATGATGGCAGTTGCTGCCTCAGCCAGAGGGTGAAATTTCCTATAGCATTATTTTCAGAAGCACCAGGGGAAAAAATACATGTCAATAGAAAATAAGTGTTTGATCCACCACTCTACCAAAACCAAACAAACAAAAACCAGCTTCTGATTAATTCCAACATAAATGGGCTCTTCAGATTGCTATTGTTGATAATTCAGCACAGGATAAAAGAAAATTCAAAAATTCTATTTTGAGGCAACTGTAGGTGCATTGTAATTATCAGTCTGTGTTTACAAAACATGAATCTAAAGAAATATTTACCATTTAATATCAGCAAAAGTATTCAATTTTTTTTATTGATACAGAAGTGTATTAGTAATAAAAATCCATTTTTCCATAGCTAATTTGAGGAAGCTCTATAATAAATGTTTCTTTCCTTGATGTCGACAAATCATACAATGGCATGCTAAAAGAAGCTGTCTCAATCTGTATAAAAAGGCAAGTAGATGATCTATTTTAAAAGGACGGTGTAAAATTTACTGTACTTGTTGGCTTCTTCCTTTAGGTCTTACTGTTTCTGCAGTCAATGGAGTTTTTATCTGTGTACTAAGAGCACATAGAGGAATGTTTGTATTGCTGTATAACTGATTTGAGTTATAGAAAGTGCAGAAACATAATAATGTCGTAATAAAAAAAGACATTTTAAACAAAGATTCAGACAGTGAATTAACAGTACTCCTTAAAATATTATATAGGCTGCAGTTTATTGTTTCTATTTGGTTTTGGTTTCCATAGGCCCTCTGCCATAATTTCAGAAATAATGTGCCATTAGATTTGGAAAGGTACATCTAAAAAATCAAATTATTTAGATTGCTATCCTACACCAATTGCAATCAACCAAAGCACTCATAGAGAATTATTTGGCAGCTGAATAATGTTATAATTACATAATAAATCAAGAAGACAAGATAAGTGTTGACCTTAACTATAATCAGGTTGACCATATCACTGGACTTCATTCTGCAATGCTCCAATGAATCAGTAGGCAAGGATTTTCTGCTTCTTTTCCATGGTGTTAAGTTCTATCTTCACAGCCCATTTGGAAAGGAATATAAGATTATTCTCCACAGACTTTTCTAAAGAATATGTTTATTACCCTCTTTAATCACATCATTTTCTAATTTGTTCCCAGTTTTTTCTTTTTCTTGGTGATTGCAATCTTAAGCATTTACTTCATGTCCTTAAGTTTTTTATTTTTTTTTTAGAAAAAACAAACAAACAACTTCCCCCCCCCCCCCCCCCAAGAAATGAGTAAAAATATCCAAATCTTTCAAATTCATCTGTAACAGGACACGAATTCTGACAGTTTAGTTGCATGTAGCAGAAGTGTAGTCTAGATTTTGTAGGAACATTTTATAACTTTTATTACTCTTTCAGTTAAAAAGAATTCTGATATGATTTGTATTCATTTCCTAATTACCAGGCTTACTAGTAATTTTTTTTATTGTATTTGTTCTTGCAGTGTCACTATTTCTTCAATTAAAGAGTATAATCCAGTCTAAAGGTAAAAAAAAAAAAAACAAAAAAAAAAAAACAAAACCCAAAAAAAAACAAAAACAAACCAAACCACAACAAAAAATCCCAAATCCCAAAACACAAATGAAAAACTAGCCCTATTTATTCATGATTATTAGATGCTTAGGACACATTTTGCACCTAATGTCAGTAAATCCTCTGTAGATCAGATAATTAGAAGAAACTTTGTTAACTTCTGATTCATTATGTTCAGTTTAGGAACTTTATTATTTTTTTTTAATTAATTGATAATTATATTTAGCATCGCATTCTCCCCCTCAAAAAAAAACCATCCAGCAGAAAAGAAATAACTTTTTCAGACTCTTATGAACCCCTATTAATGAAAACCAACCAAACAGACAAACCACCAAAACAAATAAAGAAACAAACAAAAGATATAATAACTGCAATGTGGAACTGAAAGTGAGAACAGAAAAAACTACTTGATGATACTAAGAAACAGGCCAAATGTGGTTATCCAAACTGGACTTTAACCATGACCCTAGAACAGCAATTAATAAATTACTCTGTTTTAGCTATTTTTGAATACATGAATGCCTTGGATGTACTTGAGTCAACATTCAACCCCAAAGATTCAGCAGCAGATAACAAAAGTTGCTTCATTTTTTCATTGTTCAGCTGATCATGATTCCTGCTGCCAAAAAAACTTAAAAACAAATATCCTTAACTCTAGATGATTTTGTGTGTGTGTGTGTTCTCCTCTTCTGCTTGAGCCATTTCTAAATAGTTTTCTCTAGATTTATGATAACAATATTACAATATGTAAAATTTTTAACATTAAAAATAAAATATTTGGCAAAAGATCCCTGCCAGTTTCAGAGACTTACATTATATAACTAAAAATAATGGTTGTTTTCCTTCTTTCTAGGAAATAGTTTTCAGTTGTAATGATGGTAGCAAGAAATTTGTTTCATCAGTTTAAAAAAAATATGTAGTAAGAACACCATGGTTTCCTCTTGATTTACGAGCACAGTGATTTCCATCCATATTGAGGTTGTGGAAAACTGTTTCTGTTCTCTAATGTCTGAAGGGACTTGAAGCAATACATGCTGCTGCTTTGAAGTGTTGTGCATCCAGCCATTGCTCTTTTGAAAGTGACACACTCAGTTGCTCCTGTTAGAGAGATTAATTTGGTCTGTAATATTTAAATATTGAGCAAAGTTAAGGAAACCAAAACCTGTAGTATTTGCAGTTACTTGCCCCAGTGGAAACTTAGATTGAAACCTCCTAAAAGTGATTATGGAAAAGTATAGTTTCTGCAGTTAGTTTAATGGCCAGTTCAGTGACAGAATCAGATTTAATTTTTAGTCAAAGAGAAGATATTGCTCATTTTTGTTTTTAATAGCAAGAAAAATATATGATAAATACATTCAAAGATGCATCTTCAGGTCTACATGTGGATTTGAAACATTATGGTCTTTACGGCTCGTACACCTGAATTGAAAAAAATGTCCTGAGATAGGACATCTAACAAGGGAAGGCATAGAAGTCAGTCAGTTCCCAATTTCCTTTTAGCTTGTTTTGAACCATTAAAAAACATTCTATCAGTTTCAGTACTTAAAAAAAGGACAATAATTGATTGAATGTCCTCTCTGCCTGCAACATACTTTCAACAATTATTGTTTACGATAATTTCATTATAAGAATTCCTAAACTATACTGCTGTCTCTGAATTGCATTTCAACACAACATTTGCATTGTCTGCTTGTTCACCATGAATTAAAAGGCAACAGAATGGTTGAAATACATGAGCACTTATCCAGAAGAGGTTTTCCTCGATCGATATCAAGGATGGTGTTTCTTAAATAAGATTTAAGATCATCTTAGTGGGTAACAAATTCAAGTGGCTGTAAGAAAAGAAGGCAGAAGGAGACTTTTTTTCTATTGTCAAAGGCATGGATGGATGGAATGAACTAGTTGAACAACCTTAGGAAGAGTCAATATACTGAAAAACAAAGTATGCTGATAGTAATACTTCTCTCTGAAGCTCTAACACATTACACATTGCTTATTCCTGCTCTGTGAGTATCTCTGGCATGCAGGAAAAATAATATTTAATTATATGGGCCCAAAATGCGTTCTTGGTATACATTCCCCAGTACATGCTTCAGTCACTTACTGACATTTCTCAGCGTAAGTGTGCAGTAGAAAAGTGGTGCAGTAATGAAACAAGGCTCTTATTAAACTCATTCAAATATGCACCTTCTGTCATTGATATAAATGAGATGAATAAACCCAGGTGGAAATACTCAGGCTCAGTGCAATGTTAAATATGTACATTAAAAATTTCTCTTTGTTGACATCCATCATTTTCAAACTAGTGCTAGTTTTCTTATTTTTTTGCCATCCTGGTCAGAAACACTTCATTAAGCTAGAGTTCATTGTAAATACATTAAAATTAATTCAAGGCAGAATTAGAAAGTCAAAAGTAGACAAAAAAAGCATCTGAGAGTTAGATAGTTTGAAAATCCCTGTCACTTCCTGTTTCTGATAGACCGCTACAGACTGTTAGAAGGAGTCTCATATTCAGAGGCCCTCTTTCTCAGAGGGGACTTCAACCACTACAACACATGCTGGAGGGGCAAGACAACAGGGCATAACTAATCGGGAGATTCTGTGGAGCATCAATTACAACTTCCTGACCCAGGTGATAGAAGAGACCCAGGTGATAGAGGAGCTAATGAGGAAAGGTGCTCTGCTGGACCTTGTACTCACAAACACAGAAGGGCTAATTGCGGATGTGAAGGCTGAAGGCAGCCATGGCTGCAGTGACCATTAGAGTGAGGTGCTCAGCATCCTAATGTGAGAGAGCAGGGCAAAGGCAAGATCATAGCATTCGACTTCAGGAGAGCAGACTTCAGTAGCTTCAAAGATTTGCTTGGAAGGTTCCCATGAAAAAAGGTCCTATAGGGAAGAGGGACCCAAGAAACATGGTTAATATCCAAGGAACACCACCTCCAAGCTCAAGAGCATTCCATCCCACAAAGTAGGAAGTGAAGAAAAAATGACAATAGGCCTGTGTGGATGACCAAGGAGATCCTGGCTAAACTCGAACACAAAAAGGATGTATACAAAAGGTGGAAGCAGAGACAGGCAGCCTGGGATGGGTACATAACCACCATCAGAGCATGCAGGGATGAGGTTAGGAAAGCCAAAGCCCAAGTGGAATTGATTCTATCCAGAGAAGTGAAACACACCAACATATTCTGTAAGTGCATAAGTGGCAACAGGAAGACTAAGGAAAACATGGGCCCTCTGGTGAATGGGACAGGTGACCTGGTGACTCATAACATGGAGAAGGATGAGCTATTGGATCCCTTCTTTACCTCACTCTTTACTAGCAAGCCTGGCCTTCAGGAATCCCAGGCACCAGAGACCATAAGGAAAGTCTAGAGTGAAGAGAACTTACCCATGGTGAAAGAGGATCAGGTCAGGGAGTAGTCACTCCTGTCTTCAAAAAGGGCAGGAAGAAGGATGCAGGGAAGTACAGGCCAGTCTGCCTCACCTACAGTTTTTTTCTTTTTCCCCTGAGACACAGAATTTCTCTGAGTGTGCTGTCACCATCAGTGCTCTACTAATGGTAGTATCTCCAGTTTTACCTATTAATTATAGAGAAGAGGGTGTTTAGTTGGAGACCAGAGGATAGATCTTCTCCTAGCATAGAATAGTTGAGGCTGGCAGGTAGCTCTGGAGATTGCGTAGTCCAGCCCCCTGCTCAAGGCAGAAGGGGCTAGAATCATAGAATGTCCTGAGTTGGAAGGGACCCACAAGGGTCATCGAGTCCAACTCCTGTCCCTGTATATGACAACCCCACAGTTCACACCATACGTTTGAAGGCATTGTTCAGTCTCTTCTTGAATAGTCAGGCTTGGGGCCGTGACTGCCTCCCTGGGGAGCCTGTTCCAGTGCTCTGCAACACTCTGGGTGAAGAATCTTTTCCTAATATTAAACCTAAACCTCCCCGGCACATCTTCCTGCCATTTCCTCAGGTTCTGTCATTGGTCAGCAGAGAGAAGAGATCGGTGTTTACCCCCCCGCAGCATGTTTCTCAGGCACAGTCCACATGTATTTTTAATATCACCAATAATAGAGATTTAACAGAATTCCTGGGCAACCTGTTCCAATATTGAATCTGATTAACAGTAAAAAATACTTTGTTATGTTTAAGTGTATTTCAGAAATCTTAGTAATTCTAGAGAAGGTACTTCAATTTATACAATTGGAAGATCTTGCCATAAGATGAACTAAAGCTATCCTGAGTAACTTAAGGAATATTAGCTGTGAGAAGTGAATAAAATAGAGTTCATAGGTCATAAAACCTGTTGCTCACACCTGAAGCAAGGCTATTTGAGGCTTCTGATACTTCTGATTTGGAGCTTTTTTCCCTCTAGCATTGCCACCTACCCTGGTGCTATCTTCCTTTATCCAGCTTCCTCCATACATCAGCAAGAATATGTCCTCTTCTTGTTCAGAAGGTACACCAATGGAAGCACTTCTACTGATGACTGGATGCATCTGGTGCACCTCTAACCTCTGCCTTTACTAAAATTCTGTTCCTAATCCCGTGAGACTCTGGTTTTCATTAACTGGAGGAAGATGTCTACCTCTTTTAGCTAAAGAAGCATTTTTAGAAAACAATATTCAGCTGATTATCCACTAGTGTCCCCACATCCTTTGAAAATCTTCACCTTTTGAATTGTTCCATGTAATTTTTTTCTTAGATAAGGGAATCATATGTGACCACAATAAAATATGTGGGTTTTGTTGTTTTACAAAGCAATGCATGACACCGTGTTGGTGAACCGTAATATTTACTACTTAGTGGTCCCCACACTTTTCACCATCTGAATACTTTATCAGTGATTATAACATTTATACAAAAGAAATCGTTAGAGTCAAAAGAAATTCTGGGATCCCAGTGGGAATAATATTCAGTAATTGATGATTGCCTATTTACAATGAGTTTTGAGAATAACAAATCTGTGAAATTATTTTTGTATTGCTTTAGTTTCATAATCAAATACCTACCTATATATAGCAGCTTTGGAGATAAGTCCATTGTTCCATCAGTGTTGAAATATAAAATCATTTACCTCCATTTAAACTTGGAAAAGCTATTTTTTAGTCAGAGTGATATGAACAATTTCATTTTTCATATATAGCAATTACTGAAAGAAAAATGGAACTTTTGTTTTCTGTACCTAAAGAATGAATAAAGAGAAGAAAAATCAGTTCTACCACTGTCATTGGCACCCTTTCTTGTGTAAGCACAGACTGGCCTTCATCCATATTTAAAATGCAAGTTGCAACAAAGCAGGGCCTTGGCACCAGTTCTTCCCTCTCATAAATGTAGTCTGATTGCATCACAACCTTCAGAAAAAAAAAAAAAAAATCAGTTTCTCAATTAAACCAACAAGCAAATCTTTCTCCGTTTCCTTCTTGACCTTGTAGTCCCTCCAATGCCCACTTCCTTTCATCAACCAGGGAAATAAAAGGTATTCTTATAGAAATATTTAATAGACAGAAAGCAACAGAATTAGAGTTAAAGATCATTCATCAGTGTTAGTTTTGAACTTCATAGCTATTTTGTGCCTCTTTTAAAATGTTGTAGAGTTGTATTTCTTCAGAACTTACATTTCAACAGTGAAAGTAAACAAATAAAGATGTTTCATAGATGCCTCTATATTACTACTACTTCTTTTTAAAACATATTTTCTGAAACAGGACACCTACTACTCTGAAGAATTACTTTCTGCAAGGAAAGCAAGCTCTGATATTTAACTCCTCAGGATTCATACTCTGGCTTTTCTGGTAAATGTCCTATTTTTTTGTTACTGTTCTTTTTGTTTTTCTTCCCATCTTTTCAATTTTTGCTATTATGGTCATGTCTTAACTCTAGAGCACTTTTTTACTGTAGAAAAAGATGGCTGTGAGGGAAGACAACCTAAACCTGTACTAGTTTTTCCCAGTTACTCTCACTTGTCTGAGAGAGAAAGAGATGGTGGAGACAAGCTGCCATAACGTAGGCAAAAACATGAGACTCAAAAGAAATTAAAAGCAACTTATCCATTTAGCCATTTCCAGTAGAGGAAAGAGGCAACAAACCCCTCTGGATTTAGAATATCAAGCTGTGGTACTACTTGTGTGTGATAATTGAGACAAAAGCTACAGGACAATTGGACCAAATGTTATACTAGTAATGAGCTTACAGACTGATTTCACCAAGGGTCTCAGAGTCCAGGAATATCAGCATTCCTGACAATGCTAATTTGCTATTCATCCAATGTGGAAGGGGTTTTGAGCTTTGATTTCACTCCGCCTTGAAGTGGTAGCTAGGACATCTACTTCAAATTTTGCACAACACACACTAAATTACGCCAGGAAACTGGTGCAATATATCTACAGTTTAGATCTGTTCATTTTCTCAAAACATTCATTTCACATTCTACTCTTGAGATACAACTACTATATTCTATCTCTAATCCAGAGCCACCTGGACGGTTCTGATCTAAGGAATTTTTCTTAGGATTTTCCTAACTGGAGAACCCTTTATATTAGAAGCCTGGATATAGTGAGAATGGGCTGTTTCTTTTGGTGGGATTTTTTCCCTTTTCTCATCCTCATAAAAATTGTGGTCATGAAACCTGATCCATCCCTTGCTGTTTCCTGTTCTCATTATAATCTTTGCCAGTGAAATGAGACATCAGAGAATCTTAAAACTCAGTACAATCTCTGAAAGACAGCAATATACTGTGTAACTCTGACCTTTTCGGTGTTCTATAATTTGACTGGCAGGAAGCCATTCCTGTTCTCTGTTACATTTCTGTCAATCTAAATCTCAAAAGAGAGGCTGTATGGCTGGCCAGTCAAAATCCCAAGTATGTCAAACACAATGAGCAAGGCTTAGTAATATAATTTACACATTACATTAGACACCACTGAGAAATGCAATTCTTGTCACCAGTCAGTTATTGTATGATAACTGTGTTGATAAACAGCCAAAAGAATAAAACAATTCATTTTTCTAAAAGAGCCATCAAAAATACTTTTTTATTAATGAAAAGGATGGTTTTACTAGGATCAATAAGAAAGTGTAATAATGCCCATACAGACAAAAGAGATACATAGCACAATATGACCCTTAACATTTTATAAATACATTTCCAAACCACTTTGACTGCTATTTTGACACTTATTTCTTCTGGCATAAAAGGAAAGTTAAAAAAAAATAATAATAAACAAAGTGAAAACGAATTGCAAAAGAAAATAAAGTAAGTATTCTCTTGTTAATGGCTATTACAGGAAATAAAGCTGTTAAAGTCTAAAGTGTAAAGACTTCATGTTTTCTGACAGCACATCAAAGTTGGTAACCAGAACTTAAAAGAATGAAACACAGATAGAAATCTAGATGTCTAAAAGCTTGACATCCAAGCTTGAGCTACTCATTCCCTGTCTTTTTCTAATCAAGGTAAGATTTACTTCAGCTCATCCTTAGACAGGTCAGATGCATTTCCTTCTAAAGCTGCCTATTTCTATTCACTGATTATAAAATGAAGGTTACAGTGACTAGCAAGGGCTTAGATATTTAGCCTTCAGCAAGGTGGCTTGACCTCTCTCTCACCGCTCTCCTCAACACAACAAGAGGAGGAAAATAAGCTGAAAAAACTTGTGGGTTGGGATATACAGCGAGATCACTTACCAAGTACCATCATGGACAAAACTGAGTTGACTTGGGGAAAATTAATGTAATTCATTGTCAATTAAAATAGATTTGGATATTGACAAAAGAAGACAAAAATTGAACCACCTTCCTCCCATTCCATTTTTTTTTTTCCCAGTCTCCACTCCTTTGTCCCTGACTCGTCCATCTCCATGCACCCTGAGCAGTGCACTGGGGATGGGGAGCAGGAGTTTGTAGTTAGTCCATGACAGTTCCACTCTGCTACTTCTTCTTCCTCACACTTTTCCCTGATCCAATGTGGGTCTTTCCCATGGGCTGCCACTCTTCAATAACTGCTCCTGCCAGGGTTCTCTTCACAAGCTGCAGTCCCTCAGGATAAACCTAATACAGTGCGGGCTCTCCACCAGCTGCAGTTCTGTTCAGGAGAACCTGCTCCAGAACAGGCTCTTCATGAACAGCAGCTTCTTTCAGGAAACACCCACCTTCTCTGGCATAGTCCTCTCCATGATCTGCAGGGAGATACCCACCCCACTGTGGTCTCCTCCACAAGCTGCTGGGGAATCTCTGCTCTGGCACCTGAAGCACATCCATCCTTCCTACTACTCTGACCTTGGTGTCTGCAGGACTGTTTCTCATAATTTTTCCCCTCATTCCTCTCTCTCACACTGCTGCGCAGTGTTTTGCCCTATGTTTTTTTTGCTGATAGGCTCAGTTTTGTCCTGTGGTGGATCTGTTGCAGAGATGGCTGGGACCAGCTGGAACTAGCTGCATCCAGCATGATCAACCCATGATCCCTTCTCACAGAGGCTATCCTTGAAGTCCTCCCACTGCAAAAATGTTAGCATGGACACCCAATACAAAACAGCACAGAAACACCATCTCAGACTCCAGAAAGAAATGGCCCTGAGCTCTGGACTCTCAGAATTTGTATCCATATCTGTGTTTTAAGGCATAAACTGTGGGTTGTCCATTCATCTGTGGGATAACTTCAGACTGTGGACATACTATGATACATTATCAGCTTAAAATATTGCTTTTCAAGTAAGATACATAGCTCTACCAGCATATGCTATTTGAATGTTGTTTATCAGTATTAATTGTGCCTTTCAGCTGAGGAAGAATCTCATTAATCTTTTACAAAATTAGTTGTACCTACAGTAAAGACAAAAATCCTTCCAGACTTCTTAAATACAAAAAGCTGGAATGCAGATTTGTTGTGCTCAATGTCAGAAAACAGGAAATACTCCATTTCTCCTTTTCTTCCCACATTTCAACTGTGTTTGTACCTTGTTTCACTGAAGGATAGTTCCCTGCAAAAAACGGCAAGACACCCACTCCAAGCCTCAATGACAAGGAAGGAGTCCAAGGCTCTGTCCTTCTGTCCTGAGAAGCATGCCATACCTTCTTGAGCAGTATTAATGTGCCTACACTTTACTTTTTATAGTAGTAGAATCTGACAATGGCAATGCTGGAGAAAGCCAAAAGCTGCTGATCCTTGTCTTTGTTAAATGCGCAATGACTTATCTCACTGATATCAGCAGACCCGCTTCTCAGCCATTTTAACGGAGGAAGCATTTAAAACAACACAGAGATGGAAAGTGTCTGACAAAAATTGGAAGCCACTATCCCAAACCAGAGCTAAATAAAACATCTGAGAACAAATTCAGAATAAGTTCTCTGGAGCTGTATAAAATATGTGGGAGCTGTGTTATTCGTGTTCTACCATGTAATGGTGTGTACTTGTTTGTGAAAGGCTGCAAAAGGCAACAGGGAGTCAGAAGAAATGAAAGATTCATGGGGGCCAAGATGACAGCAGACAGGTGCTTATACTAAATGAAAAAGCTGGTTAGAAAACTGAGAAGCAAGTTGTTTCCTCGGACATGATAAGGCCATTCAACATGCTCATGAAAATCAACAGGACTGAAACCAAAATAACTAAGTTTCATCATTAATTTATTGTAGCAATGGAAATAACCTGTAAGCCCCAGAATATCAGCTACTGGCTCTCAAGGAAAAAACAAACAAACAAACAAACAATAAAAACTAAACAACAACAACAACAACAAAATCCAAATAAACAAACAAAAAACCTCAAATATCCCAAAACCAAACCAAATAGACAAAACAACAACAACAACAAGAAGCACCAAACAAAACAAAACAACCTCACAATAATATCTTTAGGTTATATATCTATATCTATATCTATATCTATATCTATATCTATATCTATATCTATATCTATATCTATATCATCTATATATCTCTATCTCTATCTCTACATCATCTACATCTACATCTACATCTACATCTACATCTACATCTACATCTACATCTACATCTACTTCTACATCTACATCTACATCTACATCTACATCTACATCTACATCTACATCTACATCTACATCTACATCTACATCTACATCTATCTAAGAAAACAAAGGAAGAAAGAAAGAAAAAAAAATAGTATGCTATGTCCTTCTCCAAAATTATTTTGAATATGTGTTGTACAAATAAGGAGCTGTACAATTTTTTTCAAAATGCTGCTTTCTCCACTGATAAGAATTTCTTGCTGCTGCATTCACTGTTTTATATTCTCTTTCCTCCATCTACACCCTGCAAATCTGTCTGCTACAAGCTAGGAAAAAAAAATCTTTCAGACATATCTTCAAAGAACATTTGCCTTGGTGATAGGCTGGTAGGGGAAGAGGCTGTTTCTAAACAAAAATAGCTCAAAAATCTAAAATATTAGAATTAATCTGACTTTCAAATTAACATTATAATGAGACTGACTTAATCCTGATTTGCTTAAAATCGTTTCATCATTTCAGTAAGCTAGAAAACACTTTCTTTTTCTCTCCAACATAGAAAACAGAAATCACAAATATTTCTGAAGCATTGATAATTGCTAGAGAATCTGCAAAAGCTTCTTTTCAGTGATACCAACAGCATCACAGTCATATTCTTCATACAAAGAAAATCATCTTCACCTATTGGATTTATAAAATATTGTTAAATTGTACTTAATGGGAGTTGGATGAAAGACTACAATTGCTGTAACTGTGTATCATTTACCACATGGAAAACAAAAACTACAAGTACTAAGTGAAATGAAAAAGCAGGAAAAAAACCCATGGAAATGCAAAATTAACCAATTCAGAAATTGTAGCTGTGTGCTTCTGCTTTTGACCATTTTTTCTTTTGTTTTGCCCTGCTGCATTAGGTTTACTTTTCACATCCAGTATGGAATAACCATGTAAAGAATCTTCTCACCTTTGGTGCTTTCAATAACTTCATCCCTGTAATTTTCCATATGTCACAACGTAGCTCTTACTCATGGCTCCTGCAACTTCTGTGTTAGTGAAACCACAGAGTACAACAGAACATGAGAGTATGTGTCTGTGCACAAAGGCTCTGTGACCCCTCAAATAAGGTAAATATTAGCAAACACCAAAACATATATTTCATTGGGAATTAACAATCTGGATAGTAGGGACCTGTCATTTCCTAAATTAGAAATATTAAACCAGAGGAGACTTTAAGGACTAGAAAAGAATATAGTTGGTAGCAGCTCTCAACATATTTAGCAGAAGACAGATTTTCACACCTGTCTCAGAATCTGGGATTTAGGATTTTTCTTATTTCCATTTAAAATATTATGACCCTTATTAAAAGCATTGCTAACATTGCTGTGGGCTTGAAGTCTGAAAATTAGGGGGAAAAAAATCTGCTTTTTTCTTCATTAATAAGGGACAAAGTGCTTAAGACTGAAGCATGGGAAATGCCATGTTATATGAGATGTCTAATAGCTGTTAGAAAATCCTTTGTATTTATCCATCCAGTAATGAAATAGACTATTTTCTCTTCTTGGCCTCTGTCCCAGTTACACAGAAGACGCATATTATGTTACTAGTTAAATGTGCTTGTTGGCTTTTACTTACAACTGGTACAGTTACATTTATTTGAAAGTTCACAATATTTCTTCTGTGCTGTCTACATATTTCAGTACTGAGAGTGAGAAACCATATTTTTATCAGTTTCTAAAGGAAATGCCTGAAAGATCACAGTGAAGTAGAATGCAACAAGAGAACCTGAAAACTCTGTTGTAATGGAGGTGTAGCAGTATGAATGGAGTCACCATGCATCTTTATGTCAGAACATCTGCACTCTTCACTGACACAAAGACCTCTCCATTAGCTGAGGGCTCTTTACCCACTGAAGCCATTTGAAGTCATTCTTTGATCCTTGAAAAAACTCAGTTTTTGACATATTAATGGTATTCTGGCTCAAGGAGAATATCACAAACAAAATCTTCTGTTTTCCAAAAATAAGAGATTGTGACATTGGTCTAGGAACAAAAGAAGATGACCTATCTATAGAGATAGAATTAAATGGTTAATATAATATATATATACATATAAAAAAAGAGTTATTACTGGAAATATAGAGAGATTAGGAAAAAATCTGTAGTCCAGCTGTAACCTTCTTCAAAGGGGTTGAGAGAACCTTCTAAGACCTGAATCAAATGACAGGGCATTTTGTAGGATGAAAAACCCCCTGATATTAGCAAATTCTGCATAAATACTAACAACTGTCATACCTGAAAAAGAAAAATAATTATTCCAAAAGTTTCTGGGATACTTTAATGCAAAGATCAGCTCCTCAAGTTACAGCATTTTGGAAAATTTACATTATGCATCTCATCTCACCTCTGAGTATTTTAGATTTATAGGTCTCATGAGTTCATTTTGGAATAAGAAAGCCCATAAAAGTTAGATTTTCATGTCTCTTATCAAGGATGTCACAGCATATAATGTTAGTACTGAAATTTAATGTTAATATGATGGGTGGCCAACCAATCGACATTTAACTAAAGAAACCTGAAGAAAGTCAGGGAGAGAAACTGAATTTAAGAAACAGGTCAAGGAGAGAACACTTTAAACCATTAACACCTATGGAGGAACTGTCTTTTCTTGAGATACTATGACAATTTTAGAAAATGCTTCAGGAAATCAGACTTTTACCTGGAATGAAGGAGCTCAGCATCACACAAGGTTGTTCGGATCAAAACCTTTTGGGGATCTGAATTGTTTCAGGCTTTTTTAAGGAACTGTATTCTATGTTTCCATACCACTTAATTATTTTATTTCTCCACAGACATTTCTGCTTTGACATTTTGCAAGACAAGTACAACTCACCTATACAGAGAAATCAGTGAAATTAAAAAAATAAGTAAAACACCAAACAAGACAAAGAATGAAACATGCTGGATGCTCTGTGTGGTTGATATCCTCCATAGAAACTGTGTTGGATTTTGAAGTCCTGCCAAATGAAAAAAAAAAATAAAAAATCATAATAGTATGTAGTAACACACTCTAGCACTTTATAATTTTGGGGCTAACATATCTAGTTTTAAAATATATGGATTGTTCTGTATAGTTTCCCATATTCTTTTGATAACAATAAACAAGTTTTAATTTTATAAGTGGATAGGAGATGGAAAGGCATACTAAAAAAAAAAAAAAAAGAGAGAGAGGAAAAAAAGGATCAAGAATAGAATAGAATCTAAAACACCAAAGGTAAGAAAATCAAGAAGAAGAAAAATGATGAATGCTTTTTAGGTCTGATTCTAATTTTCCTCAAGTCAGTCATAAATCTGTGAATGAATTTAGCAGGAATCAGATAAGACCCTAAATCAAGTAATTGACTGGTTCTGGGTTCACTGTAATTTTTTAGTTCTCTGTAGACACTAACAGGCTACCAACCTTGGGCTGTCAAATTGCTGTAGTTCCATATGTTTCAAAAAACTCAAAACTATTTACCATCCTCTGAGGATTTGACCTATTGTTTAGAAATTCCACAGTTACAGAATTAAAGATGATGGAATAACAAACAGAAAAACCCGAATCACTCAGAGTTTCAACTATGTCACTGAGCTGTCGCTTTGAAAATCCCAGGCAGAGTGAGACAAACAAGCTTAGCAAGGAGTCCCAATGGAGCACTCTCCCTAGCAACAATAGTCACATAAAATGAGTTTCTGCATCCTCTCCTTATTCTTGTAGCTGTCCCTGGTTTAGAAACATGCAAATACTACAGAATAAGTTTTGAGTAGATTGGTATCTGTAAATATGCAAACAAGAAAAAAAGTTATGCAATATTGTGTTTTCTGATAGAGCATACTTTGGAAAAATGTTCACGTCACATGGCACATTGGAATTGTCTCCTTTTTGATATCACTATCATAGTAGTTCATATTTCTATATTCTGTTACAACCTTTAAAGATTAGAAAACTGTTATCTTTTGTTATGCTTATTAGGGGCAGTTTCAGGTCAAGCTCCTGACAAGTTGAGCTCCCACCTATGTTTCTTACACACAGTTTATTTTTCCAGTGATAATAGGGATAAGTTCCTATGGCATTTATTTCTTTCAGTTTAATCACTCCTTAAATGTAAATAAATGCACTCTCTCTTATAACTTAATTCAGGCTGTTTTGGAGTACTGAGATTTTACAGTCAGTATGTGTAAGGTAAGGAAAGCCAGATGCAAACAAAATGGCTGAAAGTGATTAGTAGCAAAAACTGAAGAGAAAAATATGAGAGATGAGAAGAGTATGAAAATGAGTCCATTTGGGACTAAAAGTTTCCAGAATGCAATAACTGAGAATTCACTTTCAGTAAAAAGCTCTTTCTCTTATTCAAATTCTTGATCTATTTGTTGTCCAGAACACGTAGGAATAAATTCTACAGAGATACCTTGCATCATGTGAAAAAAACCTGTTCATTTTCTTTAAAACTGGTATGTGGCAATTTCTTAGAATCACAGAATAGTTTGGATTGGAAGGGACATTAAAAGATCATCTAGTCCAACCCCCCTGCAATGAGCAGGAACATCTTCAACTAGATCAGGTTGCTCAGAGCCCCATCCAGCCTGGCCTTGAATGTCTCCAGGGATGTGGCAACTACCACCTCTCGAGGCAACCTGTTCCAGTATTTTATCATCCTCATTGTAAAAAATTTCTTCTTCATGTCTAATCCAAATCTCCCCTCTTCTAGTTTAAAACCATCACCCTTTGTCCTGTCACAACATGCCCTTCTAAAAAGTCTATCCCCATCCTTATAGGCTCCTTTTAAGTACTGAAAGGCTGAAATAAGGTCTCCTCAGAGCCTTCTCCTCCAGGCTGAATAACTGCAAGTCTCTCAGCTCGTCCTCATAGGAGAAGTGTTCCAGCCCTCTGATCATCTTGGTGGCCCTCCTCTAGACCCTCTCCAACAGGTCCATGTCTTTCCTGTACTGAGGGCCCCAGAGCTGGATGCAGTACTCCAATTTGCTCCCCTTATTTTTTATGAAAAAAGGGATAATTCCTTTCCAGCATCTGCATGTCATTCCTGAATTACGTTGCACACATTTTTTCAAGTTTAAAATCTTATTTGGACTTCTGTGCCTCTGATCTCTTGTAGCCTACCCAAGAATATTTTCTGCTTCCACTATTGCTTCATCTTCTTGAGACAGTTTGACCTGAACTATGACTAATGTTCAAGCAACACCATAGATTTATGCACTGGCATGATTACATTTACAGTTTTGTTCTAACTTCCATTCCTAATTTTTCTCAGCTGTTTGGTGGGTTTTTTTTGTTTGTTTGTTTGTTTTGTTTTGTGTTTGTTTGTGGGTTTGTTTTTTTTTTTTTTTTCACATATTGCCAGACTTTACCTCTATTTTGACAGAGCCATGTCATTTCTGTTACATTCAGGAAAATGTGCATTGCACAGCATATCTAAAACATGAGTAGCTTTCCAGAGTAGCAGCTTATTCTCACATCATAACACTCAAGTCCCAGTAACATCTGGTGTACTCACTTGGGTGCACTTGGCTGTGGTTTCTTCATGATGCTTTTTAATGACCTGTGATCTGCCTGAGCAAATATCCAGTGTCTAAAGGTAACGAAAGTGGAATTATTCCATTTCGCAGAATGCAACAAGGAGCTACTTTCCTGAACTATATCTGTCCTTGTTTGCATCTAGAAAATGCTGCCATCTCTATTTTTCTAAATGTTGCTCTTCAAAGTCCTGAAAAAGCAGTATAGTATGATTACACTGCAGGCTACTGCACTAGATTATGGTACTTCAGAATCAGTGACTCACATATCTATTTCATTACTTCATTAAATATTGGTTCCTGATTTCCAGTTACTCCCATTCTGCATACTTTTTGCATTACTTGAATATTTTCAGGCTCTTGACTGATTTTTGTAAAGTAAATTGCTGGCCTCTGTTCATATCCTATGGCCTGGATATATTTGTAATGGTTTTCTGGCTCTCAATACTTTAAGAAAGCTTTTCAGAATCAAAAGATACGTGAAGAAGAATGCAGTAGGTCTTTTCAGCTTCAATTTGACCTAAAATACTTTCTGAAAAACTGCTTAATACAGTTGCATCTCTGTAACATTGTTATGGATTGCCTCTTCTTTAATTTCTTTAAGTAAGAACATCCTCTGTTACAATCAAGATGCTTGTACCTCCCTTCAAAGCCCAGTTTACATCAGTAATGACTTGCAGGCTTTGTTCATACCCAAAGCCCTTTGCACCAAACAATACTTGCCAAGAGGCATGTGAAACATTGCCAGGCTGTTCCAGTGACACTGATACTTTGCATGTAAAAATACATATAGTCAGCAGTTTGATCTGGTGAACCATGTAGCGTGTCCTCAATAGCTGGCAAAGATTAGTAATTATTTTTCATTGCTTCGTTGAGTGGTTTTGTATGAATTAATCTGGACATTTTCTCACAGTACTAGATTTCTATCTATGCTAGTTGCAGTAAGGATATTGAAGTATTTTATTTGTTGCAGGCTTTTCAGCTTGTTTTGCATTATAAAAATATTTATTTTAGATATATCATTATGTATATGGATACTTTATATTTTGCTATAATTCTGTCTACAATATCTAATGAGTACTTTCCTTCCTTTCCCATACTGAGGATATCTTCAAATTATCCTCTGGTCATATCTATATATTGTACTGCTTTGTTGCCCAGCAACTATATCTCAAAGTAAAACATTCTTGTGTGTGTTTCTTACTGGACATCACTATAGGAATCATTATGAGACACCACATTTTTCCTCCATTTGGTTCAAATTAATATTGCTATTTTGCATTATTGCTTGGATTAGAGGTATAACTGAATTAGCCACCAATCTGATAGCCTAGCTGCAAATAGGGCATTCGAGTGGTCTTTGCAATATGTGTTCATTAAGGATCTCTGGATATGCCCTTTATAGGCTACAATCTCTCCTTCACTGGAGCTCTGAATCTATTCAGACAACACCTGTATTGCAGATGATTTAGTGACAGGGAACACAGATAAGGCTGAGGTCACTAAATATATTTTTTTCCTCAGTCTTCACTAATGGGACTTTAAGGCCTCTGTAGTCAGTGAAAGGGTTCAAGGCTGAGAACTACCAGCAGTGAATAATGGCTGAGTCAGGGATTACTTGAGGGAGTTCAACATGTGTAAGTACCAGGAAATCAACAGGCTGCATCCAGTGCTGCTGGGAGATCTTTCTGCTCTCATCTTTGGAGGCAGAGGAAGAATTCCCAGTGACTGAAGAAATGCAAATATTGCACTAGTCTTCCAAAAATCCAAAAGAACAATCTATCAAATTACAGGCCAGCCAGCCTCAGTTTGTTTTATGTGGAAATCATAGAGCAAGTCATGTTGGAATACACTTATGGCCTTATGAATAAAATGATTTGGAGTAGTCGGCATGGATTTGTAGAGGCTAAATCATACTTGAACAACCTTATTATCTCCTATGATGAAAGAACCACATCTACAGATGGAGGGAGAGCACTGGATGTCATCTGACCAGTAAAACTTTCAACATTGTTCCCCATAATATTATTGAATCCATTTTGGGATGTTGTGGTCTGGGTGGGTGGACAATTAGATGGGTAAATAATTGGTTGCATATTGAGGCTCGGAAGTTAGTGGTTAGTGGATCATACTCTGCTTCAAAGTAGGTAATGTAGAATTAAGACAATAGTCTACCCTGTATCTTGTCTTGCATGACATCATTATCAATGACCAGGAGGTGTCACTCAGTTTTTTAGATGGCACCAAACTGGGGGTAACATTGAATACCACTCAAGGCAGAGCTGCCATCCAGAGCAGGAACAGGCAAACAAGAATCTCACGGAAGTAAAAAAAGACAAGCATGAAGTCCTGCACCCGCAAAAAAAAGCCTTTGCAACAAAGTTTGGGCACTAGTTGGCTGCAGAGTAGCACTGCTGAAATGACCTGGGGGTTCTTGGCTAACAGCAGGAGGAGCATGAGTCAGCAGTGTACCCTCATAGCAAAGGCAGACAGTGCATCCTGGGCTGTATTGACAGAAACGTTGCTGGTAGATTATGCACCTCTATTCAGCATTCGACCAAGTCTGGAATATTTCATCCAGTTCTGGACTCTCTGTATGGGAAAAACTGCAGCAAATTCAGCAGAGAGAGAGTGAGATGGGAGGGAGGTCCAGCTCTTGCCCTGTGAGGAAAGGCTGAGTGACTAGAGCTTCCTAGACCCGGGGAAGATTTGTCTTAAGGGGAGACATCCCATATTAATGAGGAGGTCATCAAGAAGACAGCCTTCTGAGTTCCCCTCCAGCCTGAATTTTCCTATGATATTATGAAACTCAGGGTAGTTGCAACACTAAAACATGAGATAGTTGAGTTTTATTTTACCTAGTGAGTGAACTATAGCTTTTCATCAGTCTATTGTAGCTGCTCTTATACCATAGACAGTGAAGCAGAAAGCTCATGTTTGCCCTTTCTCTGGTTTTCTTTTGCCTAAATCTGCACATACTCCTGCATTAGTAACAATCGTTTGAGTCTTTGCTTAAACAAATCTTCTGTCTTTACAAGATGAGCAACTTCTTCTGTGGAACCTTCACATAATCTTTAGAGACTCTGTTCTACTTCAAAAATTGCCCACAATCACACATTTAGGTTTAGTTCCCCAGCTTCATCTGTTCGCTCCATTACCAGGTGTTCCTTTTTTTTTTCTTCTACCTTCTAAACATATTGTTTTCATTTATGTGGGTCCCGGTAGTCTGAGTGCTACCGCTACTTCTCATAAATCACACAAGGTTTCACAGATATATCCACAAGACATAAGCCAGCTCAAATATTCAGTTATTGTTACATGAAATAACGTAGCAGCTGTGGAAGTACTAGTTCAGATTGTCCCTCATCCCAAGCTGGTTGCATAGTTTTCTCAGCAAGATTACTGATTACTCAGTTGAAGTAAAGCACTGAACTGAGTCAGTTGTAGCATATATAGTTATGGAACTACCTAATATATAACTTATTTAAATGTCTCTGTGTAGCACTATTATTACCTGGAGCAGATATTACCTACATTTCTAAAACTAAACAGTTTTAAAAAAAATATATATATAAAGAGTTTAAATCGTACAAATAACACCCAAGCCATAGTAGATATTGTAGACAGTATAGCTGTTTCTAGAAAAGTAAAGAAAGAGGTGAAATAACTATATACTTTCCTCATTGTAAAGAAATACTAGCGTATCATTTGGGGCCATGAAGAATGGACCTATTTGTCCTTATTTGAACATCAGCTTTCATTAGACATATGGCTGAAATTTTAAAAAAATCAGATTATTTAAATCACATCAATTAAAATATATTAGATTCAATAAGACAAGCATTTAAAACCATGCTTCATTCTGTTCCCTATTCTATGCCTTCACTCCCATGTCAGACACATTTTACTGTTTTCCAATGAATTCACAAATCTTGAATATCAAACTGAAACACTAACCAAAGCCATGTATACAAAAATATTGAAGTTGCTATATACAGTAAGTCAAAATATCCAGTTCACAGTATGGGGGTCTTTTCTTTGTTTCCTCATAACTACCACAACGGTTTTCCAAGGAATTGCTTAAGTAAAATGTATCAGAATAGCAAGAAACTTTCAAAAATGTAGAGTACTTAATCAAAAGCAGGCAACTCCTATAGCATTTAGGCTGGGAGTCAAGATGATTCTATGTTCCAGTTTCAGCCATGGCACTGACTGACTTTGGACAACTTTGCTGACTTTTTCTCCTTGTTCCTTATTCAGCTCAGCTGCACAGCTGAGTTAAAAGCAAGCCACAGTGACAGCCAGCTGCTGTGCTTAACCCATACTCTCTGGGGAAATAAATTGAAAAGAAATAGAGAAGGCTCAGAACACACTAAACCACCTATCATTTCAAAACAGACAACTTCAGGTAGCTAAAAAGTGTCTAAATAATGTATACAAGGTGAAAGTCCTTAGTGGGCATCACTAAGATTTTTCTTGTTGAATAGGTTTTTAATCTCAAGAAAAAAACAATGTTGTTGACATTTTCTTGTAAGGTGACAAAGCACTGTTTAATACGTGGCACTTGGATTCTACCTTCTGTACATCATGTTTTCTGCTTACGATACGTGTTTTATTTAAAACCATGTCAGGGCAACATTAAACACTGCTAATGCTTGGCAGCCTATGTGTAGTCAATGAGCAATGAGCAGTAAAAGTCTGTAACAGTGTAAAATCTTGCTAAAGTTCCTGCTGTCTCTGTAATCAGAATGGTTTTAAACACGGTGAGTGAGAGGAATTCACTAAGTGATGTCAGGACTGAGACATACTGGCACAGCAGTATGGAGAGCACAGTACTGCTGATACCCCTTTTGCAGCAGACACCATTTCAATTTTGATAACATAGTCATAATCAGATTGGGCATGTGAACAACAATAGCTCATATGTTTGCCAACAGGATTAATATCACATGTTCCTGGTTTTGTGAAGAAGAAGGAGGCAGTTCAACCTGCTGTGGAAGATTTTGTAAATACATATGACTTCAAGCAAATAAATAAATTTAGACTTAGGTGACTAAAATTAGATATCTGAACTGGTGGTTCATAAATGAATATACAGTGTGCTATCATGTTGCTCCAAGAGAAGGTAAAAACCCTACACTGTTACAAAAAGCAAGAAATCTGGTGGGGGTTTTTTGTGTTTATTTCCCAGTCTATGACAAGCCCGTTTGGTAAAGAGAACCACCATAAGGTCTCCATGAATGAAAGACAGTAGGCAGTCTCTCTCATAGTGTGCCTTGCAAATGTTCACAGATTTTACTCTCCTCATAGTCTTTAGCTTAGTCACCAATGACAGTTTACAACTGTAAGGATAGCTATATTTCAGCTGGGTCCCTAGATCAATCCTCAATTTTGTTTTCACTGCCAAGGGTGCTAGAAGTGTAATTTTGGGACTGTGCCATGACCACAAAATGTCTGTTTTCAAAGTAGTTTTTGGAGAAACTGAAGCTAAGTAACACACCCTTTATTTCAACCTGCTTCATAGCACTAAACGTAATTGTGAACAGTTTATTGCAGAATTATTAGCCTTACACACTTAAGACAGCAGAAGGCAACATACTGCTGTGAAGCATCTTGCCAGAGACTGGTAAATTAAATGCTGTGATGCCAACGCATTTTAAAATCGCTAGCACGTGTTTTGAGAGCCATGGTTATCTAACCCTTATTTATAACTGGCAAAAAAGTGAGGTACAGAAAAGAACTCTGCACCATACAGATGCAGCTGAAAACATAATGCAACCCAAATACTGTCATTTCAGAATGAGCTATAAACCTGATTTATTAAACGTACTCTATCAATGTTAAACCAGGGATGGAGTGATTACAGAGCCCTTTATGTTGTAAGGATGTATAATTATGATTCCTCCTTAAGAAGAAAGAGGATTTTTTACAAAACGCTTAGTATTTTTCAACATGCTGGGCTGTGTAGAACTGATAATGAGTTGAAAATTAAGACTGCCAGCAGTACATTTTACAAATGAGCACATAAGCCAGGTAAATCCAGAAGCTATAATGAACTTTTTGTTTGGATCCTTCTGAGAGGGAGAAGGGCTGACTTGAGGGGTTTGGGGTTTTGTTCCCTTGTTTGGGAGGAGGGACAAGAGAAGCTCAATGGGGGAAGGGAATCATTCAATTCGTTACAGTTTTAGAAAGCATCCCTAGAAGTGCTGCAACAGAAATAAAAATATGATTTACCATTATCTTGCAGTTTAAACTATTAGAAGGAATGATAAATATTAATGTAGACAGAAACTGAAAGCCCTTTATCAGTACAAATTCCCAATGAACTCAATGTCAATTTTGCCTGTGTGAGGACAGAGGACTGTTCCGAAGGGGGCCTACACAAAGTTTATGCAGAACTAAAATATGTCATATATGCTGTTTTGAAGGCTTATGTCTGATATAGGTGATTAATGTTTGTTTTTTTAGTTGTGGGTTTTAGTGTAGGGTGTTTGTTTGTTTGTTTGTTTATTTGTTTGTTTTTAATCTCAATTTGAAGCCTGCAGGATTTTCCTTAGAAATTGTACTTGCCTTTCTTATCATGTAATCATCACCTTTAAGGTTTTTAGCTGTTATCGCAACCATTGCACCATGTATGTCTCACTTTACTGGTGATAGCAGTCTCGTTAGATAGAACTGGCTGATTTAGCATTTAAATCTGTTGGGCTATATTAATGTAAAACAGGTAGGAGAACACTAATTATGATAGAATAGTTGTATGAATGAACAGCAAATTATTTCACCCATTCATGAATTAATAATAATATAATGCAAATCACTTTTACAGACACAACTGCAACAAGATAAATGGTCCTGGCATTAAACACAGATTTCCACCTACTTTATAGGAAAAAGATCTTAAGGTTTTTTAGATCCATCTACAAATGTAAATTATATTATCACATTTTTTTTTTTTTTTGGAGGGGGTTTATTTATTCAATGAAATATTTGTCAAATATCTTCTTTGATGATTGTCAGCATGTGCTACTGAGGCCATATTCTGTTTCCCTTACTCGCAGTTACTGGATATACTCTCCATGTGTTCTTCACTTGCTTTGAGCTGAACATCTTGAAGAGGAAGATGTTATTCAATGAAAGGATGACAGTATATGTCTCCAGATGCTCATGTAATTGAGCATTTGGTCATGGTTCAGCAGTAAACATTTTTAGATTGATGGTAAATAATCATGGAACTCACCTTTTACACTCTTTTAGTTATCCCAGATGCAGAGCATTATTCTGAGTGAGGGTCAGGGATTAGTAGATGACAACCAAGTATCTAAGTTAAGTTGAAAAAAAAAAAAACCAAACCCAAGCATCTACCTCCAAAGGATATGAATATTAGGCCTGGACCAATAAGTAAACAATAACAAATGATTAATAGATATTATATAGGGTGATATGTAGAAGCAGTGTGATAATAAACATGAACAGAAAATCTGAACTGAATCTGGACAGATGATCAGATATAAAGCTTTCGATAGCAGTAGCATGTGAAGGTTTGTTTGTTTGTTTATTTTTAAAGATACGGCTGCTGTGTAAGAGGGACAATTAAATAAGTATGTTTAAAGAACATTTTGAAAACTATTAAAGAAGATTTGGGAAGTGAATCAATATGGGATGTTCACTATGGAAGGGAAAACACAGAAAACAATGTCAACAAGAAAATATTTACACCAAAAAGTCAGACAAACTATGTAGCAAAGATTTTAACTGATGTTGTATCCTACTTTCAGAATATTCATATACAGGAGGAAAAAACAACATTCAGTGAACAAAATTTTCTTTTTGAGCATCTGCAAGAAAAATGCTCCCTCTTACCTACTTAATTATTCCAAATGCACAAACTGGAAAGATGTCCAACTTCAGTATATAACAGATGTGTAAGTGCATCTGGAAATCAATACATTATGTTCACAGAATCATCATCTTACATCCCACAACAACATTTTTTTAATCTGCTCTTATTTAGTGCTTTAGCTGCTGTCATCTATGTTGTAATCATAGTGTGAGAGACACCAAAGTGTAGTCATCAATATTAAATAAGTTTCTTAAAATGTATAGGGGATTCCTCATCTTTTAAATCAATGTATATCTTTGTAGAAATGACAAATCAAAAATTACATTAGAAATGAATACATTAGAATAATGAATCTAACAAGAAAAGAGGAAAAAATAAACAACATTTGGAAAGAAGTCTTATACATCCAAAATTAAAGACTGAAATGGATGAAAGTGATAGCTGGATGTTAGATCCTCATGAGGCTGTTATTGGTTTGATGAAAATATTATCTCCCAGTCCTTTGCAGCTTTTGCATGTTACAATGTAGAATGGTGTTCATATTCTATTTTTTGACCCACTTAAAATGTGATAATCTTTGAACACATGGGTTTGCCTCCAATGTAACATCTATAATAAGATGCAAATGGAATAATATTGTACCGATTGACTAGATAAACACATGCGACAAAGCATATGGTTGGTGTAATGTTAATGCATCACACCAAATTTATTACACCGTTAATAAATTTGACCCACGGCATTCAACAAGTCAATTTATGATGGAACTTTCTGTTGCTCATTCATCCAGAGCAGCATATTCATGTTTTTCTTATTGAACACATTCTTAAATTTACATTGTAAAAGTATAGAGAATTTGTAGAAGGGAGATAGTTGACAAAAAATGTCACCAACTTGCCAGAAGACCATACAGAAATAAGCATTATGCTGGTGCTTATGTGCAACTTCATTGCTTATTTTGAGGCAACCACTACAACAGATTTCGCAGTTGCACAGGGGTCACAATTCTCGTCTCAGGCCCTGATTGCAGAGCTCAAACCTGTGAGCACTTTATATTGATGTCTTTCTGAACTACAACGAAATTTGGGAATCAGGTACTTTTCCAGCTTTTATATTAACATACATAAGATGAGATCTTTTTAGGTTTTGCTTCTGAGTCCCTTAAATATGCATACCATGATTCAGAGGAATTACAAAACATGAAATAAAGCTGCTTATGGCATCAATGTAAGTTAGCGTGCAAGCATGACATGCAGCAGAATTTATAGATTTTTTTTTTTTAATTTATTAATTTCAGTGAACAACTCTTTTTGTAACCTCAGATGAATAAATACATGCATGTACTAGTATCCTTGAAGCTTATTTGAAGCTTTCTGGAGCTTATTATTAATGGGATCTCTATTGCTTGCTGTTAAATAATGCTCAAATTATATATGTTCAAAGGAGAAGACACACATACAAATCCTTCCTTTTACTCCTGTGCAGGTATTGGTAGTAGAAGAGATTTTCTGGAGATGCATCTAATCACTATTAACATTCTCTGTTACAGTGTAAAATCATAAACAGTTCCCTTTATGTTATACAGAAAGGATCAAGTTTCAAACTGAAATGAATTCTTTACACCAAAGAAGTCATCCTTCTCTTACCAGACAGTCTTGTCACAAAACCTACAGAATTCAACCTACAACTTTGGTGCAGCAGGTTATCAGGGTTGTGTCTGTGTGTCCATCCAGTGCACTTAGTTATTAATTCTGTGAATAATCTAGGAGTTCCCTACTTTGTCTGCATAGAAAAGCCAAACTCATCTAAGACAAAGGATTCACCTGCAACAATGGGAAATTCAGACTGTACCAGAGACTCCCCAGAGAGTCTCTGCTGCACCTGGACCAACAGGCACTGTTAGTGTGTTTCATGAGTTGATTAACACTTTGGATATAGGATGTGAAAGAGACTACCACATGGCCCTCCTGCTGTAAAACTGATGAAAATTGTACATAAAAAAGAATCTTGTAAAGAGTCAGTAGAAACTGCTCTTGCAGATGTGAAAATTTTCACATAAGGCAATATTTTGTAAATAGATGAGATAGTTTAGAAATATTTTGTACCTAGTTTAACACAATTAATATAAATGAATCTTGTATGTGCTGAGGTGGTCATGTGGGACCACAGCCCATCTGGATATAAGAACAGTGGTTCAAGGAGTCCCATTCCAATTCAGCTGGATATTGTTGCAAGGACTCTTGCAACAAAGACTCCTGTCACCCTCTGGACTGTGAGCAGCCATCATGTCATAGAGATCTAATTCACGAAGCAAGCATTACACTATTCAAAAGATCCAAATAAACTTGTTTGTTTGTTTAAATAGACATTCTCTCCATGAGTATAACAATTATATATGTGCATGGAAAATGAAAAGAAGGAGAACAGAGATGCAACACACACACAAACAGCATAGACACGGGAATTCTTGTACAGCCTTTTATGTCACCACATTTTCCATTTTGCTTCCCACCTGTGCTCAAAGGAGTAACAAGTAATAAAGTATTTATTCCAGACCTAGTCACACTTCAATATGAAGTTGAAAAATCACACTGCAGTTTTACACAGCGATGATATCTTTCTTCAATAAATAATCTGATAAAATCACCATGTCACAAAATTATCCACCGGTAAATTCATTGCATCTATTTCTTATCCTTTTTGTTTTTCCTTTATAAAACCTTAATGATATACAAAAAATGAAAAATAGTATTTGAGACTCCATATATTTAATTAATATTGCATGTTAGATTGTATTTTCTTTCACTGAGAAAATCCCAATAAAACTAAAGGATTTTAATGGAAAAAAGCAAATTCATAACATGGCCTTATCTATCATAGGTTGCAGTTTTAGATATGCAGTCCAAGACCTTTAAAATGTCTTTTTTTCCTGTAGGAAATTTTCAGTCTGAAGAACAGTCCAAAATAAAAGTTAGAGTATTTTGTTCTTGCAGGATTGTTGGAATTTTTTGGTCCTGATGCAGTTTAACCTAAGGAAAAAGTTTACAAGTGTCAAGCCTTTTATCCTAAAATTTCTGTATTGAATTAGAAAAGTACATTCTGTTTTGTGAATGGAGCTGTGGACAAAGAGGACCCACAACTTCTGTGGTTTCTAGTGGTTTTATCTTTATATCAAAAAGAGAGAGAGAAATTTAAAGCTATTGAGACTCAAACTGAATGACTGATTTAAAAAATGAGATGTGGGGAGCAAGGAGTGTTCCAGTTCAAAATCCTGATCATAAAATGAAGGGGAATGCTTCCGGAATGAAATATGCTCAAACATACACACAGGTGACCAACAGAAACTTACGGTCACATTTAGACTTAAATTAGTAATTCACACTTTTTATTCATCCTCTGTTTTGCTTTCTGAGCACTTATGAAAGGCATCATATGCTAGTCAAAGCAGTTTATCACTACCATATATACACAGTTTGTTGTCCAGCTCTTATTGGCACCTAGGTGATCATCCTCATGATATCATGGTATGCAACAGCTTTGTGTATTTCTGTATTACTCCATCAATTTTTATTCTATCTGCATGTTTTTTACTTCACTGAATTTTTTTTTTTTTTTTTTTACTGAATGTGTGTAAGCATTTGGCATGATTTGTAGATCACATCATTTCTTTGCCATTTTCTGTCATTCAGGCTAGTTACTCTCTTTTTTAATATTGTTATTATTAAACACATCATGTATGTTAGTGTTAACATGCTCCTTTCTTTCAAAATCTTATTTCCCTGGCTACAGGGTTTTTGCTTAGACTTCTATTACATAAACTATGCAGGAAACTCTTTCTCTGCAATTTAGACTTGCAGAACCTGAACCATTTTGTTTGCCCTATGCTGTACCTTTTCAATCTCAAGAATATACTTCTTGTATTGAGAAGAATAAAATTGCACGTGGTAAAAAAAAAAAAAAAAATCAATTCAATTTTTAAACCATCATCTGGGGACCAACATAAAGCACATTATTAGCAGTGCATTTTTTCTTTGAAGCCTGCATCAGTTGTGAGATGAATTCAGGTCTCTCCGACTGCAATAAAAGTAAATGGAGTATAATGGACGAGGGTGTTATACAGTACAAGGCTTTTCTAGCTAGATTTCGTCTCGCAGTCAAGTGAGACTGAAATGCTACCATGTATCTGTAAGATTTACAGTCAAAGCAAGCCCTGACAAGAAATTTGAGGTCAAACCAAGAGAATTTGTGCAAAAATAAAGTAATTCATTAGATATGTATTGTGTAGGCACCAGCTGGACCCATGTGTCATTAATACGTTTTAAAGGTGCCACATATATGCAAGGTGTTTCACAGGACAAATTAAGTCAGGAAAGCTTAAATTCTAAGGATATTTTGTGGCTTCAGTTATACTGGAGTTGAAATTTAAGTTTGTGCTTAATATTAAACACTTTGCTTCATTAGAGCCAAGATTCAGAATTGCAAAAAATTATAGCAATCTAAAAAAGATAAAAGAAGGATGAAGGAAAAGACAAAGAGATTATTTTACCACTGTTCTGATTTCATTTTCATCCCTTCCTAAATATTGTAATCTTATTGTTTCACTAAAATAGCAGAATTGTTGAAGATTAATTAATCCAGTGAGAAAACAATATAAAGATTGGATCACTTCAGCTGTACCCTGCTCTGCTAGCTGAACAAATCAATGGCTGCATTCCAACATACAGTGATGTAATTCATTTGTATCTTAAAATGAAATCTTCAGTATGACCCATTCTTTTTTTTTTTTTTTTTTCTCTCATTTGAGACAACAGTACCATTAGATGGCACTCTGGGTAAAGTTGAAAAATTACTTTGTAAGGCTGTTGCAACTCAAGTATTTTATCAAAATATAGTAAAAGAGAAAATAGCAAATGTGTCATCAAATGAAAAAACATTCATATTCATTATACTTTTAGCAGTCTAGAATGAATGTCAAAGGATTATTTAGATATTACCTTTGAGAGCAAAATTTTGTACCACTTTTTATATGAGGTAATGAATATTACTTATAAAGAAGACATACTAATTTGTTCTTTTTAATCTTGTTTTCAGCTTTCTATAGGAGATATTAAAGGCAAACTGAAGAATGTCAATACCTAATGACATAAACAAGTATTGCAGAACATGAACTTTTGATGGTATTATTCACTGTTTGAAAAGTTACCTCTTCGAGATGTCTGACCATCTCATACATATTTTATCTGAAAGTGAAAGCCTGAAATAATTTTGACTAATATCAAGCTTGGCTTTCCTTTACTTTGTATGTGTAAGCATTAGAGTGCAAGAAAAACATGTTTTTGAAAGGATGTTTCAAGACACTTTTTTTCTTGAGAGAGGAAGACTCTGTGTGAACAAACAGCAAGGAAAATTCTGAAACTCAAGGCAGTCAATTCTTCTTTAAGGGAAAAATTCTACTCCTAGAACTTTTAGTCTATCTCTTCATCTGTGTCTACCACTAAAATCATCTTACGTCCTAGTGAACAAAATCCTAGTAGAATGTTTAAGTAATGATACACAAAATAATTATTTTAAAAATTGTCCTTTAACTCCAAAATTACCCTCGGCTAAACTCAAGCAGCCATGAAGCCAGTGGAATCCTGTTCAGTTGCAAAGGTATACCAGTGCAGAGCTGGGTGAAGCCCTTAATAATTAAATTATGATGTGACTTCTGTCATATGCAAATTTACATTGCCACAGTAAGAAAACCTTACACTTCAGAGGTCTAATTCTGCTTCCAAACTGTACTTAATAACTTGTTTTCACCCAGTATTTCAAAATGTTCCAACAGCTGTAGATTTAATCTCTAGACACCTCTATCCTGACTAAAGTATCAAACATATTGCAAGAGAATGCTGTGAATTCTAAATTAGGCTTTTTATCATGAACACTAGCTAATATGTTTCACTCTGTTCTATGGTGTGAAGAAGAGCAAATGATAGTTAAAGGGCTGGAAATGCCCTCCAATATGCATCTTGGGAGCTAAATATTCTCAGTATTCTTCTGCTGCTTCAACTATGTAAAACTAAGTTACTGGAAAAAATAATATTTTGGAGGGTCTCCAAATTTTTAGGGTCAAGTTGTAAAAAATCTGCTGTCATGTGGATTTTTGTGTGTTGAGCATTTCCTTACAAAATCGTTGGTAATTGATGATGGTAGAGTGACATTGTCTCCTAAAGATAAGATGAGGAAAAAATTAGCTTCAATAAAGTATTAGTATCCACTCACAACATGACATATGACACTACCAGTTAACACTACTGGAAGATTAATTTAGATTTCAAAAGTGGTCCCTGCTTTTTGTACCTTGTTTCTATCACCACTGTTGGTAAACATTAATTTCTTCTCCTTCCTGCTCACTGGTACATTGCCATCCTCCAGGAATGATAGTCTTGTTTGATGTTCAGACATAGGTTTGAAGCTGTCTTTCCTTCTATGTGCAGCCTTCACAAATTACACTCCAGTTACCTGTACTGGGGGGAATTTCATAATCCTGCACATAAGCGCTGCTCAGCAGTGACTGAAACATCCCTGTATTAGCATTGTTTTCAGCACAAACTGAAAACATAGCCTCATAGTAGCTACTGTGAAGAAAATTAACTCCATCCTATCCAAATCCAGCACAAGATGTTAAGGGACTGGGCCAAAGGAATAGAGAGAAAAGAAAATAAAAATCTTAGGATATGTCTATATTAGAATTTAGTTCAGCCCTCAAGAAAAAGATCTGTGGAGCAAACCAGATGATTCTGAAGATCCAATATTCAACATCTGCTTTTCATGGGGTTCTTCAGACTAGTTATTTTCTGCTCCTAAGAGATGAATGTATTCATTAATGGCAACAACATGTATGGTGTTATTCTGGGGTGCATCATCTGGTTTAGTTTCATCTAAGAGGAATCTAGTTTGTGAGCTCTGAGTCCGCCCTGTGATGCAATTTGAAATTCAGTGACTGGGAACAATAAGTAGATTTGGTTTTCACTTTTAATCTAAACAATTTGTAGACATACCTTTAGTCATTAGGAGTTGCTTATTCTTTTTTCTCTGTTTCATCCAGTGCTTTTAGGCTATATATATATATATCACATTGAATGTCAATAAGTATTTAGGATATTAGTAGCGACTAATGGAAATATTGTATTTTAATAAACCTGTAGGTGATAAAAATATAGTTCTTGCTTCAGAGATCCAAGTTGTGAAAAGAGTGATTGAAATGTTAATTTAGTATCATCACCATTTGTTTCCTCACGATGCATGAACTAATGTTAAAGATGTGTAGATATCATCTAAACTTGCTGTATTTTTTCAGTGTAGGCATTGCCTCCCACATATTCTGTTTTGCTAACTAGGTCTGGAATTCACAAAATATGGCCAGTTTATTAAAGTTATCTGAAATGATCTGAGGACTGTTCAACCCTAAATGCCTTGAAATATTGTAGAAGCTCAGAATTAAGAAGGTGCATATGGTAGAGAATTGACAGTCAACCATGTTTTATAATGTCAGAGACATGATTTTGTTTTATGTTATTAAAGAAAACACATTTATGTCTGCATGTTTGAAACTTTGACCGAATAACCCAACATGAGCATCACAAGCCAGCTCAGTGCTGTGGGACTGTAATTCTTTGCAATACTTTGTGAGAGGAATGATGGAAAGCTCCAAGAGGGTCTCCAAGGTCACGATCACAGGATTCATAAACAACCCCAGAGATTTTCAAGATGAACAGTGAGTGCTTCATGAGTATTTGCAGTGAAAAAGATTTTTCACTTAACAACGTGAGAGTATGCAGCTTCAGAAATACTAACTAGGTAATACAGAAAGCTGTTTAAAGCTTGGTAACAAGGGGACTTAAAAATATGTGATCTGATCTATTTTAATGTTCAAAAAAACTTTTGACTTTGATAAGGTGAAGATCACCACCAACATAGAACATGTTTCTATGAGCATTTTACTGTACAAAAAAAAGTGATTATCCCCATGTTAATAGTACAGGAATACACACAGAGATGTTAACTGCCTCCTTTATGTGCAAAATGAGAAGAGCAATACAGATAGATTATACTTAAATTCATTCTCAACTCTGTTCACTGCACTGTGTCTTTTGGACAGGGCGAGTTGGACAAAATTAACAGTCACCAAAACACCACCTAAGATTTGAACCGTAACATAGCATATCAATAGTTTCAATACCTCCTTCCTGGAAAATGCTTTTTTCTTAAACAAAATAATTATTAGGTAAAGATAGCAGTTGACAAAATTGAAATCTGATGTTTTCTAAATGTATCATTTTTTGGAATCAAAATGATCTTGGAATTTCAATTAACAAATACGTTTTCAAAAATCAAGATAAGCCATTCTGATTAATCAGTTTGATCCAATGCATAGGCAAGTCTTCCCCTTGCAAAGATCAAAAAATAATGAGAAAATATTCTGAAACAATAATGAAAATGTGGATAGGAAAAGAAATACTCTAAAAGAATGGAGGGAAAAATGACCAAATAAGTAAAGGAGAGCGTTTGAATTTCTTACCTGAAAATTTTCATACTCTTTATTTCTTTATTTCTTCTTTACTCTTTATTTCTTCATTTAAGAAATACAGTTCTCTACCTGAGACATATATGAGCAAAACGTGACCCAGACAACTACTTGCAGTACAAAATTTTGCATTCAGGAAAGGAACAGCTCTTTTTCTGTAACCACAGTGAACTGTTCTACCACATCTGAATGTCTGCTAGATTATTACCAAGAGAAGCACATGCAGCTAATAGGAACATTTTCAGGAGAGTGGATCAGCAGAAAATAAACTACAGAATATCACTTGGAAAAAAAGCAAAACAGAGTATAGGATGTTGAGGTTGCAGGTGAATTGTACACAAAGGCCTTTCTTAACCATATCCCTTATTTCCCTTCCTCACAACATTGCCAGGCAGATTTGAGTTCCTAAATTTTCCTCTCAGTTTCAGTCTCCAGCACCAGCTCTACACATCATCTACTAATTCTTCTCAGCTGAAAATTCTTGCTAAGGATTTTAAGTTAAAGGGATAAGTATAGGCAACACTATGCACTTTGAGTTAAGCATACTTGAAATAACTGTAATTAAGTTAGTTCAGTATAAAATTTATTCTGGATGTTTCAGTGCAGTAGATGTGAACTGGTAAGAATAGCACAACCAAACATGGTTGTTTGTTTTTTGGGTTTTTGTTTGTTTGGGTTTTTTTACTTATTTAATTTTTCTTTAACCTTAGCATCTCTACAGTACACTGCAGATTACCATATGTACATAGCACTGAGGTCCTGGACCCAGAGGCACAGAATTTTTTTCCTGGCAGGGATGTCCAAGATTAATCATAGACAGGATCTAACTATTGAAATAAATCTGTTCATATACACTTTCAGTACTGGTTATATACAGCTAGTCACCTACGTTCATATTTTAAACAAGATGATATGTGACTTCATTTTCAGCATCCCAGCAAGGAACTTACATTTCCAGTGACATAATAATGTTAGGGAATCATTTTTAGGTAGCCACACAGAGAGAACTGGTGCAAATACTCATTTTTTTTATTATTACTTCCATGCACAGAACTACATGCACATACGTAGTTAGGGCAGCTTCCCCGTTCATACATAGTGTTTAAGAATGTCTTGAAGAAACATTAACAGATACTCAAGAATTGTTTTTATTTTTATGTATGAAATTATATTTGGGAAAGAAGATGCACAAAATCTAAACTATTTGCTAAGCTCTTATTGCTAGATTTATCAGCTCCCATTAAAAGTATTTTAAAACTCTCATTATTTTCATCAAGGAAAAAACATATGCCCAGCAAGATCATCATTACCAAAAGTCCGTATTATCTGCTTCTCTTTTGCATTTGTTAGGTAGCAAATTCTAAGAATATCATACTATGGTTCTAGCTGATAGATAGCTAGTAAAAGTAAAATTCACAGAGGAAGAAGAGTAAATTTTAATTAAAATTACTTATATAAATTTGTTTACTATTTTACATTGTTAATCATTTCTTCAACATTTTTTGCTAAGATTTTTATTTAGAATATGATACCTCTGTTCTTCATAATACTACAAGTCTATAGACTAAAAAGTTTATAGATTTTTATTCATGTTATTTTATATTCTACTTTTTAAACTTAGGTAACTTATATTTATGTGCTAATTTGAAGTAACATAGAAAATTAATTTAGTAGGAATGTACAAGGCTTTTTCTGAGGTCACTTCTGTTCATCGTGTGTAGGTTTAATGTGAACAAAAAAAAAATATATATTACCTTGAACATAAATAGGAATGTAGAAAGAAGAATTCTTTTTTTCCTAAAGCCTATTTTTCTGTTATTTATATTGGTGTTATTTAAGAGAAATAGGCATTGCAAAGGTTACCTTCATGAGCAAAGTGAATTTGATTCAGCTGCTCCTAATCTTGTAGAAATACAAAACTGCTAATTGAAAAACTAATTGTGATGATGGAGTGATGAGCAGCCCATTGGGCAGGATGACATAAATCCCATGAAACACCTATTATAAAGCAGCTGGTATCCTTTGAAGCTAGAAGTATTATAGATTGCTTTCCTATGTTAAAGCAGGTATATTAATATTATACCTTGGACAGCTGGCTATTGTTTTAAATCTAGAACTCTCCATAACAACAGAGTGGACTTTAAGCACTCAAAGCAGAATAGACCAGAATAATAATGTATAGGTCACCCCTATCAGTGTTGAATTTAATGGAAATGTTGAATAAAAATGAAAATGAGATGAAGTATGAAGTTTTGATAAATGCAAAGAATGAGAAGTCATCAAGCAAGAACTCTATTTTTGCTTCAGTCATTGAATTTTTTGTAAGATACTTATTTGTATTAGAATTATGCAAAGATCAGATGAACAGGGATTTGAATCCTTTTCTGTTTAGATATTTGTGAAAGTTCTCACTTGGTTACAGTGGAGGTCCATACTAAAGTAAGACCTAGCTGCAAATTTTCTTACCTGGTGTGGTAGTTACTGGACCAGCCTATTTCCCACAGCATGCAACCTGTCTAAATAACTCCATACTATATATCAGATAAAGAGAGGAAACAGAGATCAGGTTCTTTTTCTTTAAATATTTTGCAGGCAATTAAAAATGCTTCATAATTCAGATGTTATCAATAACCAACTATAAAGATGTATTTTATTGTAGTTTAAATTTTAAAAATAATTTTATAGGCTTTCAACTCTGATGTAAGAGGTTAAAAAAATAGAACTGTAATATATAGCCATATTAGAGAATAACCTTCAGATAGAATAGCTGAATTGAAGAGTAAGGATTACTTCTTGGCATAGATTTATTGAATTTTCATGTAAAAGTTCCTTGTAGTATCTCTGAAAAAAAAACAAAAAAACAAAAAACAAAAAACCCAAAACTTGCTAAACTTTTTAGCAATATCAAATAAGTCTTTCTGTTTGTAGATTCAGTAATGTAAATTAGACATACTCTACCACAAGAAAAATCATATGATCATTATAGATGCTCTTATAAAGCCACAAGCATTCCTTTGTACATATTACAGGGAATATATTCTGAACATTTTTATTGAAATATTCTCTGCCTGATGAAATTAATATGAAAATATTTGCCAGAAATTATTGTAGTGTCATATAAAAAAAATGTGATTGACAGATATCTAAACAAAAATAAGAAAATGCAATTAAAACACTTGGTGAAAGTTATGTATGATTTGTATAACAAAGCACATCCTGTTTTCATATGTAGACCCAGTTCTCACTTATAAAGCGGTAATGACTCAGTAGCTACTGGTAGTAATACGGTTAAGAGAATTCAGAAATTTGTAACAGAAAGCATAAGTTAAACCAGAATCAAACCTGAAATTCAATGTCTTTAGTTTTAGTTTGTTTACCAATACTTTACCCCAATTTGTGTTACAGCATAACAATTTATCTGCACTGAATAGTGCTATAACAATTATGAGATGCATTCAGCTTTTTTGATAAAAGCAGCCCAGTTTTGCACATAATAATTCACAGGGAGCATGCGATATTTTAACCACCTGTGTTTTAGTAATAATATCTATTAGTCTATCAGAACTATGAATTTTAGAGTCAGAGAACACTTCTGCTTACATTGCCAATATCTGCAATTTCATTCCTTATTTTTGTGATTTTATCTTTAAGGTTCAAAATGTGTACTTTCAAATCACCATGCAAACAATCCTGTAAAATACTATCCATGAAATATATTTTATAAAAACCTGTGTGCATATGCCTTCACTTCTGCAATCCACAGATTTTTATGAGAAGGACTGAACTTCAGATATAGAGCTTGAGTTTTTCCAATCTGCTCGACATGGCTTTCACGCATTATCCTGCTATGGAGGGGGTGACTCAGATCACGTAGGTCAGAATCACTGAGAATTGTCTCCCTCAACCAGCTTGTATAACCAGGTATGAAGGAAACCTCCAGGCCTGATAGATCTTTTCCTATATCTATTCTGCTCTCATACAGAAAGCATATTTAGTAGAGTAATGGTAAAACTGATGAGACCAACAAGCTATCTTCAGGAGCAGAAATAAATTCTCCAAGAGCTAGAAAGCCTGATGGACAGATTTCACTGGGAATAGTTCACTTGGTCCTTTTGAATGACTTAATTTCCTTAATTTATGGAAAAAAAAAAAAAGGAAAGAAAAAAAAAAAAGGGATTATATGTATCTTTTTTTCCTTCTGTGAATTCTGTGAATGTTTGACAGCTGTATAGGACTAAGAAAAATACATAATGGGTGTATATCTGTGAAAGAAAACAACTATTCAGACTTACTGATATAATACCATAACAATCTAGTTTTTTAGCATATCAAATTTCATGACATTGTGTGTGATGTATGGATATATTTATAGTTAGACCTCTTAATCAAACTTTTTCCAAATATAGCTTTTGTTTTGTCCTTGATGCAGGCACTAGAGTGCCAAAGTCTAATGAAATTTGATTGAACTTTGATATAGTTAATTGCATACGGCTTTCAAATGCTGCCCTCAATAAAAAGACTGATCTATTATCTTCGGTGGTGTCTGGGCCAGTAAATATTTTTTCAAAGTAACTCCAAATAAAAAGGCAGAAAAGGAAAACTGTAGTCTCATTCTCTGGGGAAAAAAAAAAAAAAAAAGCATATTTTTGCCTAGAAACATTCTCTACGTACAATTAAATCTAAAACATTCATTTGGTGAGAGATAGATCTGCTGAACTCTGTTCAGTGACACCATAGGCAAAGTCAAGAAGATTGGTGAGAAATTGGAATTTATGCCTTATATTTCATAATGTTCCACTCTTTCTGTAAAAAACACTGAATTATTAGTGCTATGCTGGTAACGTCAATTGGGTCATCTGAACAGTGTCCTTGCAACTTAGTATGTCACTTAATAAATGAGTGAATTTAATCACAGGTTCATTTATTTAGCTGCCCAGTAATTAATTGATATCCAGGCAAGTAATAACCTACAAGACTGTGTTGCCACAACCAAAAATATATGCCAACTGGCAATTAGTACCTTTAGGGAGAAAATAAAGAAAAAAGATTTCTGATCAGTGGCATTCTGAAATAGTCTTTCAACATAATGACCAAAAAAAACCTGGCTACTTTTCAAATAAATATTTACTAGTCTATATAAAGAAATACTGAAATATCATCCAAAGTCATCCTTGTTCTAGAGTTTTCATTTTTTTGTTCAATATATTCTGAAAAATCAAAGAAGTCAACATATTCCCAGCAGCTACTGAATAGAATTTAACTGTACTCTGTTAAAGTCTGTTACCAAACGGAAGAAAGTTATTCTTTAATAATGGCACATCTACAAGCACACATTCTTCCCAAAATTGCAAGAACATAAGCTACAGAGTGATATAAAAGATGACAAGTTGATGCATGGAAATATAGTACTCAGAAGGGTTATAAATTTTCCAGTGGTTTTGTCCGAAGCATCCAGTTTATTACAGTTACCTGAAAAAAAAAATCTCGAATTAGTATTTAAATTCTGTATTCAGCCAACTACTAGTAACCAACAGGACCATAGTACTATACTGTAACTCCCAAGCTAAATCTTGGTGGTGGATACCACAGTGAAGTTCCTTTGAAAGGTGTCTTCTAGAGGATGATTATTTATTTCTTGTATGTAATGCTCTCCAACCCTGTTTATAGTTTATTGCAGGGACTAGAGCATTCCTGCAATTTAACATTTGAGCCAAGGAGGACTTTTTGTCTTTTGCAGCTCCAAAGAAGGTCAATAATTGAATAACACAGCAATTTCACTGGGGGTTTCGAGTTGCCTCGCCACTTCTGAGGATGCATTTGCTGTAAGCAATTACAGTCATCACAGATTACAATTTTCACTTTGCTTTTCACAGGTAGGTACAATATTGCTGTTTTGAGAAGGTAGTTTACAAATATTGGATGAGAAATATTCCCAAAACGACTTTTCTCTCACCAAGCTAAAAGGAAGCTGAAAGAAATCCATATCCTTGTCAACACACAGGCCTTTGTTTTTACAACCTGACAGGAGTATACAATCCTTAAAACAATTCATCTGATGCATGAAGAACAAAAAACAATATATAATGTGGCTTATGATGTTTTTTGCTGCTCTCAATATGCATTCTTTTGTTATTTTGCAATGGCAATTGCATTAATGTCAAAGGAAAAAGGTGAAAATTCAGTTATGAATAGGATTATGATATAGTTTCTTACATTTTTTCTCTTATGTCCATTGTTTAGAAGGAATACTTTCTATCTTTCATTGTCTTTGCACGTTACTATATTGTGTCATTTTGTAAGCTTAAAAAAGATGGAGTAGAATCACTATATGTTGGTACATTTGGTAAAAATAACAGAATATGTTGAAAAAAAAGTTATTTTACAGATAAAGTGGCAATTACAATGTATAAGAAATGGGAGATAATCTGTATTTCAGGCAAACCTTTGCTATGTAATTAATCCAAAGCAGAAATGATCACCTGACATGAAACATTTTCCTGATGCATCTACAGTAAGCAACATTAGTAAGAATCAGCTAAAGTTATGTACATTTTTCACCTCCTCATGTTGATGCTCAATTGCATAGAAAGCCGCTTGACACATCGTAGCTTCCGGAAAAAAAAAAACCTACAAAATTGCAAGTTGAGGTGGAACCTGCAAAATAGCTCTCTGTTGACCTCTAGGCTTTCCCGGGAGTGACAGGAGGCAACAGTCTTTTTGCAATATGCATATTTTATTTTTGTATCTGTATTGACATTTATATGAGACCTGGGAAGGGTTGTGTGAATTAGCAAATAATTTTCTGAAGAGTGCAACCTGTGTTGCAGAATAAAACTAGAATCTAGAGGGCCCAAGAGTGAAAATGTTTTGGTTTTTGTTTTGTTTTGGTTTGGGTTTTGTTTTGTTTTTGTTTTTGTTTGTTTTTTTTTGTTTGGTTTTTGTTTTTGTTTTTTAATCTGGTTTGTAATAATAAACTTTGGGGGGGGGTTGGTGATTTTTGGTTGGTCGGTTGGTTGGTTGGTTGGTTTTGTTTTGTTTTTTCTTTGTTGTTTTGTTTGTTTGGAATTCTGTAGCTGCCCACTTCTTTCTCTACTGTCAGAAGATGAGGTCCCATATCCTGTCTGAGATCTTTTAACCATGTCACCTTTGCCTGCTATGGCACCAACAACCAGTGATCCTTCATGCTGCCCACAATTTTGCCCTTCGGAACTCTTAAATATGCATCTAGGCCAACTTGAACACACCTTTTCACTAACAAAGCAGAGTGAACAGTTGCTGCCTGTCTATGCTGACTGGGTTTTGCCCTCAGATCTGCCACAAGTGTTCAGTCATGCTTTCCTTCTTTTCTTTCTCATCTTTCCAAGGAGTTAATATCCTCTCAGACAATTTGCTCAGTCATGCTTTAGATGTGCACAAGAATGTGAAGAGGATGTGCAATGTGGAGTTATATTTATCATTCTGTGTTTGCAGTAGACTTTAAAGATAATTCTTCTTCCATATTCAACTTCACTCTTTTTTTTTTTTTTTTTTTTGCATATAACCACTTTCCATTAGTTTCTGCTTGTGTTACATCAAGCATATCTACTTTGTCCTACTAAAATTTCTAATTAATATTGGAAATGCGTGAGTCACTCATTACTGACTGTGATTCACATTACTTGTAAGTATTTGCTCGGTTTTAACTGTACATATTTCTTTTGATTAAATCTCTGCAAAAATAATAAGAAGCAATGGCTCAACAGAAATCTTTCTGATTAACAAAAGCCAGTCACAGGAAAGACAAACACTACAGGTTAATAAGGTTTTGATTGTTTGGATTGATTGAAAAGGTCTCCCAAGTAGTGTTTTTTCAAATTCAGTCTGGGTATCAGGAGCATGTTTATTGTACAGCAGACTTTGGTTTTGCGTTGTCTTGTTCTTGTTAATTTTGTACTTGCTAGTAAAACAAGGCTAGACTTTCTAAGCTTGACCTTCTTTGCTAAAAGATGTTTTAAAATAGGAGGTGTAATAGAAGTCTAATACAATAAACAGGTCTACAGACAAGAATAAATTCACAGTACTGAAGATGAATGCGAATAAAACAGACCAAGACTGAAATGCAGCCAAGAAAATGTAATATAAAGAAAAAAATAGGAATTTAAGGAATCTTATTTGAAAATTCTATTCAGATCTGTTAATGCTTTTTCATCGTATGTTTCCTTGGACAGAAGCATTTCCTACCTTAGACTTCATGCTTATATTACAAAATTGTATTTTTTTCTTTTAGTCCTGAAAAATACCCTAAAATGACCCACCAACTGCAGAGAAAGTAGTTTAATTTCTAGATTATCAGGAAGAGGCTCATAAGCAGCTTAAGTCAGTCTCAGATGTCAAGTCATTTAAAGTTTAAATCAGATCTGATGTTATCGTGAGTAACTCTTGGGTTGATTTATAAAATATAAACATTAACTATTGTCAGAGTATTTATGTAAATAGATTTAGGAACAATCACCTCAAGGTATTAAAATAAACACTCTAAACAATCCTTGAAATACCAGTTAGTGTCTTTCAAATTTGCATATAAAGAGAATACATTATTCAAAGTGAAAAAGAGTATAATTTTCCATTAGACTAAATCTAAATGTCTGTGTTTGAGTAATTGTAACAGATGAGTTAAAATTCAAGGATTGTAAAATGATATGAATCAAACACATGGAAGGTCACAAAGTTTCAAATATTTCATAGTGTACAACATTTTCAGCTATTATTGGCATTTTCGAGGGTGACTGATTTTATTAATTGAATTTGTAATGGCAAATACTATTGGATGAGATGTTAATAATTAGGAAAGAGCCAAGGTGAATCTGACTCTGAAAGCATACTGTTGTGCTTTAGGATCAGATGATAATTAATATACAGCCATAAGGCTGTATATCTTCTGCTCTCTCAAGCTATGCAAATCTAGAATCATTGCATTTTTGTTAATGCAGACCTTTGTATTCTCATCAGAGTGGCTGAAAGAAGGATACTGGCAAAGAAAATTTAACCAAAAGGAGGACTATGAAGTAACTATGCCTCAAAGTGGGACCAGCCAATATTATCAAAGACAGTGAAATAGTAACTGAGTAATGAAATTTAAAAATGGTTCCTCAGATTCAGTGTTCAGAAGATAAAATAGACTATAGTAACTGGGAAAGTGAAAAAGCACAATCAAAGAACCAGATATATTGATATACCAAGCAGAAGAATGTAATCTAAGATGTAAAAACCTAAAATGTTTCAAGTATTAAATAAAGATAATATCATACACTGAATGCAAATTACAGAAAATATTATAATGTTCAAATGACATGCAAGGTGAAATGGCTCAGAGCATACCCTGAGAAGCTCTGGTCATGTAATTTCAAAAGGGTATCATAGAAATAGGGAAACCACAAGAACAGGCAGTGTGAAATATACTGGTAACTAAAAATCTTCAAAAGACTGGAGAAAGTAGGCTTTATTTTTAACCTTAAGAAGGGAGCTAAGCTAGGATCTTACTGCAGACAGTTAACTAATAGTGGGTATAGGGGACATATTATAGAATATGTAGATAAAAAAGGTTGCTCAAAGGCCCATCCAACCTGACTTTGAAAACTTCCAATAATGAAGGAACATCCATTACTTATCTGGGCAACCTGTTCCAATGTCTCACCACCCTTATTGTGAAAAATTTCTTCCTAATGGCCAATTTACATTAACCGTCTTTTAGTTTAGAACTGTCGCCCCTTGTTCTGTTTGTACAGGTCCTGGTAAAAAAGTCTTGCTCCATCTTTCTTGTAAGACCCCTTAAAGTACTGAAAGGCCAAAACAAGGTCCCCCCAGATCCTTCTCCAGGCTGAACAACCCCAACATTCTCAACTTTTCTTTGTAGGAGAGGTGTACCATCCTTCTGATCACTTCTGTGGCCCTCCTCTGGACTCAGTCTAATCAGCCTATTCTTGGATTATACTGTGAAAGGACAAAACCCAATGGCAAAAGTTACCAAAACAGATATTCTAGTTAGGAAAAATTCTTCACTGTGAAGTTGGTCAAAGCCTGTAGCAGGTTGCCTAGTAAGGCTGTGGAATCCTGCTCTTTGCAGATACTCAAAACTTGACTGCCCAAGGCCATGTGCAACCTCTGACTTGGCCCTGCTTTGAGCAGAGGTTTGAACTAGATGACTTTCAGGAACACCTTTCAACCTATGTGTTTCTGTGACTCCCTGAAACTGAGATAAACATTAGTTAGAAGTGATAAGTTTCTTGTACAACAATATTTCCTATATCTTTCAGACTCCTGAAAGATTGAGGAATTTATTGAACAATTGTGTCTGACACTACTCAGTGCTGTACCAGACAAAATTTATCATTGAATTCTACATTGGTAGTCATGCTAAGCATAGACAAGAAGTTTATACTCACAGCAAATGCAGACTGAAAGCCTTTTGTATTGAAAGTGAACAATACGTAACAGAGTACCACATGATTCATATCTGATCTGAGACACCTAGAGACAGATTTTCAAAAAAATGTGTCCTATGGATCGACAAGAGATTTTGAGATATTTAGAATGTCTGACTACGGTTGCATGTCAGTTCTGAAACTTGTATTGGGGATAGTCAGTCAAGTTCCTCTCTTGAGCTGAACTTTTTTAACAAGCGGCCAAAAGAGAGAAGAAAGTTGTTAGAGTCCAAACTTTTACAGTTCTAAGCTTTGAAATCCGAAACTGCACCTCAAACTAAAAAGCATGATTAAAGAGTTTATTGCACATGTGGGAAACTGGCAACACTAAGTGTTTCTCACAATGTCTTGAAAATTCTGGGTTACTCTCCTGAACATGAGGACTATATTCTTAAGGACACTCACAAAATGAGCCAAGTCAAAGTTTCTTGTTACATTGACTTTTCAGTTTGCTCAATGAAAGTTTCTACAGCATAAGGAAAAGCATTTATTTGTATCTGAGCTACTTAAAAATTATTACTGTTTTGCTGAAACTTTACAAAAAGAAAATCCATTGTTATTATCACTAGTTTGAACATTAAGTTTATAGTAGCATACTTAATATCAACAATATTTGGCCTGAAAACAAAAATAGCAAATGAGATGGAGTATGTTCTGGCAGATAGACCTTTATTTCTGGCTTTTACATTATTGTAATGTGTAAATTGTCTTGCTTAGGTTTTTCTCTGCACATTTGATTTTTCATCTTTTGTTCATCTTATCTTAGTCAACTATACACTGTTCTGGACAAAGACACTGCATTCTTGCTTGTTTGTGTTCCTAGTATAATAGAGCTTCTGCAGCTGGAACATCTAAATAATGGTGTAATGAAAATTAGCAAAAAATCATAATGTCACAATATCAGATTCTTTACAAGCATTTACACAGACTCAGGCCATCAGGTAAAAATAATACAATAGAACTATGTCCTATGTCAAGAGCCTCTGTTTTATGTTGGTGCACTACCTGAAATCTTCAGCCAAATAAAATAACATTTTTAATTGACTGTTGCAAATGTTTTTTTGAGTTCTAATTTTGTTGTCTCAGGCACTATAAAGGCACGTGACAATACTCTATGCTCTCATAAAACAAGATCTCTCACAGCTTGATCTCTAAGTGAATAAGGCAGGATTTTTTTTTTTAAAGGCTAAAATATGAATAGATGCCAAGTGGTGGAACAAAAAAAGATAATTCAAAGTCAGATCTAAAAGGCATTTAAGTCAATGGTCCAACATTACATGCAATATTGTCTTTGGATCAGATTCTTAATCAGCAGAGAAGAAAATCTGTCTCTCCTGCATCCCATTTGTTAACAAGTCTGTCTCCCTTGGAAACTCTGAAATAATTGGATAGGCTACAACTGTAGTGAAAAAATTCTGGTTGATCCATAAATTGGAAATACAAGGAAAACATATCTCTTAGGAGACTGAGCAATTAATGAATTTATGAACAAACACTCATAAATTAGCAGAAGGATAGCAAGTCCTCCAGGATGTTCCCTTCCACAATGCCCATGTCCTCCACTCACTACTGAAAAAAGCTACCAGTCAGAGAGTTTCAGGTTTCAGTGGGTTTGTCACCAGTTTGTCTATATAGTATTTCCCCAATGATCTAGATCTGCCAGCAAATACAAGAAACAAGTAACAGTTGCTCTACATGTCTACATCTAAGAGTTTTTAAAGACTTACATGGAAGCATCAGTTTCTCTGTTACCAGAACTGAACTTCATAAAAGGATTTCTACAGCTTACAAGTTCTTTTGAAATCTCTCCCTACTGTGCATGGTGTTTATTTCCACAGTGTTTAAGTGAATTTATGTAATCACTTTGAAAAGTAGGATATTGGCCTAAGATGTAACCTCTTGTTCACTGTCATCAAACTCACAACTCTGTTGTGGTAACTGATTTTAAGAGCACCCTTAGTCCATCAGTACAAAGCAGTTTTTTACAGCTTTAACATAGAGTTCGTATATATTTTCTTGGATTGGTAAACTCATGTTGATCCTGGACCTTCCCTCTGCTAGCTTGCTTGCTTAATTTCATTCTGGAGTCTCTTATTCCTTCAGGTATTCTGATTCAATTTATGATGTGCCTCTGAAATCCTCATAGGTGAAATATTTTAGGTTTAAAACTTTTGTATTGATTGTGTGATGACACATGCAGATAATTATAATTTTTATGATGTGATTTTTTTTCATTTATAGCTAAAATTACTTGGTAACTTTTCTAAGAAGTAACTTATGTTTTGCTTTGAAAAGGTATCCTCAAAAATATGCATTGAGAGTTGGAAGTAGGCAATTTGATTAGGTAACTTAAAATGTTCTCCAAAACTATAACACCAGTTTTCAGTAATAATATGGCCAACTAATTTACTTGATTACTCCAAAGGGTCATCTGAGTGGGCGGGAGAGTTTTTCTGAAAAATCTTACTTTAGAAGAGCTTTCCTGTTACTATTAATAATTCCCATCTCCATAGTGTGCCTGAACCTTGCACAGAAATTCTTCTCTTTTACACAGACAGGGAATAAATTTTAAGTATAAATGCTGTAAATGCAAATAGGTATACTTCCATCTATATACATACACACAGGCATCCACACAATAGAACAGTAACATCTAGAATAAATTTACAATGTTATAAGCGCTTTCCTTTCCTGAAAAGGATTGCTACCTTTCCATTAAGAAACAAAACAAACAAACAAACAAAAACACCTGAATTCACTTTCTGTAGAACTAAACATTTTTAGCTTTTTCTAAACTTCCCCCCGCCACTTAGAATGTAAGAGGATAAATCACTCAGGCTATCAAGTAAAATTTAGCATAAATCTGGTCATCCAGTACATGTTATATCCAGTAGCATACAATTGATTTTATTCTCCATAGTCACATTGTGGTACTGATTCCCATAAATTGTTACAGATTTTAAGCCTAGACCAAGAATCTCAAGCAACCCAGAATGCTACAGGGAGAGTCCAGAGTACACATTTGCAAACCCCAATGTCCTCTCAGTAGCAGGGTATGTCCTAGGTAAAAACCCCAAGACACCTGGAAAAAAGGTGCTATGGAAGAAGGGAATAAACTTACCAACAAAATAATCCTCTGGTAACCCAGAACAAGGAACTCATTTCATCCACTTATTCCATGTGAACAACACTTAAGTAGGCATAGGAATGACTTCTCAATAGCATTCATGGTATGCGACAAGTTTTTCCCCTTATTCTCTTGCCTGCAACTATGAAACAGAAGATGTATATGGCTTTGAAAAATCATTTAATATGTTTTCAACCCAGTTTTCTGCTAGGAATTAATTAGGATTGAAAATGCTTCAGTGAAACCTCTGATGTTACCAAAAAACAGAAAACAAAATCCCCAAAGTTTTTTTTCTTCTTTTTCCGATAAAACCATCTTATTGGGGACTGTAGTTAATCAGCACAAATACTGAAGTGTTGACTCAGAAACAGAACTTTTGTGTTGACATGGAATTCTGAAATCTCATTCATAAACATTAAAATTATATCTATGATTTTATTTACTTTAACTAGCTATTGTTAAAGATAAGTTTGTGATTCTAGGAATACAGGAAAATATTGGCTTATTGAATCTGTTAATTTACATCTTTCATAGCATTTCTGATAGGAGAAAAAAGGCAATTCATTATGTATTTTCATCATTCAGTGAAAATAAATAAATATTTGTTCAACAAAGGATATTCAGTAGTCTGGGTACCTAAATTGGCTGCCTATATGGCTGCCTATATTCAGTAAACTACGTATGAACATTAAATTTGGTTTCAGATGTATGGTTAATTCTAGCATTATTCAATTGTATTCAGATAATCAAAGATTTCAGCATTTCTTTTCTTTAAATTTAATAATTTCATCCACTAAGAAAGCCACCAAGTGAAATAAAATATTTATTAGATTTATGATGCTTACGAAGAGTTTATAATTGAACCGAATTATTGTCCAGATTAAGAACTGAAGAATATACATATTAATTTACTCTAAGAAAGAAATTATTGAAAATATAAGGAAAAACCCACCAAAACCTACCAAACAACAACAACAACAAAAAACTAAAGGTGTATTGGCAAGATATTTAGATAGAAAGACTGATACAAACCTAAGTTTTTTCCAGTTTCTCATGATCTTGTATATTGCCTGTTAGTATAATACGTAATTCTAATTATTTTAGTAAGACATAGTGTATTTTTAAAGATACCAGTAGGTGCTAATCTATAATTCTGCACAATTAAATACCTTAATATGTACCTGTAAGTATTTTCAAAAAGGTATCATTAAATAAAAGATTTTTTCTTTTTAGTTTTTGGCTTAAGAATTAAGCATGATACATTTTGGATTTTGATCAGGTAAATCTACCCAGAGAATGCTGGCAACAGCTAGTTTCTGAAATCAACTTTTTTTAGCTTGCTCATCAGTCTACACAAACAAGTTACTGTAACTAACTTATTTCAGCGACAGACAATTACCACTTTAATTAGTAAGCCTCTGTAACACTTAAATGAAAAACTGAAAATAAAACATTTTGTCTTTCATTTGCATGTGGATGTACCCCAAAGGGATAAGTCAGAAACAAAACCCTATCACAGGAGTAACATTTGGGAAATAAAAGTAATTTTGTTGTTAATGTTTCCTTCTTCTCTCCTTCCCATTATGTACTAAACATACCAAAAATAAAAAATAACCTAATGCATACACATGCAACTAGCTGCAAATGGCAGCAGTAAGAGTTGCACTTCAGAGCATAAGCAGAAGAAAGATTGCTGTCTGTCAGTCAGGACTGTGCTTATTTTATTCATAAAATTAAAATATAAACAAGGTTGCACTTAATTTCCTTTGGTCTCACTTACTAACATCTGAGAAACTTTAGGAAATGAAGACCCAGAAATATTTGGCAAAGGGAAAAAAATAAACACAAAGAAAGTGGCAAGCATTCACTTATACTCACATGCTCCACAATAAAAACAAATCTCAAACAATGTCTAAACATAGACTTTTAAAAATAGTAATTGTTTTCCTTAGCAATCCCAGTTTCAAATGTATAAACACAGCAAGAGTTTCTGCACAGCTGTCTTCAGCCTCTTTGAATACATCTACAAATGTCTGAGCAGCCAGAAGGCATTGCTCTCCAGGAGCCTGCATATCATAAATGGACAATTCTGATATGCAGTTATTTGATTCTGTTCTGTTCTATTTGATCCTGAACTCTGAAATCACATTTACAATCATGGCATGATCAGCTCTACAATCACATATGCTATATATTTACTCATAATATAAGATATGATGGATAAACCAGAAACTTTTTTTTTTTTTTTCTGAAACATGTCTTAGTATGTAGGATCAAATGAAAGAAGTATGTCCTTTTTTATGAATAGCTGGTGAATGTAATAGTTGGTGTACATGTTACACTTTACTTAAACGTATATAAGTAAACTACATTATGTAGCTTCAATTAACAGAGAGAAATATTGCTAATGAGAAAAAAAAAAATAAAAGAAAAGCTACTGAATTCTTCTCCTGTTAATAGAATTCTTGTAAATCTGTAAATGTATAACTTTGTTTGAAATATAGATAAAACAAGCTGTTTTAATTCTTGTTACTCCCAGAAATACGAAATTGTTTAGGTTGAAAGGCAGCTCTAGAAATTGTCTAGTCCAGCCCTCCTGCTTAAGGGTCAGTTAGAGGGCACTGCTCAGGACTGTATTCAATTGAGTTTTTAATTCCTTCAAGGAGGGAGACTCCACAGACTCTCTGGGCAACCTATTCCAGTGTTTAATTACTTTCACTGTAAACATTTTTTTTTAAGTGTTTAAGTTCCAGTCTTGCAGTTCATGTCCATTGCCTCTGAACCTTTCATTGGGCACCATTCAGAAGAGTCTGGCTCCATCTTATTTACTAATTCATCAGGTGTTTATAGACATGGATAAGATCCCCCTGAGCCTTCTCTTCCTGAGGCTGAACTGTCCCAGTGCTCTCCTTATAGGACTGAAGCTCCAGTCCCTTAATCATTTTAGTACCTATTCACTGGATGCACCTCTTTATGTCCACATCCCTCTATAATGGGGAGCCCAGCACCTGACAGAGCACCCAGATTTGTATAACTCAGGCTGAGCAGAGGGGACAGATCACCTCTGTAAACATGCTGGCAAAGCTCTGCCTAACATAGCCTAGGAGGTTCTGGCCTTCTTTGCTGCAAGTGAACATTGCTGGCTCATGGTCAACTTACTGTCCACCAGTAACCCAAGGCTGTTCTTTACTAAGTTGTTTTTCAGATGGTTAACCACAATATTTTTGAATGCATGAAATTATTCTTTCCAGTTTCAAGAGTTTCATGTTGGTCCATTGTTCCAGCCTGTCCAGGTCCCTCTGAATGCCAGCACAACCTTCCAATATATCTGTCATTTCTCCTAGTTTTGTCTTATCTGCAAACTTACTGACAATCCACTTGGTCACATCATGGAAGTCATTAATGAAAATATTAAACAGTACTGGCCCCAGTACTGATCTCTAGTACACCCCACTAGTGACTCCGGTTGGAGTTCATGCTGCTTTTTACTACCCTTTGAGGCCAATAATTCAGCCAGTTTCTCTTCCACCACACCGTTCTTTTTTCTTTTTTTTTCCCTCCTCATATGCTGTTACTGATAGTTTAAGATTTATAGATGATCAGTTAGCTAAGGATAGAAGGAAATGAGAAAAAAAAAAGTGAAACTTCTTTGATTTTGAAATTTTAACTCATTTACATATTAAGGAAGACAAAATGTCAACAATCCTTATATATAGCTGTTCAAATCAAAACAAATCATTTTGAGTGTTAGAATAAAATCCTTCACTAGTTCTAGTGCATTATATTAATTATATGATAGCTTCTATTAGTGCCAATATGTTAACATTTCCACAGAAGTAAATACTTATTTTCCTTTAAATATAGAAAATGAGTGAGGTTAAAGCATGCTTTCTTACTGTCGTCTATCTTAATATAAAGATTTATGAACAGAGATAATTTCAAAACAGAGACACTCTTCCTCTATAAAGCTAATACCATCTGAAAGTTTATCTTTTTAAATAATGATACTGGCCCTACAGTGACACTTACAGCTCTTGTTAAAACTTGGAACTAAAAAGAAGCACTCTGCAGAATTAGATCTTTTTAAAGTAAACAACTGAAACCAAGAAGCTTCATTACTTTTAAATCCTGTTTTCTCATTAGGACTACAACTCCATGCCAGTTGGAAGTGATAAGGGTCTAGGAAAGGAATTTCTTCTGCTACTACTTTAATTTTTACTTGTCAGCTTGCCAAAGCTTACCTCTTACTGCAGCCATGGACCTGAGAACAGATAGGACTTGGCAATGGTTATGCCTCTTGTCAAGCCTTCTTGAAAAAAATTTAGTGCCAGATCACTTTGCCAGGGAGAAATCCATGCCCTTTTCTTGTTTTTCTTTGTTTAAATTTCCTGTTATTTTCATCCTAGGAGAATGTAAAAAATAAACCTTTTCTAAAATATGACGAGAGACCAAGAGGCTAGCAAATACAACAATCAACTTGAGAAACCTACCTCGCTGATCAGAGGATAAGAATCCTATTTCATAAACATTTCTGAAGTGTTGCGATTTGGTTTTATGACACTTGGAGTAAAGCAGAGGCATTTATCCTTTTTTCACCAAGGAAAAAGAAAGAAAAATTAAGGAGCAAAGAGTACAAACCAGCACAGCAGATCTCAAACTGATATACCGAGAAGCCCAGTTGTTCCTGCAACTTGATTTTGATGTATGAATTAAACTGTGATAGTGATTTGAATTTGGTCTCTTACCTCTCAGCTTTTTCTTGGCCTTTTGTGAGAAGGAATATTGAGCAATGGAAGAACTGCCTTGTCGTAAGTTATCTGTGTCTCTCCCTACACAAGGAGAACTAAGCCACAATTTCTGTGCTAGGTTAAGTTTCCCAATACAACTGATTTGTCTCCTTCAGCTATAAAAAGAAATACTGGGTCTCCTTTAGTTTTAGCTGCTTCACCAATTCCTTCTGCCAAGGCACAGGATGTATGATAACAGATGAATATGTGTAGCAAGTATTCTGTCAAATGAGGTCACACCCCATTGCCAGAATAGCCATTTGGTTTGGGAACACTTAGACCTAAGATTGTATACCAGGAACCCAGTACCCATCTCTAAGCCAAGAAATTCAGAAACAAGGAAAAACTAAACCTATTTTTGTGAACTGTTAGTCTGGCACATAGATTAGCTGGCCCTGAGAAACTAGCTTTTCACACCATAGGAAATATATTTTTCCCAGCTTTGATGGCACTTTTTCTACTTCCTTGGCACCAACTTTGTATGCACAATTCTATTCAGATCACGAACATATTGGTGGTGGTGGTGGTGGTGGTGATGGATAATGTTGATGGATATGTTGATGGATAATATCTGCAGATCCCTAGCAACTATAGTGAAGATCAACCTGAAGTCTTACAATCTCTTAAAGTACCCCTACAGTTAAGGGATTGTCCTCTTATATTCCATCCTTTTTCTGTTTCTTGGGGTGTGCTGGTACTATGTTCATTGCTGCTCAAGGAAAATGTGCACTAAAGAAGGCTGAGCTAACCAAAATGATGGTAACATAAAATGAATATTTACAAACAACATGTTTTTCACCTATACATAGCACCTAATTAATACTTAATTGATTAATAATATTAGCAGTAATAATAATAATAATAATAAAAAACCCTTAAAAGGTTATATCATAGAATCATAGAATCATTTCAGTTGGAAGAGATCCTCAGGATCGAGTCCAACCATAACCTAACTCTAACACTAAACCATGCCCCTAAGGACCTCATCTAAATGCCACCGACAGTGATGGTGACTCCACCACTTCTCTGGGCAGCCTGTTCCAATGCCTGACAACCCTTTCCATGAAGAATATTTTTCCTAATATCCAATCTAAACCTCCCCTGGTGCAACTTGGGGCCATTTCTTCTTGTCCTATCACTTGCTACTTGGGAGAAGAGGCCAACATCCTCCATGCTACAAACTCCTTTCAGGTAGTTGTAGAGAGCGATAAGGTCTCCCCTCAGCCTCCTTTCCTCCAGGCTAAACAGTCCCAGTTCCCTCAACCACTCCTCATAAGACTTGTGCTCCAGACCCCTCACCAGGTTCTTTGCGCTCCTCTTCACTCTCTCTATTATTTCAATGTCCTTCTTATGGTGAGGGGCCCAAAACTGAACACAGGATTCAAGGTGGGAACTCACCAGTACCGAGTACAGTCCTGCTGGCCACACTGTTCCTGATACAAGCCACTATGCTGTTGGCCTTTTTGGCCACCTGGGCACACTATTCACCCAGCTGTCAGTCAGCACCCCCAGATCCCTTTCTGCCAGGCAGCTTTCCAGCCACTCTTCCCCAAACTTGTAGTGCTGCCTGGGGTTGTTGTGACCCAAGTGCAGAACCCAGCACTTGGCCTTGTTGAACTTCATACAATTGGCCTCAGCGCAATGATCCAGTCAGTCCAGATCCTTCTGTATGGCCTTCCTACCCTCCAGCAGATCAACACTCCCACCCAATTTGTTGTCATCTGCAAACTTAATAAGGGTCCCCTCAATCCCTTCATCCAGATCATTGATAAAGAGATTAAGCAGACCTGGCCCCCGTACTGAGCCTTGGGGAACACCACTTGTGACTGGCCACCAACTGGATTTGGTTCTGTTCACTACAACACTTTGGGCCAAGCCCTCCAGCCAGTTATCCATTGAAGAATACATCCTTCCAGGCCATGAGCTGCCAGCCTCTCAGGGAGAATGCTGTGGGATATGGTGTCAAAGGCTTTGCTGAAGTCTAAGTACACAACATCTATTGCCTTTCCTTCATCTACTAGGTAGGTCACCTTGTTGCAGGAGATCAGGTTGGTCAAACAAGACCTAGCTTTCATAAGCTTATGTTGACTGGGCCTGATCACATGATTCTCTTTATGTGCCATCTGATGTTACTCAAGATCATCTGCTCCATGGCCTTCCCTGGCACCAAAGATAGACTCACAGGTCTGTAGTTTCCCTGATCCTCCTTCCTTTATATATATATATGTATATATATATATGTAAAATAAATATCCTTTGCTAGACCAGTCAACATAGCTGAAAAAATGTACAAAATTTAACCCGCAAAGGACCTTTCATTTTAAATACATTTGTAAAAATGTCAGTGTTGTTAACACCTATGAAACTGATGATACTGCAGTTAGACCAAGGATAAGCTACCCTGAAATACAAAACTTTCCAATTTTCCAGCCTGACTGTCTAGGCATTTCAATCTTTAGTTGGCATGCCCTGTAAATTACAGATCCATACATCTTAGGGACAGGATCTGACAACTTTGATGGAAATATAACATCTTATTCCAGGCATATAGTGTGTCATATATCAAATCTCTCTAAAAAGCCAAACTACTGTACAATGTCCAGCTTTACGACTTCTAAACTTGAAGGCAGAAGTCATTGAAGGCAGATGGTGATGTGGAGAGAAAAACTTCACCTAAATATATACTGAGAAGAGAACTGCGTGTCCAGCAAGCTTTTGAAATACTTCTTGAATTCTGTGGGTAGGACACCCAAGTGGAATCTTTGCTTCTACAAAGAAAAATATAGCAATTGGGAGGACATGGTTGGGAATTTCAGAGTGAATGGTAACTCATATACTGGTAACAATGAAATGAGAGCTTTCACAGAACTTAAAACAGGAAGAAAAATTATATCAAAATAATAATTTTAGAAATCAAAACAAAACCAAAACCAAGCAAACACATTAAATACTTTTTAAAGAAATGGTTAATTTATATGCAAATTGTAATAATGGATAAGTCTAAGAAAACAGATCTGGAAAAAAATTTTCAAGTATAATAAAAAAGTATTGAGGTCAAAACATGAGCTCAGTGTACAACTCAATCACAAAGATTAAAAATATGAATGCAAATGTTTAATATAAACTTTGAGAGACAAAATCAAATGAGGCACAAAGATGCAACAATAACCTGCTCTGCTCTGCACTGGTGCAGACTCACCTGGCACACTATGTGCAGTTCTGGGCACCACAGTATAAAAAAGATATTAAGCTACTAGAGAGTGTCCAGAAGAGGTCTACAAAGTTGGTGAAGGGTTTGGAGAGGATGTTGTATGAGGAGTAGCTAAAGTCACTTAGTAGCAGTAGGGAAATCTAGAATTGGGATAATGTGCCACTCAGTGGAGAAGGAAAGCTATTTATAGTTGATGCCAAATTGACTGTAACTCTTTGAGAGTGACCACCCAGCCAATTCCTTATTCACCAAGTGGCGCATACATTGAATCAATGTCTCTCCAATTTAGAAGCAAGGATGTCATGTGGGACAATGTCTAATGCTGTGCACAAATCCAGGTAGACTACATCAGTTGCTCTTCCCTTATGCACCAACTCTTTAATCTCATCACAGAAGGCCACTGAATTTGCCAGACATGATTTGGCCTTAGTGTAGTTTTCAGGAGGATCTGCTCCATCATCTTGCTGGGCATAGAGGTGAGACTGACTGGCCTGTAGTTCCTCAGGTATTTTCTTTTTCCTTTTGAAAAACTGAGGTTATAGTTCCCCTTTTCCAGTCACCAGGAACTTCACCAAACTACCATGACATATCAAATATGATGGATAGTGGCTTAGCAACCTCCTCTGCCAGTTCCCTCAGAACCCATGGATGCATCTCATCAGGTCCCATGGACTTGGGCACCTTTAAGTTGTTTAGATCGTGTCAAACCTGACCTTCTCCTACAGTGGGCAGTTCTTCATTCTCCCAGCCCCTACCTTTCCCTTCTGCAACTTGGGTAGTATGGCTAGAGCACTTGCTGGTGAAGACTGAGGCAAAAAAGTGGTTTCATCCAACTCTCTGCCTGCACTAGTTTACTTATGTTTGTCCAAGCTATCAGTAGGTCTGTAGGTCTGTAATTTAAAACCTAGTTTGCATATTTTTTCTCCTTTAAGTTTACTTTTTATTTTAACTTCCTTCTACTTTTTTATTCTATGTATTAAACTGTTCATTTGCTACAGGATCTTAAGATATTTTTCACTTTTTTCTTTTAACATTAAAATTAGTTAGAAGTCTTTTTAACTAACATCCTGAGAATTCACTAGCTAATTTCCAGATGCTGATCTGAAGGTCTGAAGCTCTCTTTTGACCTTCAGAGGAAAATTCCTCAACAGTTCCTGAAAAAGAGGCGGGGGGGGGGGAGGGGGGAAGAGAGAGAAAAGAGGGATTTATTCCAGGTGCCCATCTAAAATGGAGGTATCCAAAATATTTAGTCACTTTTTAAAATCTTCATATGGGAGTCTTATCTGAGTTATACAGAAGATTGAGTCTGCTACTATGAGAGAGATGCTAAGCAAGATACTCATCTTCCATTCTAAATACCTTGGCTATCAGCAGAATCACCAGCAAGTCTATTCTCAAAATGTATAAAACCTCTCCTGAATGAATTTTTAGCTGTTAGGCAATCACTATAGATACAAAGGTTGGAGCATCTGTCTGGCCCTGAGGGTGAATGACATCCACACTACAACAGTACTTTACCCTGGGCCACCTTGTGTTATGAGTGACACCACTCTAACCCTAAGATGAAAACCTCTTGGCTCAAAAAGTCTGCAGTAAAGAATACTTTCACAGAATAGAAATAAAGGTGTTGCATCATCTGGAGTCAAGCAATAGAGCATTTATGAAGGATACAAGGATTGTTAGGATAGCATTGTACAAGTCCAGACTTGTCTCTATAACATTATGGAAATAATCTGTGATAGGATGACCCAAACACTGCTTTGGCACCATCACTGAAAAGGCTAATCAATACTAGTCAAAACCACACTAGAGAATGGACTATAAAATTAAACATCATGAGTTCAAAACTAAATGCATTCTCTAGATCACAATGTAATAGTGGTTATGTCAATTAATATTAATATTACTATAAACTGATGATGATACTGAGAGATGTTTACAGGTATTTTAAGAAGGCATTATAAGCCTTTTAACTCTTTTAGACAAAGTTAGGCAAAAGAGAGGTGTCAAAAGAAGAATCAAAGGAAATTATCATAGGCAAGAGTCTGCAGAAGCAATATATTCCTGGGACTGATAAATTCTCCACCCAGGAGATTAATCAACACATCAAATGTACACATAATGCCTGTTACGTAAAAGAATAGCCAAAGGCTTTGCTGTGGGGGTAACTGGGATTTCCGGTAATTACTTTGTCCCAGGTGAGTCCATTGTCCCAAATCTGTTTGTTGTCTCATCTATTCAGAGATTAGTCAAGAAGTTCCTAGACCACACAGTCAATCAGTAACTTAAATGCTCTGTGTGTACATGCAGTTTGATATCCATGATGCCCTCATACTGAATGACGCCATAATTACAGGAAAAAACTTGAATCTTATCCTTGTATTTGTGTTCTGATTTTAATTCCATAGCTTTTGCCACATCAGAGACAGAGTGATAAATTAAGTACCAGTTCGTCATATTTGTAATAATTCAACTATATGTTAGTTATTAGAAAATAAGAGTGTCTCTGTCATAAAATTCTGGCATCGAAGACACACTGAGATTCCCAAGTTCAAGGAAACACAGCCTTAGAATTTAACATTTTGCTCAGGCAATATTCAGATTAGAAATATTAGCTAAGAAAAATGTTTCTTCCAGCATTTTGAAATTTACAAAAAAAAAGGATTAAGAATTGCTTATTTCTGTGAAATTTATATAAATATGTTAATTACATATTCATCTCAGGTAATATATAAGCTTTTTTGAATGTTTTTGGTAATATGCTTTCAGACTGAGTTGTGTAGATTCCTTTGTCTTTTTATTTTTTGAGCAGATTCATTACATTTGGGAGTCAAACAAATGTTCCTGGAGCAGATGACAGACTATAATAGCCATCGTAAAGGAATATCAAAGGAATGTTTTCCTTTTCTGGTAAATTACATCCCCAGGACTGATCAAGTGTTTTGCCTCCGCTGATGAGATAACTGCTTCAGTGGAAGAGGGCAGTAGTGTGGATGTTATTTATCTTGATGTTAGCAAGGCTTTCCATCCAATGTCTCGAGCATCCTTGCAATCGAACTATAGATGTGGTTTTGATAGGAAAACTAAGAACGGTGTCTGGAAAGCTGACTGCACATCTTAGCTGAAAAGACTGTGAACAGCAGCAGGACAATTAGCTGATGTCCAATTACCATTAGCATTGCTTAGGGTGCTGATGTTGTTAAACCTCTTCAGTAACAACCTAGGTGAGGGACAGAAGGCACCTTGTGAATGCTCACAGCTGATATCAAACTGCGTAACATTCAATATCCTGGAGGGTAAGGATGCTGCCTACAGTCATCTTAACAGTTTGGAAAAGTTGCTGGCAAAAGATTATAAATTCTTGCAAAGACAAATGGGATTTGGGATCTGGGACAAAACAGTCCCATGTGGCAGTAACTGTTGAGGAACACTGCTTAGGAAGCAGTTTTGCATAAAGCAGGCCTGAGGCTCCTGGTAAACAACATGTTGAATGTGAGCAGACAGTAGGCCATTTTGACAGTGGGAGAGTACAGTAAAACTTAATATTTTGCACAGATGTGCCATCCAGGAGAAAAACAAAATAAGACATAGCTGTGTATTTGTCTTCAAATAAGGTTATGGGTGGTGTTTTGTTTGACTCTATCTAGGAATGTCTTTTATCCTGGAACAAATTCTTAGAAAACTGATAGAGAAAAATCTATCACTTAGAAATGTTTGGGTTTTTTGTTTGTTTTTTTTTAAACAATACAAACCAACCAACCAAATAAACAAACAAAACAAAACCAAATCACGAAAAAACCCTTTAAAGAGAATGTCTGAGTTGGTTCTAGTTTAAATTCCAGTCACTGAACACTGTGTGATGGAATTCCTAATTCAACACATTGTTTACACAGGTTTGGTTTTTTTTTTTTTTTCAGTTCAGTGTAGAAGGAAGAAGAAGAGATAACAGAAAAATAAAAAAGCTCTAGATAATTTCTACAGCAGTTCTGTTATCATCCAAAGAAGGCAACCAAATTCTCCAGTGCAATTGGCTCCCTATGCCACCTTCTATATGTTGACTGACTATTTTATAAAAACTGACCTTAAGCTCTTCCCAGTCAAGATACAAAGTGCTTATGCTTGACATATTTCCCTGAAACAAGCTGTGTCTTGATTAAAAGCAGGGTCAACCTTTTGTCTGTTTGGCTACAGAAAAGAAAGGAAAAGAAAGGGAAGTGTTAGAGCCTTTCATTTGATTGCAGAAAAGCATTAAACAGAAGATAGAGGTTTGTTTGAGTTCTGTTATATTATTCTATACACTTTGAAAGGTGATCAGTCTTTGGATGACATCTCTTCATAACTTGAGCATCTTGAATTGTAACAGTCATAAAAACACTAAACAAATTTCTGACATTTATTTCTGGAACCGGTAGTTCACTATATTTTATATCCTGAAATCTCCATAGCAACTATCAAACGACATTTTAAATATATTTTTTTCCTTAGGATACATTGGAAAATAAAGATTTTTCCAACTAGAATGGTAGTAAAATGAAGATTCTTCTAGATCCTTCTGTACCAAATGTTAAAGGATCTGGGGGATTCAATGACAATAAACATATTCTGTTCATCTTTTTGAACTCCCTAGCTTTAGCAAGGTCCTGAGGCAAATAAATACAAAAATGTAAATCCCAGTGTATTTCTACCCATGAAAAAAGAAAGACATGACTGAAGATAAATAAGTCAGAATATATATGCAACCGAAATTCTAAACCAAAAGAGATGAAAAAATTCACTTTTTTTTTTTTTCTGGTTGAAAAGAATGAAGGCTTTTGATCTAATACTTATGAATTACTTGTAAATAATATTGTCTACTTTCATTATTTCTTTTGGTTAAGTATGAGCATTGCACTTATTAACCTAGGACTTAATTAAAGAGAGTAGCTGAAAATTTGGCACTGCTGATCTTGAAAGGAACATATTAGCAATATTACTTCCTCTTTTCCAGTTAGCACAATTACCATTGTATATTGTCACAGCACTTTAAATGTATTTCCTTTGATTCTCCAGAAATATTCAGGAAGAATTTATTGCGTGTTTTGTAATAGCTTTTCCTTTTTATCTTTGTCAACAGATTGCTATTCCTGTAAGTCTAAGCCTAGCAAGAGTCCAACTAAAATGGGTTAGTACAGCACCAAATACATTGAGAAAAGGCTGGTTTACCTGATAACACTGCAATTAGCGACCTGCAGCATGTCCTGACCAGCAGCATCAATGTACAAGTCACTAAACTAGTCTTAAGAATCCAGAACTAATTCTAAGTTGCTATTCTAGACACAAAGAAATAAAAAATAAAAAAATTCTTTGTCATTTTCAGCTAATACCTTCACACACGTAATCTCATAAAAAATACTTTATCTGTTTACCAGTGAGTATAATTTCCTTACTAAGGGACCTAAAATGTGGTACCTTTTTTGTGTTCACTAGGACAACAGATTTAGAATACTTAATAAACAAGTAAATTATTACACTAGCAAAAGCTGAGTGCTTTCTTTCCAATGCAGATGACGTTAAAGGCATGCTAGTTTTCATTTCTTACCCCCTCACACAAATAAAAAAGGAAAGACTGCTAACTACTTGTTGGACATCAAGTACAATTGTCTCTCCTCATGGTCTTTAAAGTGGATTTAATAATTCTACATTGATATTTTCCATCATTATTCTTCTTGTACCTTGCTGCTATTGATCCCTGCAATGTATCATTCTTGCAATTAGCATTCTCCATTAGTACTGTTTGAAATTCTTGCCTTCCTACTTAATGATGTTTGGTTTATATAGCCAGCTACTAGGCAAACCTTCAGTTCACATAGGCAAATGTATCTTAGTAGCTCTTGTTTTGATCAGCATTTTGAAAGGTAAAATGTAAGTTGACATCTGGAATTTCTATTTTATTTTAGAGAAAACTAATGAATCAAAGATGAATATCTGGAAAAGAATCTTTGAAAATGGTAAAACACTAGCTACACCACAGTTTGTTTTTCAAAATACTGAGCAGAAGATGATGGTCTTCTAGCTGTTCTTCTTACAGTCTCATGTATGGCAGTGCTATCAGTATAGCAGTCAAAGCCCTGAGAAATTCTTAAAGCTAAACAAAGCAAGAGAAGAAACATCATGTTGAGACCAAGGACTGTCTCACCATCAAAATATAATTTCTTGACAAATATGCTATGCATTGAAAGGCTGCTAGGCAAAGTTTACATCAAAATGTAGATCTACTTCATTAAAAGGAAGTTATTAAAAATGTCAAACTCAAACCATGGCATGTTTGATGCTATAGGGCACTGACGTATTTCTGTAGAACCTGAATTAAAAACCTGAGTGAAAAAACTTGCAAAGCAAGTACAGAAAACTGGAATTAGAGATACTTATGAAATAATAATCAGCTACCTAAATGTTTAGTCAGAACCAGACAGAAATATACTCTGTATTCTGATCTACTGCATAAATCAGACAAAATAATTACATTCATTAATTCTTGCACAGTGACCCTGATTTCTGGTACAGTTATAGTATGGTACTTAAGAACACAACTGATCTTCAACCAAATTCACTTTTAAAATTTCAAGTAATGAAAAGTCCTCTAGCTCTCTAGGTACATTTCCCAAAGGTTAATTATTTTTTTTGTTACAAGTACCCACTGTGTTTCTCAACTGAATTTGCTTCTCTTTCATTTCTACTTATTCATTCTATTATGCTGTCATCTATATTAATAAACACATTAATATTCAGTTTATTTTCTACATCACTTTTGTATTTTGTTTGTATTATACATATGTTCTTGTGACTATATTTGATGGCGTCATCTGAAATACCAGCTTCAGAATATCTGTTTGGTTACAGCATCCAAGATGTCACATTTTCAATTAAGAACTAGTCAACCAATTTTTTGGGGGATAAAGAATAACATTTTCCTATCCTAACAGTCACAAAGTTAGAATATAAGAAGTTGAAATTATTCCCTCACTCATCCTTTTTTTTGTATGTCTGTTGAAATAGGATATGGTTATTATAACAGAACTTTTCCCTTTGATTCTACATGAGTATATCAGAATGTATCATATAATTGCTAAATAAAAAACTATACTGCAGGCCAGTGTATTTCCCCCAGTTTGTAAACTAAAATTGTGGATCTGAACTGTGGAATTATTTTTGTAGTTTCTATTTTTTTAAAAAGGCAAAAGCTGGTAGTAACTCTTCCTCTTTAATCTTATGACAAAGCTTGAACTTAACGAAAAAATATTCATTGCTTATAAACCAACTGAAGAGGGGTAGCCCTCCTATGGAAAAATGAAGGTTTCCAACACATGCTGAGAAAACTTTAGAAGATATCCACTATTCTAGGAAGAGTCTTGTAGGACAGAAGAGATATTTCCCTCTGTCAAAGAATATTTCTTTTATGCATGCACATTTCCTTTCAAAGTATTAAAATATAAATATGGAATTCTTTTAATATTTTAATTTTATGTCCCATTGTATATAATATCATTCCTTCTCAGGCCTGTTAATGATCAGCACATCAATAGAAAAGGCTGCAACAAATTTACTGCTTGTTGGTAGCATTTCTAGGATTACTCTGTTTTTTTCACTTTCTTTCTCTTTCCATATGTTTTTTCATCCATTCCAAAAGAAGAGTTATGTCTTTTCCACTAATGAAGGAGGTGGTGGATAATAAGAATCCATGACCGATCTGGAGATGTCGGCTGGATACATCAGTCTGAGCTTGCTGTCCAGAGACAAAGAAATTTTGTGATTGCCACTGCCAAATGAACAACAGTAATTAGTGAGGAACCAAATATTGGCACTACCAGACAGATTTTTCTTTTCCTTCTTTCTTTTCCTTCTTCTTTTTTGTGTCTAAAAATAAATATTTCAAAATTAATTTGAGTGCATCTCAGTCTGTGCTTAGACCAAGTATCATGTAGCCTATCAAATTTAAATTAGAAACAAAAATCTTGCACTTTTTTTTTTAACAAAAGTTTTACTTTAAAAACAATTAAGACATTCACTGTCATGCCTAGGACACAGAAAAGAATCAGACATTTGATTCAGCAGTATTTCTGCTGGCTTTCAACTGTTCAGAAGAAAATAATAAAAAAAAGAAAATTCTATTTTTACAAATTATCTTCATTTTATAGAAAATGAATTTTCATTTAAATGTAAAATTCTTACCTATTTTTACTGTCAATACTTGATTTCTTTTTAAATGCTAATTTTTCAATTTACATTCAGCTGAGATACTTAGTATTTCTGTAATCTACTCATCAATCACATAAGATTTGAAACAGTGATGCTCTGAAGCATACATTTCTGAAGTAATAAGTGGAAGTTTCAACAACTGAGAATACCACAAAAATTGTGGTTTTAATCAACTAAAAAACAATTTTAAACCACAGATTTCCTGTATGTTAAATGAATTTTAGTTTTCAGGTTAATGAGGCTTGACACGAAAAATTGATATAGATGTAATTATTATCTACTAGAGAAAAATTCTTTCCATATATTAACTGTATGTTGTGAGTTTTCACAGAAGCTCTCAAAAAATTAAATACTTTAACTGAATCTTTGTTAGGTCTTTTCCCTGGAGTGTGTTTCCTTAACAGAAGCACTAAACACAAACCCTTCCTCTAGTGCACCACTGGCTAGGACTATAGAAGGTTTCCTCTCTACCACTCTATGGCAGAGACTATGCAACATAACATAACCTGCTTTGGATCCTACTGAAAAACTCCATCTCCTTCCACAACTTCCTGTTAATGTCTAAACTGTTAACAGGAAACACCTAATTCCTTTCCAGTTTCAGGCAAGAAACCAAATGACTTTCAAAGGGAGTAGGCTGCATGCTATTACAGTAAAGTTATTTCTAAATTATATAGTAAGAATCTAACCCAATGTATGTAACTTCCACATATTTCCTTTTTTCTTCCTTTTTTAAGCAAATTTTTGTTTTGCATTTTTGCATTTACTAAAATAGAAATTCCAAGTTTACTGTAAAGGATGTGTTTGGTTAAATATTTATGAAAATGAATGAAAATGAAACAATCTTTGGGAAGAAAATAAATTAAAATTACAATTACAATTAATGATCTTAATCATAATTAAAATAAGACATATAAATAATGCTTAAAATAGTATATTTAAATGAATCTACCATAGCAGAAAACTGAACTCTAGGCTGGTATGTGATAGCTTTTGTCCACGTAGAACACACCTAGCTAAGCTCAAATTCAAGTTAAAATGAATAGAGCTAGACAGCTCATCCTCTAAGCCCTATAAATCTCAAACACCTCCACCCAGAATTAAGAAGGCAGCTTTATTTTATAGTTTCTTCACTAACATTTCCTTCAGTCTTATAGCAGAAGCTACCTTCTGTTTTTAAATACAGAGGTGGAATTTGGGGTGCAAAGACTGATGGCATTGATGTCATAGCTGAGAGAAATTTCACTGCCTTTCACTACAGATATTTCAAACATAGGATGCTGGTTCGAAGACAACTGAATGAAGCAGAGAGCTCAATGACATTGTGCCTTTGTTCATTTTCAGCTTTGAAACTGAGATTATCTTTGAATTTTTGTTACAATAGAAAACCTAAAAGAACATCTGAATATCTTTCAATCAGCTCCTGTTGGTCAGTCTCATGCTTTGGGTAGTTCTTGACTTAAAGCATATATCATTGGGTGAAAACTACCTAAAAATAGTCCTCAGATTGGTGAGACTTTGGCTTTATCTGCCCAGACCTAACTCATTCATGTGTTCAGATATTTGCTGGAAAAATAATCAAAGCACAGCAAATAGTTACTGGGAAGCCTGGCCAAAAACTCTGGAGTGCATCTGCTCTGCTGTAGTGTTTCAAGTTTTCTCAAGAATGAACCAAAAAGACACTCTTAACACCTTCACATACTTATAAGACAGCGTGAAGCCAGAATCTAATAATAATCCAGGTAACAATTAGTTGGCCTAGGGGTAATATGAGCAGCAAGGCCACTGGCAAGATTTGTAACGATCCAAATTTCAAAGAAAGAGTAAAAAAAATATTCTCTTTTGTTCCCCTCCCCCTTGAGGGGAACAGATTCAAAAGCGTACCAGAATCTGAGTAGAGTGTGGAACTATTAATACTATGTATAAAGCCAGGCAGACCACCAGCCTGGTCTTAGGCACCTTGACCAGATTCAGTAAGACTCTTGTTCCCTTGAGTCCATGGTACTGGTCACAGGTGGACCAAAAGCCTTAACTGATGTGAGTTCGTTCTGTACAGTGAGTGTGACTGTGTGTGTGTGTGCCACACATGCATTTTGTAGAACAGATATCACAACCCACCAAATATACCCCTCCCATTTGGGATGCAAATTTTGGATTTTTTTTGATCATGATTACTCGGCTTCTATTCTTCAGGTTACTTGCCCCTAAACTCCCCCCTGGGATATACAAATTATGAGTTATTTGCACTACGCAGACAACAAACTAAATTGGAGTTTCTGCAGCAATCCCAAAAATTTTCCAAGTGCACACATTTTGGTATCCCTTGATGGCACAGCAGAATGCACATAGCTTTCTTTAATGAAACTGTCTTCTTTGCTGCCCGATTCAGATCTGTGGTAACAGTTATAAGCTGTTATGTTACTTTAAAAATATTATAATTAGTTTAGAATTGTTATTTACATAGTTTTAAGAAATGTATGAGTTGAATTAGAATGCGTTGTCTGTGTTAAATGTAGGGTAGCAGGAACACAGCAGGGTTCTTCAAGAACGCAGGAAAAAGAATTAAATGAAAAAGCTTGATATGGAATCAAACTCTAAGATCTCCTCATCCAACAGCTATGAAACAGAGACTGCTTCTCATTTTAAAGGTCAGCCTATTTGTCAGGGAAATAAAAACATATTATGTTTCATTGGTGTGTGATTGTCTAAATTATTAAACACTTGGTTAAATGGGTAGAATTTATGTTCACTCTGAAATTAAAACAATCAGTGTGCCTATAAACAGTCCTTACATTGATGTATAGCAATGTGACTCTCCTAAGGATGCTCTAGGACTTGAATGATTAATGTGCTTTTTACCTATTAAAAATGTAGTTATGCTTTGTCTAAATTATAAACCCTCATTTTCGTGCAAGTGTGCCAAGGAAATCTTCCATAGTTTAATCTTAAATTTCAGATTATTTATCTCCAGTATACAGCTAACAAAGTTCAAATACCTCTTCAGACTTTATATAGATACTTGTTCTGAGCTAACAAAGCTGTTTGTGTCCTAAACCAAACACATGTTTTTAAGTTTTATATATTTGCCAAAATGATTCACTTCACACGTTATTAATTTGAATTTTAAAGCTCTCATTACTTTCCAAATGATAAATCCTATTGTATTCTTGTCCTTTCAAAGAGATCTGAACTGGCATATATTATTTCTGTTATTCGCTTTATTTAGATTTGATTAAAGACAGTTTTGCATGAATAAGTCCATAGAAAAAGTGACAGGGACCTATTGAGATCTCAGTACTCTCATATAAATTTGAGACTTTGGGATATTGATCCCTCATGTAAGAACTGATGAAATAAAATACAAAATTGTGATTAACTATATTTACATTTCAGTAGAAATCACACCAAAATCAAGCTTGAAGGTTCCATGGAAATATGGATAAGCACCTTAACAGTATGAGTTAACAGAAACAAACAAACAAAAACCCACCACACTCAAAACCCACAAACAAACAAACAAACCACAAACAAACAAACAAACACCAATAACTTCAGAAAAACTGAAACATTTTTCTGTTTTACAGAATGTTACCTCTTCCCTCTCTGGGATCTGGGATGGTCAAATCGTTGGTTCCCAAATCTTCGATTTGGAAAATTAAGGTGATTAGATATAACTAGGTCAGGTCTCAATCCTCACAATAGTATTTCAGTACTGAATTGACTGAATTTCAAACAAAAAGGTGGCACTATACATCTTCATACATCTGGACTTCTTTTTCTTTTGTCTGACACAAATCACATGGAAGTCTTCCATGCCACAAGTTATGTGAAGACGCAGACTTTCTGAGTATTAATAATGAAACTCCATTTAAAGGGAAATTAAGATATCCAGAAATATAGGATGTTGAAAATTATGAGGGAATTAACCTGGCATGTGAATAATATAAACAGTTAAAGTGACAAAGAGTGATGCAATAACTATGACTCCCTACATAATTTCTGGTCTGGTCCTGGATCATGGACTTTATATTATGGAACTAGGCAACAGAGTTGGATAACTCATCAAAGTGACAACAGAAGGTATTTTGCAGGAACCACTCAACCTATCAACTCTGCTCAGAAGAGACTATTTTGAATTAGAAAAGGAGATGTGAAGCTTTGATATACAAGAGTTAGTCTCCACAAAGCAGGAAAGGACAATTCTGTATTGCTGTTTCTTAAAGAAGAGCGATAAAGAGCACCTATGGCTTCAAAGGATATCTCAATCAATAAGCTGTTTGAGTAGTGGTATCACTTCTGGAAGACTTTGGGAAGGGAGGAAAAGCAGTCTTCCTCTCTCTTCCCTAGCCCCTCTCTCAAAATTAGCAGAAATCAACAGAAGAAAGACAATTAGTCGAGGTAAGTAAGGAGACTCAAGAAGACTCAAGAATCCTTTCTCTGGGGAAAGACAACTCCTGTCCCTAAGTCACCAGATCTACGGAGCTACCAAAAGATGCGCAAAATTTTGACAATCCAGAAACTTGCTTTGTTTCTTTGTGAGATCTGCTTACCTTTGCACAAGAAGTTTGGAGTGTATGTTGTTGGTGTCCCACTCCTTGTTAGTTAAAAGATTAATTCTGGATAAGCTGAGATATGGTCAATGTGTGAACAGTTGTGATTTTTACAACTTCATTGTTTCTCTGCTCCTCTCCATCAGCTGTATCATTCCTTAGGCCTAGGTTATCAGATCTTTGGAGCCAAGCTTGCAAATTTAATGTAAATGCTAATTTCTTTGAATAATTTCTGAAGTGTTGTAATGCACAGTGTTGCAGTTGCAGTTGGTGTTCAGTGTTACATATATTTCTCTATACTTACTGCTGGCCATATGAATGCATTCATGCCATGGAATTTCAGAAACAAATTTGCATCCATCATACTCTATAACATTTATATCTGCCTGTGTCACCGTACCTTAGCCAGCCTAAGACAACTTCATGGTTCGTGGAGGACACAGACAATTATTGTTTTAAAACAGATGTCTAAAGTCAGATAAATGTGCTCTAAAATTGTGTATATTTCTTTCCACTGATTTTAAAAGGAAGAATATCTTAGCTGTAGACATTGTTGAAGTGTGAGGGTAGGTGGAATGAAGCCTATCCACATGCTGAAAATTGTGACATTGAATTGCTCCTTTGCTGCTATTAGTCTTTTGTAGGACACTGATAATATTTAGGTATTAAAATTAACATGATTATTTGGGGAGTCAATTATTATTGCTATGAAAGCTAATTTATTTTATAATTTATTTATCTTCCATATTTTTCTTAGCAATTTCTTTGACAAAATGTTCTTTATGTCTCTTCTCACTTCAATGCTGTACATACACACAAAAGTACTTTTTTAGTTTTCAACAAAGAAATAAATCTTTAACTAGAATTTGAGGTATTTTATTCAGAAATACTCTACATTTTATTATTTAGGTCCCTGCAGTAACCCTTTTAATGATAATAGATTATGCAAAGTCATATTGATTTCGATAAAGTACTTTATTTGTTTTCATAATGAGACTTAATATTACAGGCTGCAGCATATTGTTCGTGAAGCATGCAAGTGTCATTGACTAACAAGATTAATATATGTCACCCTTTGAAACTCTATAATAAACAGAACACACCAGTTTTCTTCCATTCTTTATGATTTTAGCAAGTTGATGATGCATGTTTTATCAGAAATTTTGTTAACAATCTTTTTTTTTCTTTTTTTTTCATTTTCTTCCAGAAAACTTAAGACAGAGCTTGTATTGATTTTTGTTCACATGAAGATGAACTGAATTTATCACACAAACCATAAGTGTCCAAGTGTTCTCCAACTGGATTAATCACTTCAGCTTCATCTGCTATGAAAATCACAGAATCACAGAATGGCTGGGGTTGGAAGGGACCTCTGGAGATCATCTAGTCCAACCCACCTGCTAAAGCAGGTTCTCCTAGAGTAGTTCACACAAGTATACATCCAGGAGGGTTTTGAATTTCTCCAGATAAGGAGACTACAAAACCTCTCTGTGGAACAAACCTCGGAGAACTTTGAATTCAAAATCAGCTCTAAAAGAACCACAGTAATGGTAGAAATTTAAGGTAGTAATACTTGGAAGATGAGCATTCTCCTTTATTTCAGACTGATTCTCACTTTTGTCCAAAATGTGATTCCTGTATTTTAAATCTTGCTATATCTGCTTGTTCTTCAGAGCAAATATGGTCTCTTTCAATGTGAACATAATTATTGGGTATTTTCTCTGGGATACCAAAATCACTCATTCCTGAGGGGGAAAAAAAAAAAGCAAGCATATCATTTAAATGTCTTTCAGAACTGTGGAAAGCATATGGTTTCCCAGTGTCCCATTCCAGAGACTGACGGTTGAAATGATTTCCAGAAGAATTCACAGATCATGTGAAACACATAAAATTCTAAACTGTAGTCCATAGTTACCTGTTCTGCAGCAGAGAATTGTGGCCTCTGTGGGCTACTGAATCCAGCACAACCTTTTTTGATCTATACCGCCACCACTGTTGCTACTTCTCTGAAAAATAAATTATAATCTGAAGAAATTTTATCTTTTATCACCTAATTGCCTTTGTACAGTAGGTTGGCCACATTCTGCAGGTAAATTTCTATTTCAGAATTTCTCATATTGGGAGAGATCAGCTTAAAGATTACGTTATCTCACCTCAAAGTTAATTTAAGACTGAATCCTTTCCTTGTGCATTCAAGACACAGCTTCAAATGCTGTGGTATAATGAGAGAGGTAAAACAGAAAAAAAGAACCTATAGTGGAAATTCTGCTGCTTTTCTGTCTTTTGTGCTACAATAATATTGGTGTGTTACAAAGAATATAATTATCAACTCAACATACATGTTCTGTTACATGCAGTTTATTTCACAAATAAATTCTGTTGTGCAAATGTTTAACATATAATACTGGACAAAAACAAATAAAATTCATCAAAATATAATTTTACATCTCTAACATAAAGTTTAGAAATTTTACCCTCAAGGTCTGGTAGAGATGTTAAAAGAAATGTTCTATCTGAGGATTCAGAGGGACAAGACTGTGAAAGACAAATGCAAAATGTATTTCTTAACCACCAAAAGAGTACTTTAAAGATATTAAATACATGAGTGAGTTCTCTAATATTAAAAAATATTCTGCATATGTGGAAATATATGTACATATGCTTAACTGTAGTAGCATTTATGACTTGAAGTAGGAGTTTTAATAAGTGTAGAATGTAAAAAAATAAAACAGAAAGATATGCCATAAAAATAATTTGTTCAGCCTAGGAATGATGCATTAGTCATCAAAATTGCTGTGGGGCTAGTGAAATCTCATAGCTAAAATATTAAGAACAGAAAATGGTGTAAATTGGCTTAGCTGCTTTGACTTCAGTGATTTAATTCAATACTGATGAACATGCATCAGTAAAGGAAACTCTTGTGAAGTCCAATAGAACTTTTCAAAGATATAATTTCTATGACTGAGGTGAACATGGTCATCATAAATTATTTTTGCTATTTCCAAGCACTATTCAGACAAAACTTGTACAAACCATTTTAGATAGGGCAGAAAAGTAGTATTTAATACAATATCATCTATACTTTATGTTTTTCCTCTATTGATCTTAAGAGAAACTTTAATATAGAAATGCTTGCTATTAACAGTTAAGGCACAGAAAGGTGCAAGAAACTTCACAGGATTGTGCAGCAAGCTAATGGCAAACCAGGATATTAATTCAGATTTTCTGTGTTCTAGACTAATGTTTATACTACTAAAATGACACACTTGTACTGTAACTAGAACATACATAATTGCGAATCATTCTCCATTTGAACAATACCTTACTGTAAAAATATTTTATTTAATGGTAAGTTAAATGAACAAGCCTACATGATATTTCATATCTGTAATTAGTGTAAGCTCTCAAGTTAATTTAAACATGATAATTTTTTTTTCAAAAAAAAATTATTTTTTTTAATATTTTTGTTTTCTTCACTACATGGTGATGTTGCCTCTTCTGCCTCCTTATCTCTGCATTATTTTGGTAATAACATTAAGCACAGGGTCCTGCAGTTGAATGTTTTTGCTGTGCAACACAAAACAAACTCTCTCAAGTTTTTGCTACGGATAAAAGTGTCTTTTCCTTAACATTTACTATAGGAGTGTTTGTGCTTGCATTGGTAGACTTCATTGCCACCCTCTTCAGTTTCCCATTTTCTTCTCTTTTGTCAGATTGTACTGATCCTTCTACACTAGTTTTGGGAGTTGGACTAGTAAGGTACAAAAAGGATAAGCAACCAGCAGAGACGTGTTTACAGATATGGCTTGTATCCCTTATCTCAAAAATGTTCTTTTTTTACCTTTATATTAATAATAACAAGAAGTACAAATGCTATCTTATACTCTTCAGACACTGGAAACTTTTTTTTTTTTCCTGTACCCTCCTGTGAAGAATCTTGTGCTCAGAACTGACAATGATTTTCATTTTCCTTTGTCGTAACATTTAATTGCTTCATTAGCTATAACAATCCAAGAGGATATTTCATATATATAGCTGGAATGGGCAGTGGAAACCAGAGCTGTGGAAACATATCATCAAAGCAATGAATCTATAACTAAAACAACTTTAAAGACTATGCAGATACTGATGAAAAAAATAGTCATGACAATTTCATCTTTCATCTTTTGAATTGACTAGGTATTAGTATGCTTTTTATGGCAACCTCTTTCAACACAGTGCTGAATTTCTAAAAAATCATCTGTATTAGGTGATTGATTTATCAAGTAATGTAAACGTTATTTTACAATAGCTAGATTAGATCATTTGCTACAACTGAAAAGATCTACAACAATAATTCTATGAAGTGTCCTTCCCAGCTGAAGGAATGTAAATTACAATAAACACATGGAATAGAATTATGGCTATAAACCAACTGAAAGAGCTATCATGGTTTGATTCACAAGTCTTGTCACATACATAATTAAGGCAAGGCCAGATGCAGTTACACAAACAATACTGAGACGATGCAACAATGAAAATATCATTGGCCCAGCAAGTGGAAGCACTGCACTAAGTGCTGTTTATTGAAAGACTCCTTGACCATCCAGGTAAATCACTTTCTTTCATATAACAACTGAATGTCCTACAAGCATATTCAAGCTATCACAACTCCTTGAGGACAGCCAGGGGAACAATTATTCTATTTTGTGGCTTTAGGAGTAAAAAGGGATACAACACTTGATATCCATAGGTGCCATCCCCAACAGTAGCTTTGCTACACATATGGAGGAAGAAGAAAACATGCATTGCCCCCTTCTCTGTGATGATAGACCTATGTTCTATATATTTCCTTACTTTGCCACCCATCTGTACATTGGCATTCCCCATACACATCCTTATTCCACTTCTATAAAAAATAACTCATCTCTCATTCCCCACATACCTATACTTTCTGCATCATAGTTCCCATTTACCTTTGCTCACTAACACCACATGTTATGTTAACTTGTCTTAGATGTGTTGATGCATTTTTAGCAGGGAAAGTAGCCTGTAGGAGACACTGTACAAGCTGATCCACATGAGGACAGTGGAGGGAAATTATGTCCAGAGCCTACGTCAGGATGATACATAAAAGTCCTTCCTACAGCAGTCATATGCACGTTCTTAAGTCTTAGCATGCTGGTCTTAAAATCATTGATACCTTAGTAATTCTCTTACAAATCTCTCATGTAACTTGGTCATTACACCACAAAGATCTGAGATTCTGTCAGCCAAATTCCTAGATTGGTTCACAAAAACCAACCAAACAAAAACAAACAAACAAACAGACAAAACAACAAAACAAACAAACAAACAAAAACCCAACAAACCACAAAACAAACAAAAAAATGACCACGGAAAAACATGGATTCCTGCAGATGAAGCACTAGGGAGATAATTGTGCAAAGTTAAATTTGTGGTGTTTCCAGATAAGTGTGAGAATGAGCTATGCTAGTGTTTACAGCTCCATTGCATTCCTCTCTCCTCTAGTATGGAGCTGAAAAATATTATTCCCTTAGCAAATGTTTTGTAATGGAAAATTCAAACTTGTCAAACACAAGCTCCTGTGGAGCCATAAGCAATACCCTTGAAATACTGAGCCCTGAATAGCTGTTTTTATTTCCTGAGAGTTTTTGTTATTTGTATTTCTTATCTTTTATTTCCATCTGGCAGACAATGAAGTGGTTCCACTAGAAGAGGTGGTGAGAATGGAGATAAAGATGAATACAGATGTGACTGTTAGAACAGGGAAGATATTGCTGTACATATACCTATATACATATATCATATACCTAGGGTATTCTCGCCTTTAAAAAGGATGGAGAAAAGTAGAATAAAAGTGATTTAGTGCACCTTAGACCAAATTTAATAATAATAATAAAAGAAATAAAGAGTAGCTTCTAGCTCTAAGTTAGATAACATAAAAAATAAAAATTAGTTCTACTGTTTTTACTGTTTCTACTGTTAGTGGCTGTCATTTCTTCATTATTATTTCACATAGAAACTGTTGAATAGATACTGTCAATACAAAACAGAAGAGCTGAGAAAGTCAGGACTGATAACATTTGCACGTGTTCTATACTACCATCTGTGAAAAAAAGTCCAGTCATTCCATTTTAGAGACTATGACAGAAAGAGGTTATCTAAGTGTGATATGGCTTTTGTCAACATACCTGTCTTGGCTTTAAACTAGGAGTTTGATTACCAAGAATGATGTAAATAGAGCAGGTTACTGCCAGCAAAGCCTGTGTGGGAAGCTGAATAAAGAGCTGTGACTTTACCTACTGCTACTACCATTATATTCTGCAGTTCTCCAGATAAACACTGAGTACACATTTTTCCCAATGGTCTTTATCACTACTGAGTAATCCAGTGGTTATTTCATATCTAACTACAATCTCGGTTAATGGCTTGGGCTTTCTCTTGTGTTTTATGTATCCTTGAGTATGAATTGTTGAATAAATCACTGCAGAATCACCAGCAAGGCTCTGAAGGAATTACAGTAACTACATCCCAATCAAGTGACTTATATAAACTCACCCAGCTACAGTAAACCAGTCTCCTGAATAGCATTTGCCATGACCTAGACCACACAAAGCTGGGAGAATTCCCATTGAAGGCCTCTTCAAAGAACAATCTACCAAGGTGGAACCTGTGTATATTTGCCCACCAGGAAAAAATGTAAGGGGGAAGGGGTAGTGAGAAAGAGGAAAAGGGAAAGGAATGAGAAAGAAACAAATGGAGGGTGAGCAGGTAAAAAGAGCAGGAAAAAGAGAAGGAAAAAGGGAGAAATGAAAAAGAAAAGAGTAGGGCTTTTCAATATAATTGCAGAAGAGTAAAAGGAAATAGATACCAGCAGGACACAAGGCATTGTCAAGGGTTTAGATGTGACATGTTCAATATAACATTTTAGTAAGTTTATTTTAAAAGCACAGCATAGCAAGGTTATATTGTGTTTAACTTATGCTCAGCTGGTTACTTTAACACTTTAACTAAACAGTTTGCCACATTCAAAAGTATTAAGCTTTATCTACACAAGACTGATTTACAGCATGTGGTAACCTTAAATCGTGAAACTCTTTCAGAAAGGAAGGGAAAAAGACCAAAACAGAGTAAGAGCCTGGAAACAGTGACTGAGAGATCTTATAACTGAATCTCAAAGTAAGAGCAGATTTAACCTGCTGGATGTCAGAGAAAAGAGAATTGAACATTTCAGAAATACGGTTTCTAGAGCAAAGTATGCCTGTTTGATCAGTAGAGTATTACAACAGGTTTTTCTACTGTCTCTTTCAAGTCACTGCTAAAGGAACTTCTCTGTTTTAAGCAAGAGGACATGAACAATCACCATATGCAGCTTATGCAGCCATTCTTGACTTCTGTCTTATTAGAGAGACATAAATGAGGAAAAGAGGAATGTATTACTGTAACTGAAGCAAAAAAAAATCTATCTGCTTAGTAATTAACAATAAAGAATACATTATGTGTCCTACTTTTCATTCTTTTTATTTCCTGACATGTTAATTGATAAGGAGCTACAGTGACAATGGCAAGGAAAGAGAAATGGGGTATTTTTGCAGGAACTGCTAACAAAGTAAACTCCATGAGGATCGCCACTCACACCAAATGTGATGTCTACTTGAAAAGATTGCACTACAGAATCATAGATTGGTTTCAGTTGGAAAGGACCTTAAAGATCACAGACCTTAAATATCACCTAGATCTAACTCCCCTGCCATGGGCACACATGCATGTCGTGAGGCTGGGGTCCCAACAAGGACCTTTACATATGTGAGTGCTGCTGGGATATTCAGTTTATTCCTTCTATTTGTGGAAAAAAAAAAATAACCAGTTGTGAACAATTAATAACTCCTCAACTGCACTTTTCACCCATCTGTGAGAGGAAAACTAAGAAAATGTGTGATTCTTTCATCCTTTCTCATATAAAAAATGGATTAGTGGATAGTTTAAACTTTCTGATTAAGAGAAAGAGTGAGTTTTCAGGGTAGCATTCCAGAAAATATATTATAATGTCAAAATACAGAAAGTGATCTTTTTTACACCAAAATGCCATGTTAAGTTTCTCATTTGAGAGGAAATGATATACCAGTCATCTGCAAAATGTGTTCTTGATGGAAATAAGAAGGAAATAATGTGATACATGCCATTCTCTCTTATTTTTAACCCCTTTCATAAATTACTTTTGTCTTTTTCTCCTCTTCATATGCCAAATAGACAACTCATTTTTGCAAAATGAAGCTTAAAAAACTTGTAAATGATTACCACATCACATGTGTATGCAAACTTCCTGTACAGCTTTTCAAGATAGAGGAAGATCAGACAATGAAATTTTTAAAAATAAATTAGGCCTCCTAAATAAATACAGTGTAGGATTTCTAGGTTTGTGACCTCTATATTTACACACAAATTCAAATTTCTTTGCACTCATCTATGAACATATGCTATTGTTTAAGTTGCTTACAGACAGATGGACTATCTGTTTCACTGCAGAAACCAATGTATTATAAGAAAAAAGGCTCCTGGAACTGATACTGCTCCACAATTTGTTTTCAGAACTTATTCTTACAACAGTATCCAGAGGCACTAATCAGGTTGCTGGGCTGGATTCTGCATAAAACATATCCTTAGATAAAGGCCATTTTAAAAAATATGCAATCTGTTTCTAAGACATCACAAAAACTAGTTCTTACTGCTGGCAAGAGATTTTCTGACAACATATTTTCTCATCAAAAAATTGTCAGTTGGAAAGACACTGAACATGAGCATGAATATGGTTGCTTTTCTTGAATCTCAAATTTTAAATTATTTTTTATGGATTTTTTTCCTCTTAATATTTTTTATTTTGAATTGACATTTTATTTTTAAATTGTACTTATTTTCACTTTTGAAATTTTTTTTCTAAATATTTTTACTAACCTCTGCATATTTCTCAATATCACTTTTTGGATGGGAAAAAAAAAAAAAAAAGAAAAGAAAAGAAAAAAAACATTTAGTGTTCTAACAAACCATGGAAGGCTGCTAAAGCTCAGAAAAATATTTCTTCATCCTCAAAATAAGAAAACTGAAAATATCAGTAAGAATGTGAACTAAAATTGATACTATACAATGTGTTACATCTACCCGACAGATGTTCTCTTGCTTCTTTGTTAAGCTTTTCTAAGCCTGTTCCAGGTCTTCAATTTCTTTTCTTTTTTAAAGTCTTTTTGACATTTCCATGCATTAGGGTTCTTTTCTCATTTATTTGAGACTTTGTACATTTTAGTAAGGCCAACACTTGCTTTGCTTATTTCTGCTAGTCTTGCATTCTACTCCGAGCTGTTAAATATATTTATTTATTACAAACATTTTTACTTATCACAGTCAACGAGATTTGTTTTCCACCATGCCTTCATAATCTGTAGGGTTTTTATTTCATGGACAATTCAGATAATTCCTTGTTTGTTTGTTTGTTTTTCCTTTACGTTTTGTTCTTAACTAACTTCCCCACTGTTATAGAAGTTTCTTTTCCCTAAATTTCCCATAGAAGAGACTCAGGCATGAATCCAGAAATTCTTCTAAAATAAATAATTTATTCACAAGGTACTGCACAGAGCAGCTCAAGCTGGGTGCCTCCTGAGGAGAGACCCTCAATGGAAGAAAACTTGGACAATTATATCACTACAATAAAAACCTCCACCCCCTGTGCGTTGCTCTGGGCCAAATACAAAATTATAGTCTGGGGTCTCCCCATCCTTCATTGGATCTCTTCATTGTCATCTGGTGGGCTGTCAATCAATGTCCTCACGTTCAGTTGCTGTTTTGGACCTGCAGCTGGAGAAAAATAAGTTCTTGGCAACAACCAAAACATTGTTTCTCATCTTCTGCTAGACACCATTCTGTTCCTTTACTTATTTCCAGGGATGCAGCTCCCATGATTTTCTAGCTTGAAGACTCTGAGGCCCTTTTTACTTAATGAAGCAAAAAGTTCAAAGGTTAACAGCTTGCAGAAGTTATGTTAAACAAATTTACTAAGCGAATTCTATATAAGCAGTTTCTAACCAAGTTCTATAAAAATCAGTATAACAAATAATTCAGTAAGCCAAGGCAGTCTATTCCCTAATAGCTACCATAGTGTTTTGTGAGATGAATCCATACTAAAAATCTCTACTTGCACAGTCATGCAGTTCAAACTATACACATTTAGTTTATTCACATGTACATCCACAGAGTAAACACTGTCAACATTCAAAGTGACCACTATTCAAGGTGACCACTATCCAGCAGACAACAATCTGTGACAAGAAGACATCATGACCCCTTCATACACATTAACAATTTATCTATATTGCTCGCAACATTACAGTGTTTGAGTTCCTTGCCGTTAACAATTATCCTTCTAAAAAGAAATCTAGGATTGAAAAATATCCCCATTTCACAGAAAGGGAAAATGCAGAGGGGACAGAATTAACTGATTCATGTCATGCACACCGGAGTCTGTAGCTGATGTGAGATGTGATCTATATATCCCACCGACACTAGCTCTTAGAGGAGCCTCTGCTTAAAAAAAGTAAAAATGAATCACAGATATAATGTGGATCCTAAATTTTAAAGAAAAGTTTGGACTTTTTTTTTCTTTTGCAAACCATTTCGGAATGCAAACAGAATGAAATAGAAGATTCTGAATTGGCATTGGTATATATTTAATACATTTTCATGAGAGGTGGTCTGGCCATTCTTCCTCAATGAACGGCTCTACCTTTGAATTTATAGTACAATACTAACTATATTTTTTTTACATATTTGAAACTGAACTCTGAAGAGACCTCATAAAACATATATCTGTAGCTAACTTCCTATACTGTGTGAATATGATAGATCGTATCTTCATGAAAATACTGTTGAATCACTGGACATGAAATTCAAACTCTGATAATCAAATCCAAAGCCCTCTAACATTCTGGGAAACTTGGTATTTATACAGTTGTCAGAGCAAGCTGCAGTCAGATAAAACAGTCCAGCAGACTGATTCTCATTAATCATGTAAAAGTTTGAAAATTTGTTTTGAATGAAAGAGAACGAACAGGATAAGAAGACCTGTTCAAGTGTCATTTTGTTTCCTGGCTGCGTATAACCACATCTCTGCCTCCTCCAAATTCAACTGCTTACAAGGCAGGAATCTGTCACTGTGTCCGGCCAAGTCAGTAAGCCAGAATCACTAATGGTGGATGAATGCATATGTTATGTTTTTCTTAAGCCAAGATTTCTCAAACCTAGCTGCCTAAGGTTTAGTGTAGATACGTGTTTTCAGGTTTTCAGGCTCTTTAACTGAACTCACATTAATGTTAGTAAGCAATTAGAAACATAATTTTGTGCATACAGTTCTAAAAAAGTTGCGTTTGTCATTTTCACTCCTTTGTGTTGATGCTCATATAGAAAAACTGTATGCTTTTCTTATAAGAAAATTGCAAGTTTGTTTCCTGTACAAAAAGATAATATTTTTGAGATTTACAGTTGTGTTTTGTTCTACTCAATTCTAACATAGTCTTCACAGTTCATAAAAATTATTATATCTAATTAAAAATAATCAAGCATATAAAAGAAAACAAAAATGCACACATATGAAATCACTATAAAGGCAAGATTAGGTAGGAAAATTGACTGAACTGTAATTCTGTTTGCAATGTTCTGCATCCCGACTGGACCTAACTAATTCCCTGCTTTTGGCTGGAGGCTCCAGATTTCCATCCCCACCTTCAGGCTTGCCAAGCCTCATTCATCTGGCAGCTCTGTCGTGCATCCTTCTGCCCAGCTGAGGTATCACATGCCCTGCTGGAAAAACAGTGATTGCGGCCATTGATTGCCAGGGGCCTCAGTGGCACCTGCTCAGCCTGCAGACATCTGACCTCCTTTCCCACCATCCCCCAATCCCCTCTTGCAACCCCTATGCAGGCTCAGAGTAGGTTTAAGATTGTTCAGGCTCCTGTTCCCACTGCCACCATCTTGCTCCCAGGTAGCAGGTTAGATGTTAGCTAGCCCGCCTGGCAGCAGCCCTCTCAACCCCAACTTTTTTTTCCTATGAGCCCTCTGCTTTTCCCACAGCTTCCAGTTCACCTAATCTGAAGAGCATCCATGCAATGAATGCACATGATGCTCAGCCTTGCTGTCAGGTTGACCTCAATCACAAGTTTTATCCTCTGGACACAGTCATGTAACTGCTTAAGTTCCTAGCAGGTTGTCAACAACTTACTGTCAGTCTGTTATTTTTTATTTGGGTTGCAATCCTTCTGAACACAGACTTTTTCTATTTACTTGATTTCTGATTTCTAGATGTTCAACCCTGATATTTTTTGCTTGTTCTAATTTTAACTTGAATGATGTCCAATCCAAACTACTCCATACTTAATAGCAGGAGAAATCGTTCTTTCATTATGTTGAAGGACAACAGGAACTACATTTAAAATATTAACAATCACTTCTCCATGATGATAGAAAATGAAGAAGTAAAATTTCTTCCCAGTGAACAAAGAACAAGTAGCCTACCTATACAGAAATTTTTCTATCCCTATGAAGGAAGAGATTGATTATACAGAGATGGATATCAGCTGTGTGTCTGCAACTGTCATATGATGCAGAAGCACACATATTACCCTTGGCGAAGGATGGGGACCCCTTCTGCAACTTGATAAATCTGGGACTGATTGATGGTAATGTGAGGCATTCTTCTCTATGTGATCTTATGCCAGTATAACTGCACTGATCACTTCTACAATGTGTTCCAGGTCCCTCTTATTATCGAGCAGAGGCATCGCTAAAATCCTTGATTCAGCAATAGTTGCATTTATAGTTTTTCATTTGCCTTTATCGTAAAGTAAATGAAGAATGGGAGAGGGTTAAGGATTAGTTTAAACTGCCTTAATATTTCACATGTAAATAATTGCAAATTAACCAAAACTCCTTTAGGAAGCCAATAATGGACAATTATTTTTCATGGAAATGTTCTCACTATTTTACAGCTTTGTCAAGTGGTTCAGTACAGGCAGCATGTTAAATGACCACATTTTTCCAACAAGCTATTTGAAATCTGTGGCAGCCAGATTTGATTGATGCAGTGTACCAGAAAGGATAAGTATTGCAGAAAATGCTATTTCAGAGTTCAAAGCAGTAGAAAAATTGCTGTTTAATAATTCAGCAGTGTAATGAAAATAATGTAAAGAAGATTAGCCATGCTCTTTTATTGGATGGTATTCATAGCAATGTTCTCATTTCTAGACCTGTTTTTTTCAAGTGATATTTTTAATCAAATGCTTTGAATGAAAGCTTTGTTCTTTTTTTTTTTCTTTCTTTCTTTTTTTTTTTTTTTTTTTTTTTTGAGAGAGAGAGAGCAAAGGGGGGACCTCTTCTAAAAGAACAAACTATCTTTTTTCAGCATTATGGCAGAACTAAAATTTTTTCTGTGTATCATAGTTTCCTTTTGTTTCTGTCACAATTATACACAAATAATTCAGTAGAAATCTATGTCCCTCTGGAAGCTATTGTTTTCATTGTGTGAAGTATTCAAAAGTGGTTGTAAACACTCAGCTGCATCTTGTTTTAACATAGCCCAGATGAGAAGTGGAGTACTAGGATAACTGTGATTTTCATCCGTTTCAGTGTTTCTCCTATCTCTAGGGCTTCCCTTATAGATGAGTTGCCTGCTCAGCGCACACAGTGTATCTTATACAAGCCCATTCCCACCCAGTTTCACCCGTCCTTCCAAAAATCCTGAAGAACAGAAATCCCTGGAGAGTTGACATATACTAAGTTGATGCTCTGAAGACTGCTATATTGGATACCTAAAGTAATAGACACCTGTGTCAATAGCACCCTATGTGTCACATTTCCAGCAATACCTGAAAATTGTTTAAATACATATTTTTGAAAAAAGCTGCTGAAAATCACTACAACTGCATTCACCAAAATAAGTATTCAAAGCCATTTGAGCATGCTTATCAGGTAGCTGGTGAATTCTCAGTTTTAAGAATCACATTTCCACAAATTCATTTCCAAATATTGATTTCCCAGGTTGAATATCCTGCCTATTGGAAATATAGTTTTCAGTTGCATTTATTTGCTAAATCCTCTCTATATTTGAGAATACAAACACAAGTCACAAGTACCTTGGGAGAACTGTCTCATGCTATACACTTCCCAGTGTTCAGCATATCTGGCCTGAGCCTTTTCCTTGCTATCAAACTACAAAACTACAAAAGAACAATTGTCATAAAAGCAGTAATTCATGTGAATCCTTTGCTAAATTTCAACTCACGAAAGCATCTAGTAAATTAATTCAGCCATTGTTTTATGTGACAACAGGTTTACTAAGGAAACTGATACAAATTGCTGGAATTCCAAACAGCTGTAACAACGGAGATTTCTGCTGCAGTGGATATCCCTTACTGTGCAAAACGTCCCCTAAGCCATTATAAGATTAAGTCAGTCTAGAGCTGTTCTTTAAAGAAAAGCACTAGCAGTCACTGGTCTGTTTATCAGTCTGGAAGAAGCATTATCTAGCAACTTTTATCGTAGTACTTCAGTGCTGTTCAAAGATTCGAAGGTGCCTTTCATGATATAAGTCATTTCAAATACATCTTTTGGTTCACTGTGTTTTCTGATTCCAGAATCTTCCAACTTCTAAATACATTTTCAATAAATTTTCAATAAATTTTGAAAAAGGAAAGAAAAAAAAAAAAAAAAAAGACACAACCCCAAACATGAAGTATAACTAGCAACTTCAATCATCTACTATCTCAACAGTATTTGGAAGACTAACAAATAAGATGAGGGGGTTTTTCCTGTGTTTCTGTTCTTCTGTGCCTTCCTAGATTCTGCAGGTTTATTTGTGTAAAAACAAAACTAAAAATACAATTTTATATGTATTGTTTACAAACGGAAGGATATGATTGAAGAAGACTGTTCTGCTTTCTGTTATATGAGGAAATAAAAGTATAAACACACTTTCCAGGCAAAATACAAGGCATTCAACATATAAAACACAAAACTAATTTTTATTTCTGCAAGCAGTAAGGCACACAGGTGAAGCAGCACATGTACAAAGATCTGAAAACATCAAGCTGCATATGTTAATCTGTCACATAAAGTGGAATAAAGTAGCATACTGCAGATATTCGTTCTTGTCACAGATGCTCTACCTTATCTTGCAGTTGCTAACAATAACTTAGACTATTGTGAAAGAAATTACTAGAAAACACAATGACCTTTTAAAACAGATAAAAAAATCACTTTATAGTGAGAATTTCCACAAATTTAAACTTATCCAGGTGTTTAGCTGCTGTACTGGAACCAGACCAGCATGTCCACCTTCTTTCAGTACCAGGTCCTTTGCAAACATAGCCACAACAATTATTTAAACCAGTGCTTCCAGTCTGGGTGCTTCAAAGGTTTGGACAGAGATGGAAAGACAACATAAGGCATTTTAAGTGTGGTTTGCTCAAAGAACATATATGACCTTGTTTTTCTCAGTCACATATGACAAATCACTGAGAAAGAAGACATGAAATACAAGGGACCACTGATCACTAATTTGAAAGAATCACTGATATAAATGAACAAGAAATATCACCCAGAGTGTTATCCACCATGTAAAATTATTCAATATTTTAATTAGCAATAAGCCTTATAGGAAATGAATCAGAGACCATAAAAACAGCTGTGCATAGATCATAGATTATTTAATTGAATTTTATAAAGAATTATATATTGAATTTTTTGTACCAACTCTTGTAATCCCAAAGCAGTAATAAAGTTCATTTCTAAGAATTTCATTTATCATTTTTTCTATATAAATCCTACAAAGCATTTCCATAATGCATGCTACTTCCTACTTAATTAATGTCCATTTAAATCAAAAGGAAATGGTACTTTGGGATTTAGGGGAATATAAAAAAAAAAAGTTTCTTTAAACAAACAGAAATAACTGCTCTGTGCACAAAGCAGATTCAAAGTTTTATTATTCTGAATTTTATTAAGGCCATAGACTAAGATTTTATAAACCTGTGCTTACTTGATGAACATTCTGAAGCTGAGTTTAGTTAATACCACTGTACCCTGAATCAGAACATGTGAAGTTAATCTCTACTGTGGTATACGTGAGTGTATGTTCTTCAGAAAGCTATTTAAAATACCTCATTTTTTACATCTCCAGAAATCAGCACTGATATAAGCTGATTACTAATAGTTAGAAAGTATTCAATTAATGGAAGATACAGTAGAATTACAAAATAGCTTTGGAACCACAGGATCATTTGTGCTGGAAGTGATGTCCTGAGCTTACCTAATCCAACCTGCCTACTGAAGCAGGGTCAGCTAAAGCAGGTTGCTCCAAGACCATGTTCAGTCAGGTTTTGATTATCTCCACAGACAGAGACTCCACAACTATTTTGGGCAAGCTGTGCCAGTGTTTCACCATTCTCACAGTAAAAAAGTGTTTTCTTGTATTCAAATTGAACTTCCTATTTTTTAATTTGTGTTCATTGTCTCTCCTGTCAGTGTGCTCTGCTGAGAAAACTCTGTCTAGTACATCTTCAGTCCCCTCATCAGATTATTATATACATGGGTAAAAATCCCCTTGAGCCACCTCTTCTCCAGGTTGAACAACTCCACGTCCTAAGACTCTGTATTCCAGTCCTATAATCATCCTTGTTGCCTTTCACTGGTTGTACTCCAGTAAGCCCATATACTTCTTGTATTGGAGATTACAAAAGTGACACAGGACTCCAGATATGTCTTGACAAGGCTTAGCAGAGGGGAAAGATCACCTTCAACCTGCTGACAACAGTCCTGGAGGCTGTCAGCCTTCTTTGTTGTGAAGGAACATTGCTGTCTTAAGTCAGCCTGTTGTCCACCAGGACCTTGATTTTGTCTCTACAAAGCTGCTTTCCAGGCAGTCATCCCCCTGCCATGTGTACTGGTGCATGTGGTTATTCCTTCCCAGGTGCAGGATTTTAGGTTTCCCTTTGTTGAATTTCATGAGGTTTCTGTTGGTCCATTTCTCCAGCCTGTCTAGATCCCACTGAATGACAGCACAACCCTCTGGTGTATTAGTCACCCTATGTAAAGCTGATCTCACTATTTAGATCTCAAGGATTTAAGGGACACGTCCCTGAGACTTCACTATTTGCTTAACCTGTGAGACAGACAAGCTGTAGGACCCTGAATCCAAGGCAAAAAAGAAAATCTGTGTTTCAGTGGTTAAAGTTGTATTGTTCTCATCTTATTCCATGTCCCTGTCTGCATGCAGAAGCACTGATTTCGCTCTAAAATAAACCAACTGTACTGAGCCTAGAATAAAGCAGAGATCCAGCTGTGTTCAAAGAGATTGTGTTGGGCAAGAACAAGATTGCCAGGAGAAGAGTTGACTTCTGTATTACAGTCTGGGATTATGGCAATCCCCCAGGAAATGGGAAGATCTGGTCTCTTGCTCTTTTCAACCCGAAGTGGTTTATACCAACATTTCTCCTTCCTCAGACAGTCTCATGTTTTTCAATAAAATAATGACTAAATAAATAAATAATTAAAAAAAAAAAAAATAGAAATCCAGAAAGAAACTTGGGAGCAGAGCTCAGGTCTGTCTTTTTTTTGATTTTTTCACAGATTTCAGCCTCTGTCTAGATTTTTCTGTCTCCAGGATAAATGAAGCCTCAGTAGTTACTTGATACCCTGTTATTTAGGGAACACTCTACAAAATTTATTTGATTCCTTTCAAACTGAGACAGTCCTATAACTAAATTTTCATTAAATGACAGCCAAGTACTGCAGAAGTGAAACCTTCTGGAAACCATACATAAGTCCTGCTCAATGTATGCACTTGCACATAATTACTTCAGGGGTATGTTCCAAGAGGATGAGCGTATTAATCTCAAAAGCACCACAAACTTTAAAAGAAGCTAACCTTGAAGTTCCAAAATTGGAATCAACAGTATTGATATAGATAGCCCTGCACTTGGCCTTTCCTATTGATTAATGCTAGGTCAGGTCTTTCACAGTGTATTCATCTTTTTGGATTGCACTTTGGAAGCAACTAATGGTTCTCAATGATTGTATGGGGAGCACAGAAGTCTAACCCTGACTCTCTTGGGGCATTACTCAGATAAGAATGTTGAATTAACCTCTATGGATCTCATCTGAAGTTTGCATTTATCAAATGAAGATCATTTATTTTCTACCTTCCAAAATATTCTCTTGTCAATATTTAACATTACTTTAAAGGGTGAGGAGAAAAAAATACTCATATATACCACAAAACAAGCAAATGAGAAATTACCAGAACACTAAAATATTATTTTTGTTTTCTGATCTAGAATATAGCCATGAAATACTTATCTCAAAATTATGTTTTTTTTCCATGATGGATCTATTTTATGTTCACTATTACGTTAAAGCAACCAAAATGAAAACACATACCAAAAAACATTGAGGGAAACAATACAAAGTTTATAAGATAAATATAAAATCTATAAACCTGTTATATGAACACAAGTAAGCAGCCAGGATTCTTTTTGTAAACATGCATATGCAGAATTAGGTACTAGTTGTAGAATCATGCAATCATAGAATGTCCTGAGTTGGAAGAAACCCACAAGGATCATTGAGTACAACTCCTGTCCCTGCATATGACAACCCCACAGTTCACACCATGTGTCTGAGGGTGTTGTCCAGTCTCTTCTTGAATACTGTCAGGTTTGGAGCTGTGACACCGCCCTGGTGAGCCCATTCCAGTGCTCCACAACACTCTGGGTGAAGAATCTTTTCCTAATGTCCAATCTAAACCTCCCCGGCACATCTTCTTGACATTCCCTCGCGTTCTGTCATTGGTCGCCAGAGACAAGAGATTGGTGACTACCATTCCTACTCCTCTTGTGAGGAAGCTGTAGACCACAATGAGGTCTCCTATTAGTCTTCTCCAGTCCTACAGCAGTAACACTGCAAGTATATTCAAATGTAAATTCACTCTGAAGTGTTGCAGAATTGTTTTGAATCTCTGCTTGACCACCGTGATAAGGGTATATTTTTATGTGTTTCCAGTCATGTTCATACTCCTTTAAGAGGTACATGTGGGAAATTGTGGGAGGGTATGTCCTTGCCTTGAAGATCTACCAAGAACTGAGAAAGCTCTGGAAGCTGCAGAGTGTGGTTAGGCAAAGGAGGGCCCTAGCATAGTGCTGACTCAGATCTCTGAAATGATAGATCTTCTTACCAACATATGGGGCCTTCATAGTTTGCTGCTACTCAGAAAGATTACTTAGCTGAGCTGGCTTGGAGATGGCCTACCCACCTGGAATGGCATATGTCATTGGGAAATATTGTGTGCAAACCTTTTGTTCTGTTCTATCTTCCCTAGTTGCAAAAAATGACAACCACTTACAGCAGGTAAATCAGCAACTTTTAAGTGTAGTCTTTATCTAGAAATTGTGTTTCAGTAGATATTCTTTGTTATCATCTGCTTCTGAGGGGTTTTTTTCCTGCAGACCCTGATATATTAAACTACCTGCCTGAACTTGATTTGCCTACACCAAGAATTCTCACATCTTGACCTGTGCTCCTTCTACTGCAATGTTCACATAAAAGCTATTAGTTTCTAATAATAAAGCAAGCTGAGCTGGGCTTTCATGTTACTTATTTAAAAATATGAAAAATATTTTCAAGTTATTTAGAACAATTGAATTTTACACATAGCTAATCAGTGTCATTTGCCCTCTTTCCTTCCTGTCTGATATATTCAAAAGGTATATTTCAAATTAGATTATAATTCTTAATGGTAGCTTTTCTTCATGCATGCTTCATGTACAGAGAACTACACTCTGGAAAGGAGATTTTATAATACAATTATTAAATACATTTATTTGAGGTCAGAAATTTACCAGTGAAGCATAGAGCTAAATGGCATTAAGCTCCTAGTGCATCAAGAGTTCACAAACCCTCTAGTTCTATAGAATTTAACTCTTTTTCCCCAGGACTGGGAAAGCAAAAAGAGAACTTATGTGGGATAAATCGGCAGATAAGGAACCCATATTACTAAGGAAATTGGCTTAAAGAGTTCCAAATGTCAGCCAAGATACACAAAGAACAAGTGGAAAGTTCATCACAATGGAAACATTTTGCAACTTTCACTACATCATAATTTTTGCTTCCAACTACAAGGCTGCAGTAGAAGTCTTTATCTTCAAAGGGTCAATCAGTGCTGTATAAACATTAACATTATTATTAAAAAATGCAGAAATGACCCCTGCAGAATACAAGAGTAAAGGAGAGATTAATGAATGTATTTTTTTGTGTAATGAACATTCAGTGGTGATTCTAGAAGAATATACTATATGCATACCAAGATAGTATCCACTTTGCCTATTAGCAAATGTTTTACTTTGGCTTTGGAATTTGAAATTGTTGTAAATATTTTTTGGACTACATACATTTATGCTGTGCTAGTGGAAAAATATTCAGATAGCCAAGATCATTTTCATAACAAACACTGATTACTAACTATGATAAAAGCCTCAAAAGTATGCACATAAATGCTCAACTCATAAGAGCCTCACTTTCTGGGTTTTTTTCTATTCACCTTTATCTATCTCCAAGGAGTCCTTCTGACCAAATAAAAGTATTATTTACTCCCACTGCAAAACAATGCATCTATAATCTATGGCAGTCTCTACACTATATTTCCAGTAATTTAGTCAACCAATAAACTCTCTAAACCTGCTTGGATTTTTATGACTATATCAATATATCCGTATCCTAGCATCTGTATAAGGAAGTTCTGCAGACAGAGTAGGGTCTTATATTCTGATTCTGTCTGCAGCTTGGTGTCTCCCTCAGCAGCTCTTGAAAGCAGTCGCCTGAGTGTGAGACTCATATGAGGTTCTTCCCTGAAAGCGGTTGTTCATGTTCTTTTTCCACAGACTCTACCACTACAAGTGGGTTTGAACTCATGTGCAGCAAGTCAAACGTGTAGGAAACATTAGATTCACTGTTGATATGAAAATCAATTGCTGCTTATACCCACTGCTCATGTGTTGATGTGTGTGCATGGAATAGCCACTTACTCATCACATCCAGAAATCAATAATTTGATATCCAAAAAAAAAAAAAAAAAAGGTGTCAGAAGAAAGGTTCTCACATCTGTCTCTCAAAACTGCACAGGGGCAACTACTTTCATATTTACCCACCTCTCCATCCTTCTGATAGGTCCAAGTTCAGAATACATACCTAGTCTGTAACACAGTTGAATTCAATGTTTCCCATGCTGAAAAGAAATCAAACTAATTTCTTTTCTATATAAATGTCTGAACCAAGTGTTTTCCTAACTGACCAACAGAAAGCCTAATTGATAATAGAAAAAAAACTATATGTGAGAAAACAGACTGTGACATTTACAGTTTACCGCATGTGCTGATATAATTAGATGATATAAAGCAGACATATTTGCTAAATAGCAATGAAATGAGAGAAAATATGTCTTTCTCTCTTTTTTGATCATTATTGAAAGAAATAAAAAACTTATATGCCACATAGAGGCAACTGTTCCTGACATGACAATATCCAGAGAAATCCTTGAATCTTTGGTATTTAAAGATACCAGCCAGCTGCAGGGTATCGAGACATGCTGCAGAAAGGCTGAGTGCTCACACGGAGTCTTGTTAGGAACAATTAAATCTTGATTAATTGAGGTGGACATTAAGTAAAGTGGCAGTAAGAATCAATGAACTTGGCTAGACTTCCCACTCTATGTCACAGAGGACTTAAATATCTTGAAACATGGACACAGTAATGCTATACATATTTTTTAATGTTCATAATAGCTATGTTATACATTTCCTCATATAAGTACTTACTTCTATTGAACATGCCTTTGTGTATTTCTAAGGTCTAAGTACAGGTTACACACATAATCCTTTTAGACAAGATCTAGTTTCCACTAAATAAAATTACAGAAATGTAACAACCAAGCAGATTTTAGCCTTATGTCCAAAGTATTTGATATTTAGCAATCTGGTGCTTATTAATTAATTTAGAAGCACAAATCTCATTGGTTTAACTCAGAATTTATAGGATTTCACAAACAAATCACTGGCAGGAAACAAAGGTCTGACTCTCAACAGGAAAAAATAAGGGAAAGAAAAGGGACGGCCTTCTGGAGGAAATAAAGGGAGTTCATAAAGGCAGCTGTTTCTCTAAAATTAAAATCCTACAGTAAACTTTTTTTCACTGTGCTTTTGAAATGTTTGGAAGAAGTATTATCTCTAGTAACAACTATACTGATCAGAAAAATATGAAGAAGTTCTTTGATCTCTATTTCTAGTTGTTTGTCCAAGTCACTGTTATAAGCATAGAGAAATCCAGTCTTCCTCTCTTAATAGGCTTTAAAGTAGAAAGAAAAACTGTAGTCAAAGACAGTATCTGGAAAACCATTTCCTTTTCGAGCTAATGTAGATAAAATAAATACTTCTGAAAGTACCTCTAAAACTATTTCTTTTTGAGCTGTAGTTTACACAGGAATTAATGAAAAAGTCTCCATTACTTTACTGGAAAGGGTCAAGTCATGGCAGTTGGAATGCTCTGCACATAGATACATATGTCTATGTGTATATATATACTTATATATATACATAGTCATATTTATAATTAAAACATTTTTATTACCTATTTCAACTATACCACAATGAAATTTTATACATTTTCATTACAGGATACATTTTCTTGTTAAATATATTTATTTTACATTATAAGTTGCAAATACATTTTTAAAATATAAATGACTAACAACATATTAAAATTCTGCTGATGTGATTTATTTGAGTGAAAACATTTTTTAAAATAGTTGAAGAAAAAATTTCAAAATATATTTTCATTTCATTTAGAAGGAAATGAGATTTATGAAATTGTATCATTTCCCATGAAATGGACATTCCCAATTGTAAATCTGGGTGTAAATGACTGCCCATTCACCTCGTATTCTCTATACATATGCATTCATTATGCGCTAATTCAAGCAGAATTAACAATGGATAATTTACCAAATTTTTCTTGTGAATATTTGCATGACTCTTTGAACAGGAGTATCTTGCAAATTCATGAAGCTTCTTACAGTTTACAATGCTTGCTCTGGTGTCTGGAGTCAACTGCCTTTGAATTTCTTTAACTAGTAAGTTTGAGTGTGGTGTGGGGAGTTGTATAATCACAGATAAAATAACATAGGAGTCCCAAAGAGTAACAGTTCTGTACAGGTGGTGATGATGATCCATAACATGCAAGAACTATTATTAGCACAAATTGTACTGCTAATAAATTAATTTAGGAAAGTTTAGTTACAAACTGGCCTGATTTTTCAGTCTGGTTTAGTGTGTAATTTTTGTTTGTTTATTTTTCCATAGTACTTTACATTCTTAGAATAAGTTCCTAAACTAATGCACACCTAACTAATTTCCTATATCTCATTAATAAATTATTAAATAACATAAGCATAGTTCACCTCAAATAAATTCTGAAATCTGAGCTCAAAAAGATAATCAGAAGTGATACATGCAGGAAAAGCAAACAAGCAACCAATCATAAAATAGATTTCTGAGTGTAGATTCTCATTTACTGCAAGCAACAATCTGTTAAACATCCATCCCTTACTTCCTCAAATTCTGCACTATATGTCTTGATTGCAAATCATGTACACCTTGAATAAATGACTGTTGATTCTTGATCCTGCTACAGTGTCTGTTTCACTGAGAGAAAATATAACTCAGTTTTGAATTATTTTCTGGCCCTTTTTCAGTTAAGCTAAATTTATGTGTTCTATTCTAGACAGTTATGGTATTTTCTGTGTGCTGTAAAACTAAAAACTTCCTGAATCTAGGTCATTACCTATCATTTGGTAGATTGATACAGTAATCAGATTTATATAGCATTTGAAATCATTCTATAAAATGGTGAAGTTGAAAACTAAACAGCTATATGCAGAGGAATTCTTTTACAGCTCCTTAAGATTAACATAGTCTATTTTATAGAAATTTAGAAAGTTATTTTAGAGCAGATTAAAATTTTCTGTTATCACTTTATCCTATGACTTCCCATTTTCTGTTCTGATAAATTTTTACTTTCCTGATTTAAAATCTTCTCATGCAAGCCCAAAATTTGTAGTATCATTGTGTTGGTTTTAGGTAGAATAGAACTGATTTACTTCATAACAGCTATTATGGGGCTATGTTTTGGATTTGCAGTGGAAACAGTGTTGAAAACATAGGGATGTTTTTGTTATTGCTGAATAGTACTTACACAGAGTCAAGACTTTTTCAGCTCCTTGTATTATACCATCCCACCAGCAAGTGGGCTGGGGGTGCTCAAAAAGTTGGGAGAGGAGACAGCGAAGACCGCTGAGCCAAACTGATCAAAGAGATAGTCCACACCATATGATACCATGCTCAGTATATAAAGCTAAGGGAATAATAAGAAGGAAAGGGAACAGAGTGTGGTGTTTGTCTTCTCAAGTAACCATTATGTGTGATGAAGCCGTGCTTCCCTGGAGATGGCTGAACACCTGCGTGCTCATGGGAACTAGTGAATGAATCCCTTGTTTTGCTTTGCTTGTGTGTGTGGCTTTCACATTATGTATTAAACTCTCTTTATCTCAACCATGAGTTTTCTCATTTTTAGTTTTCTGATTCTGACCCCCATCCCACCAGGGGTGAGTGAGCAGGCGGCTATGTGGTGCTTAGTTGCCAGCTGCAGTTAAATCACAACAATCATATGACCTTTGCACCCTCATTAAATATGGCCTCAGAAATTGAAATAAGTTCAAATCTATTATCTGTATTTTTATTAAATTATCAATTTATCCTACTGGGGGTAGGGGGGAGAAAGTTATTTAAGTATTTCATTGAAGGATTATGTCAAAACCTGACCAAATAATTATGAAGCCCAATTAACCTAGAAAGTATTACTGTAATTGTCAGTTGCAAGCACAGTAAACTAGTGAGGATACTGACCTCCCATGTTCTTGCCATTTCCATGGTAGAGTTAACCGTGACAAAGTCTTCTGTATTCTGGAAAGAGATTTAAATATTCTTATTTTACATTTTGCTGCACCAAACCTTTACATATTTGCCTCCTAAATGGAATTTACTACCTGGATCATAGACATTAGCTCCACATATAAAGCCTAGAAGAACATAAATGCATTGAAATAATTGAATACCCAGAAAAGCAAATATTGAATATAAGATGCCTGAAGTAGTCAGAAAAATTGCTGAGGACACAGTCATATCTTAAAGTTTGCTTCTCTTCAGAGTGCATGCTACAGAAATATCCTTTCTTTCACTTTAGTTTGTGCCTTTCTGGAAACAGGTGCAGAAAACCTTGTTTTACAATAGACAGATGGCAAAATTGGCACATTTTCCTTTACTGGGCCCTTATATCCAGTATCTGAACACTCACCCAAGACCTGGATTCAGGTGCCAACAACTCCCTGATGAAATGAAAGTCACATCCACTATCTCGCAGAAGCCTGACCTAACTACAGTGGTGCAGGTTACCCTAGACTGCTGCTTGGGAAGATGATCCATCTTCATTATGTAATTAAATAGGTAAGGGACAGAGAAAGAATTACTCTTGAGATACCCATTATTCAACAGCTTGATCCACAAATGGACCACAGCACCTTTAAGGATCATTATGCAAAATTTTAATCATGAGTGCCTAAATAAAAAAAGGTCACACATCCCTTTCAAATAACAGAGAGCTTGTTTTCAAGCAGAGGGTTACAGTTGTAGATCTCACTTTTTGTTGATAAGTAATCCTCTGGAACTCTAAAAATGAGTGCACTGGTGAGCTAAATGTGTTTGTTCATTGCTCACTTGTAGTTGTTATGCTAAGAATTTATCATACCAAAAATCCTTTATTGAAGGAATATTCTGATATTTTTCAACTGAAAACTGACTTTTAAAAGATTATTCAAAGTTTTAGAATACCTTAAACAAGAGACAAGGGAGTATTATTCTTAAATCAAGGCCTAAACAAGCAGGCAGTGATAAGGGAACATTCAGTGAAACCCAAGCATGATTTAACTTCTCTATAGCATGCTCACTGACACAACAATTTTTCTCTATGCAACAGATCAAAGGCTAGTTCATGCATTTTGATTCTCTCTCTATAGTTAGCTGACATTAAACCAAAAAGCTGGTTTGTTAGATAAGTAGTCCAAGTAAAGTTGCTAGGCCCTGGGTAGTGGGTGACGGGTAATTTTTTGTAAATGGTAGCACACATGTTAATCTATAGATACATTAAGTAAATTGAGGAGATAGCATGAAAATGGGTTTGTTAGATTTCTTTAAAAAGAAATTTGATGCTGTTGTGGCTTAACCTCACCCAGCAAGCAAGCACCACACAGTCACACACTCACCCTCCCCCCACTTGCAATAAAGGAATGTTACCGTTTAAATCTAGGTTGTCGATCAAACAGCAGACAGCTGTTTTCTCTCGCTTGTCCTTCCCTGGGCAGAAAGAAGGCAAAAGAAGGAATGACTCGTGGGTTGAAATGGAAATAGATTTAATAAAACAATAATAAAAGAAGAGTAAATAATGTGAATATCAGAAAATGTGCCAAGTTATACAGAAATACCAGTATTGAGAGTGGGAGTATTCATCAGAGAATGAGTTTTTGAAAAAGAAATACTGGTTGCTGCTGTCCACTTAAAATCTATGAAAGATAATGTTTATCTTCTTTCATTGTCTTGACACAACCACCAGTGGCAATGAACTCAGAAGCTTAATATAAAGAGCAAAACATGACTGTAGAAGTGGACTGCATAAAAAATGTCTCAAAACAAGGCAGTTCTCCATGCATAAAAATGTCTCAAAACAAGACAGTTCTCCATGCAAGTACACCTGAGTCATATGTTATGAATCACTAGATACTTGATTCTTTCACTGTAGCTGGCATACAGCTTGTGCATTCAGGTTAATTTTGAAACATAGTTCATGTTCTTACCACACTCTACAGAATAATGAAATCTCTTTTCAAGGTAATATATTGTCCATCACGTCACAGTCAGAAGTAAGGGACTAACTTTCGCTCACACAGCCAGTGTTTCATTCACATCTTTCCTTGAGCATTGAAGATCATAAAATGATCAGAGATAACAGAGGTGATGTTGTGTAAATCTCTAGGATTCTGTGAAAAATAGTAGCAAAGGAAACAGTGTAGTTAGTTCCCTGCTTTGTTTGCATTTATATATATGTATATATACACATGCAGTTCTTAAAAGTTCATTGGTTAATTGCATACTATTTAGAATTCCACAATGAAATTCACCTAAGTTGTTAGGAACAGACTAGTCTGCTTTACAAATATATTCACATTTTATTCTTGTCGTTCTCTTCCCAGTAAGGAGTTAAGTCACAATTTACTGAATGAGTCTTAATGCTAACTATGTTTGTTAAGTTGCTCACGAAGTTGTTTCTAAATCAAATAATTCAGCTGTTTATATAATAAAATGTCCACTAAACCATACCTTGTTCTGTGCAGATCCATGAACATCCTGGATGAGCATCGGCTTTCCTAAGTACCTACCAATCTTCTGTATGCTATCCAACCCACATTAATAATGTAGTTTGCAACATTAACTGCACATTGTTTGTGTCCGGTCTATTACATTTCAAAAGTAAGTTCTTAGGGGAAATAAATATCAGGCCAGACCCAACAGCTCAAGGAAGGCATTGGCTGTCCCAGCTCTATCACTCCAGGTTCAATCAGCAGCAAGGCTGAAGATGTATTCCAAGAAGACACATGCACAGAGAGCACACGTGTATATCACATATACACATAGCTGGCCAGACATACCATAAACAGACACACAGAGCATTCACACAAACACACAGAGCACCACTGGCCTCATCCTGCTTCGTGCTGTTGCCGAGAAGGTAAGGATCCACTAGTGATAATACATATAGAGATATGCATGATTTTCCCCTCCAGAAGCTGGGATAAAACATTCAGTCTGGCCAGTAGCTGTTCCTGGATCCATCTTCCCAGCTGCTGGCACCTGGACATATGAATCCCTAAGGCCACAGCTCCTCTCCATTTGCTGGTACAGAATGTCTCACTCACACACAAAAACACAAGCAGGTTTCTCAGTTGACCGCAAACCCTACAGTCTCTCTGGCAGGTGGCCAAGCCTCCCGTGGTTCCCCAGTAACCAATTCCCCTGTGATCTCACCTGCAGAGCAACCCCTTTACCCAGCTCCCATGTCACATCACATAAGCACTGGTTAACACAGCTTGGCCTTCACTGTAGTGCTCACACACTCACACACCCACACTCATTCCAGTTGCTGGCACTACGGACCTATGTCCCTCCAACTCCTGGTCTCACCCCATGGGCTGACACTTCATTTCAATCATCTGTGTCTCCCCATTCACTGGCATCCAGGTACGCAACTCCACCAACCTGTGGTCCATGGTCCCTGTCCTGCTGCTGGCACCCAGGCCTCCCTCACTCCAGTTGCTCAAAGCACAGGCGTATGGACCCCTCGACCCATGGTACCACTTCAGTTGCTGCCTCTTACATCCACTCACTTCAGTCTCTCCAGTTGCCGGTGCTGCAAACACACAGGCTCTCCGAGCTATGACCTGACTCCAGTCGCTGCACTCACAGCTCCATACACACTGTGCACTCAGAACAGACACCCTGTCACCCAGGAAGGAGTCAGAAAATAATTCAGTGAGAAGACAAAACACACTGTGCTGATCAGGCATGGCTCATGGGCAGACAAGTGTACTTACTACCAAATTCTTTATGTATGACCAGCCTTTTTTATCCCCTTATTTTTCTTTTTTCCCACACTTGTTCCTCTCCAAATCATCTGGATTCATCCCTTTCTCCATCTTTGATACACTCCCTAAACACTCCCATAATAAGTCATGTGCACTTCCAAGATGCTTTTCCCCTGCATCTCATAGAGGGTCTCATACCCATAGGTAGCAACCCATCTCTGTGGGTGCTCTGGCATTGACTTATCACACCTGGTTATTGAGGTTGAGGTACTCTCGCAACAGCCATGGGGGGTCCCTAAACAGGGTGTCCCTTTCTATGAGTCCTTCAGTCAGACTCCTGTCTGCCATTGTGTCCCTGTGCTCCTCCAGACTTGCAAAGATGAGCCTGTGATGGTGCTGATGGCTCCTGTGATGGGCTTGGGAATAGTCCATTAGGGTATTATTTGGGTTTCTGTGCTCCTCTGTGAGTTTTCTGACAAGCTTTTATTACACAGTCTAACATAAACAATGTTCAAGGTGCAAGGAAAACATTTTAAAACACAAAAACCCAGAAAAACTTAGTCTTCGGTTATTGCTATTGATCCTGGCACCTTTGTCTTTGAATAACCAAAATGGAACAACCAATGCCTTCAACAAAAAAAAAAAAAAAAAAAGAGAGAGATGAGAGATATAGAAGACCACTTGATTTTTAGTCACTCTGAAATACTAACTAGACATTATTTATTGGACAGTCTGTGAAATCAGGAGCAATTTCATTTAATTTTAGTCGGCTATGATGACAATCCAAGTCCACTTTATAACTATCAGAAAAAGGCATCTCCAAAGAGCAGATCACCTTGTAATAAGAGTGGAAAATTAATGGGATGATTATGTTTATAGAGCCCTGTCTCTCTCTAAAGACAATTGCTAAGCGAACCCAGACAAGTAATTTAGCCTGGAAACCTATATTTTGGAGGCTAAACATTGGGGAGTTTGTTCCCATCCTAAATGCTGCTCCAACATGCATAATATATGGGGGGTTCTTCCATGGTAACTCCATACTTTCCTTAGAATGCCTCTTCCAACATGAGTGCCATCTACTGACTCAGTTCTCAGTAGAGATGAGAAGCAAATACACACCACTTTGGGGTAACAATAATGTTCACTTTTACACCTAATGATTTCTGGAACTTGCAAAATAAAGTAAAATGGCAGCTCTTCCAGAAAGAAGAAAACAGTATCTGATTCTAGGCTAATCAAATGCTTTTCCATGAATTATGTTAGAAATTCAATGCTTCTATTTTTCTGGTGATTTGCAGAAAAAGTACAGCTCACCAAAACATTTTTAAAATTTGCTGATTTTTTTAGAGTATAAGTTGCAAATATAGCCTTCTGAAAAGTCAGTTGGTTGATTTTCTACTTATTTATTATAATAATTATTATTATATATATAGAACATATATATAATATATAACAATATATAAAATATATTATTAAATAATTTTATTATTAATATCAATATATTAATATTATATATTAATAATATATAACATAATATATTAATATATTATATATATTATATATTATCTATGTATTATTTTATATATATATATATTATATTATATTATATATAATTATATAATTATGTATGTTCTGTATTAACATCCATAACTGTGTTACCCATTATATTTTAGACTGTGCTTTTAGAGAACACTTCTGAGATATGTAGTGATGCACTTGATGCACAAAATGCAGGAGATTCCAATTAACTTTCTTTTTAACTTTATTGGCAAAGCTATGCTAACAGTAAGTAATAAAATATTAAACTTATTTTCATGACTAAAGTCTGTAATTATGATACTAAATACACCACGGGGCCAGCCCTCTGATATAAAACGGTTCAACTTTTATCAAATTATCTTTTTAGAAATAGAGGTAGACTTTTAAATATTTAAACCCTTAGAAATGGTTCTTTTAGAAAGAATTACCATTAATTAAGGATAAAATTACATGTACACAGATTGTTTAATTTTTTTAATGAATGTTTTAGTAAGTTTGTGAATTTTAACTATTTGGTAAATATTAAACTAGTTGTTGAATATTAAAAATCTCACACTTGCTTGAACATTTCATTAATGTCTCTCTTGTGGCAAAATACATCACAGCTTTATTCTTTAATTAAAAAGATGGGTTCAAATTAAGTAACTATACCTCAGTAAAGCCATCACCTCATACACTTCAGTCACTGATAAGTGATGTCATGAGACCAGTGTGGATTCATACCAGTTAGGCAGGATTAGAAGGAGATTTTTACCATTGTCACAATGCGGGTTACAAATGCGGTACAAAATCAATTTTTTTTTCTCTGTTGCAAAGTTCGTTTATCTTGTTACTAAATGAGATAAGATTTTCATCCAACACAAACATTTATCTCCCTTTTGCTTCAATTCAGTAGGACCTATTCATGGAGAAAGAGAAGAGTACTCTTTCTTGTCATAATAAAGGAAAATAATACATATGATATTTTCATATATAATTTCCTTAAAGATTGATAAGAGTATATTAATAGTATTGGGCACTGAAGGGATGTTTCTTCTACATAAATATGTCTTTATATGAACTCCCTGATTTTTACTGGAAACCTTAAATTATCTCAGCATTTAGTCTGTTGTAAGAATCATTTGTCCACATAACAGGTTCAATTGAACAATAGATTTAGGGTAGAGAACTGTTGATTTATCAATACACTGAAAGACAGGCAGTATTCAATTGTTAAAACCAGGGAAAAAATTATCAAGGATGGACTATTATGTGGATAAGACATTCAGAGATCCACGACTACAGCACTTTGAAGAGGCTCCTCTGATCTACTGTGGACATAACAAAGTCACTTGCTCAATAATCAGAGGATTATTGCAGAACCATTTTATAGCCAAGGAGGAAAAATAAGTACTCACTGCAAAATGAGTGTTATCCTAAAATGCCCATCTAAAATGAGTTCTTTGAATCCTTATGTAAGGATTTTTCCTTTGACTATAAATGGAGCCTAACGACTTGTTCATATGTTGGTGTCTATCTACATTCCAAATATCTAAAATCATGTGATGAATTAAAAATTTAGAGTGGGATTTTCCCAAGTGCAGCTTACTGGACTTGCTTTTATTGTCATTAATGCAATTAGCAATCAAATACCTAGTCTTGCTTTAATTGGACTCTGCCTATTTTCTGGGGTAAATACAGATTCTCTACTTTGTTGAATACATTTCTAGGAATGAAAGGCAAAGTCAAAGAAGATATGACACTTTGTGCCTCAGTGTAGCATAGGGTCATTTGATAGCGAATAAGACACATGATAGCAAGAATGGGAATAAATTCCAAACATATTTGCTTATATTTGCTGATTTACAAGGTCTTATATTTTTCATTCTGGGCAACACATTTTAACATGGTCACATGTATGTACATGTCTAAACCAAGCAAGTTCCAACTGCAAATATTTTTGTGTGTCTGCCCATGCTTATTTATTCTGAGAAACAGAATGGAGGCTATCTTGTAAAGTCTATTTTCTTTTTTCCAGAACTGGCTTAGCTTTTACATTTTCACAAGACATACAAATGAAAATTTAAAAAAATACATTTTTAATAAATATATGGTTGTACCAGATAGTCACTCTGGCAGAAGGCTGAAGGCACTGATGGCCCTGGCTGTCCCTGTCCTGCTTCCCTCAGGCTTCCCTTAGTTGGATCTGGACCCAGGCCCCACCTCAGCTACCCAGTCCCAGTGGTGTCACAACAGGGCCAGTCTCCAGCTCACCACAACCTTGCCATGCCCTGCCATGGGCCCTACAAAGCTGGGCCCACCTGTGGGCTGGTGTCCCAGCCCAGCCTCAGCCCACTCCTGCCCCAGGAAGGTGATTGATGGCTGGGGCTGGGGCTGTCCTGACTGCTTCTGAGTCTGCCCTGTTCTCTGCCCAGGACAGGAGGACAGTCCTGTCTACCAGATCCAGCCCTGCTGCCCCAGGGGAACCCACTCCACCCCTAATTCCCAGGGAGACCCTGGCCCATGCTTCACCCTGACACTATCATACATTGACATCTGCTTAGACTCAAGGCAGTATTTCACAGTTCATATACCTAAACACATATCAGTATAGTATAAAATGTTTATTATTATTAATTTACATTATTCCCATAAAGGCCGTGTAAGCTTTATGAGACAAATAAAAAGACATGGTCCATGAAATGAAGAGCTCACCATCTAATTTTAGAGGAGAGGAGGAGTAACCAAATAAGTCATACAGATGTAGTGAGTCATCAGAAAAGGTGTCCAGTGGCAAAAAGGGGTAAGCTGGGGTTGAGCACAGAACTAGCACCAGAGGGAAGAACAGAGTCAGACAGAACTATCTGGCAGAGCCCGCAGAACAAGGGGAAAGGTCTAAAAAGCAGGGACACACAGGTAGGCTAGGAAAATTATAATGTGAATCTCCTTGTGATGTAAAGGTATACTAGCTAAGGCTCAATAGGAATAAAAAAATAATATATGTTCAAGTGTTGGCACTGAAATGAAGCAAATGACTCTGCATGTGAATAGTATCCATAAAAACAGGATTAAGACAACACTAATTGTATCATTCTGACTTCATAAATGTGCACATTGAATGATGGAAAACAGCAATTTTATTTTACTAGAAAATACATGGTGAAAATACATAAGGTTCATTTCAGACAAATCCACTGGAGGAAATATAAAAGTCTTACACTAGTGTCTCTCACTAAGCACCTACATAATGCCAGATTTTTCATATCACATGTTAAATAGTTTTTGGCAGCCTGTACTAGGCAGCATTATTAATGAAAAGACTGTTTTAAGAAACTGGCAGACTTGGTGTGAAAGTGAAACTAATCATAATGCTGTGAGGTGGGAAATATTTCAAAACTCACAGGATTACACTTGTTTCATTAGCAGGGCATCATTTTAAAAGGCAAAAAATACACATGAAACACTTCTTGAAATAAACAAATCCAGTAACCAATTAGATGTGACAACAACTTCCTGTAAATCTGTAGTTTTATAGGCACTCCATATTAAGTAACCTATAAGAATATGACATGGATTAAACCAGTTGCATGATTTCCAGTTACTATTCCAATTTTCCAAATATTTTTCTTTATGCAGACAGTTCCTTATCCTTGTTCAGACTGTCTCTGATGTCTTTTGCACATTGTGTAAGTATCAAGCTCAGTTCATGCTTCAGGATGCAAACCTAAGTGCTAATTCTATGGAAAAACCTAAGGACTTGCTTATATTTATGTACTGAGAGTAGTACGTCTGTGCTTTTTAGGTAGTAGTCAGTGCATAATGAGGAGCAGAACTTACATTTACAGCAGTGGTGCAAAATAAAGCAAAAACACTTCTAGGGGGTGATGAATGTAGATATGTTAAAGACAGGAATTGCATTTTTAGTCATCCAGTCTACAACATTTCCAGTGCACATTCCCCATTCTTTCCATTTCCTGTAGATTTTTTTCCAGTTTAGTCTTAACAGATAATTTTTGTCTTTCACATCTTTCTTTGTAAGATCATTATCCAGTACAAGAAAACACATTATTCTTGATTCTTTTCCATTATTAACTTTGGCATTTGTATCTTAATAAATTGCTCATCAGAGTACTCCTAATTACTGTCCAGAGCATTACCCAAATAATGGATCCTTTTAGCCATTTCACATCTGTGTAGACTAAATTTGCCTTATGCCACAGATCATACTGTAGTCTTTTTCAATATCAGGGCTGCTGTAGATGTTGAAATTAGTGCATTCCTCCTCCTTCTGATATGAGGATGTGTTGCAGTGGAATATATTCTGCAGCTTTCCTCTTGTGGGAGGGACCTGAAGTGTGTGTTCCAAATGAAACTTTCTGCACTCCACATTGTTCTGTTCCTCATATGTTAACTACCACATTCCTGTTACAACATTACTGTCAGGCTGCCCACAGTCTGCTCCCATATGGCCCAGCAAACTGCAACCATGGTGATCACCAAGTCCAGTGATGCTGAGCTGCATGGAGGGCTCTACTCTATTTTAGGATGGACAAGATGATACATTTTATCAATGCTTTCTCCTACGTGCAAGGGAACTTTATTGTGCCTTTGACTATATTTCATGATTTCTGTGTTCCTGATGATAATTTGCTCTGATCAGAGGGCTTGAATCCCACATGGTTCTCATATGCAGGCCTGATAATGCACAGTCAAAAACATGTCACATAGAGATTTGCAGTAGAATATATTAAGTCCTTTTAAATCTATTAAGGAATATTTCAAAATTTGCCCCTTTGGACATCTGATTTTTACTAAAATCATGAAAATGTAATTTTTGTTTTACAGATGAAGACCACACTGCACATTTGTAAGAGCACTCTCGTCCTTCTCACCTGGCATCTGCCGTTTTAAATATGGTCTGTTGGGTGTCCCTGTCCAGGTGTTGGCAGTGGGGGACTGCAGGGGTGGCGTATGTGAGGAGAGGCCCAGGGATGCCTCATGTCAGAATTGGCTGGTCCCAGCTAGCTCCAATGGATCCACAGAAGGACATAGCTGAGCCCATCAATAATGATGGTGGCATCTGTGTGTTAAGATATTTAAGAAAGGGCAAAAAACTGCATAGCCAGTGAGGAAAGAAAAAAAAAGAAAATAATGTCAGAAAAAAGCCACTACAATCACCAAGATCAGAAAGGGAGGAGGAGGTGCTCCAGATCCCAGATTCCTGTCTGTGCTCCATGATACAGATATTGCCCTGCAGCCCATGGACAATCCCATGCTGGGGCAGGTGGATACACCCTAAAGGAAAGCTGCAACATGTGGAAAGACCACACTGGAGAAGAGGAAATTTGTAAGGAAGAAGGAATGGCAGAGACAAACTATAATGAACTGACCCTACTTTACCATCCCTCAACCCCCTGCACTACTTAGTGAGGTAGAAAATGTGGAGATGTTGGGAATGAAGAAGTGAAGCTGAGACTGGGAAAAAGAGGATAGGACTGCACTACTCTATTTTTAATTGGCAATAAATTAATTAATATTCCCCGAGTTGAGTCTGTTGTGTCTAGAGCAGTAAATAATTTCCCTGTCTTTGTCTTGGTCCACAAGTTATTACTCTTGCTATTAATCTCTTATCTTACTAAGAAGAGAGATGAGTGAAAGGCTGCATGGGCATATGACAGCCACAAAGGTCAACTCACTACACATCGTATCATTCTTTCAACACTTGCTTTCTTTCTAAGTTCTCTCAATTTCTCTCCTATTATTATTTCTTATTATTTTTGATATTTTAAAATAAATTTAAGAGATAATTAACACTATGATGCCATTTTTAGAATTATTGTATGTGGGGTAACGTTTTTGTACCCTAAGTTAATGAAAATTTAATATTTTATTAAAAATAAATATCTCTGCTCATTTCATTGAAAGTCAATATTAGCTTATTATTCGTTGATGGATTACTGAATATATGACTGCACCATAAATAGATCTAGGCAATCATGAAATGTGCATTTTGTCTGCTTTTCTCAGATCTGCTACAAAGGTTAATTAATGTGGTTTTGATACACAGATTACTGATAACTTTGATGATCAACCTGCAAACTGTCTCTCTGTAGCTAAGCGATTTGAAAGTGTTCGGTTAACGATTTTAAGTTGCCTATAACACTTTTGATAGTGCTTCAGGACATGAATTGTCCCTATGAGATCTCTTTTATGCTTTTCTGTGTTTTTGACTGTCAAATAACACCCAGTGAGTTGTTTTAGTTCAAAGTTCAATTTACAGTAGTTGTTAAAAATACTCATGCGCACTATCTTCATTTGGAAGATATTTCCTATTTTATAATCAATAACTTAATATCAAGATTAAGTTTACAGTCTGAGAGTTACAGCAAACAGAGAACAAATATATGGAGATAGACTACATACAGAAGTATTGATTACTGCAAGTAAGTGGAAGTAATATGGGGTTTGGTTTATACTGTGTGATGCCTTTCATATACATATTTAATACTCAAGATTTTTCATAGGGAACCAATCATAAATATTTCCCAAATCCATGAAGTACTACTATAATAACAGATGATACACCTCTTTTGAAAACAAGATCCCTTAGGAAAGAAGTAAAATTTTAGCATGCCTACAGAGAAAAAAAAAAAAAAATGGATCTGCTGTCTGTTGTCTTAGATTCAGCCAAGCTAAAACTGTGTGTTCTCTCTTCTAATTGGAAATTCTTTGCTTTGGATGAGTCTCTGACTCATATGTTTGTTCGTGCCAGGTCACAAGAAATCAAACCTTCAGACTTCCAGCTGAATAACATCCTTTCTCAACTCAGTGGCCAGAATGTGGCTGATACAATTGAAGGTGTCTGACAAAAACTAGACTGTTAAGAACGCTTAGAAACCATGTCAAAATAGAATGAATTAATGTTGGCCAAATACTTTATATTACCAAGGTTAACATATATAGAAGAGAGAATATGGTTCCACATTTACATGCATACACTAGTCTTTTTAATAGATCTTTCAGAAATGTATTCAGTCCTATAAATCAGAGCTGTTAAACCCACAATTTCTCTGGGTGGTTCCAAACTGTATTGCTCTTAGAAGAACATCTAATAGCTTTTAACATACAACAGAAGGACTTATCCAGTGAGAGAGGACAAAACTCAAGCCTTAGGTAAACCTCCCAAAGGACTCAGAAAAGGTCTAACTGCTGACGTAATCCTCCTCTAAAGAATCCACCACATACAGCGGGTTTGAGTGCACCATCAGCAAATTTGCAGATGACACTAAGCTGAGTAGTGTGGTTGACATGCTTGAGAGGCGGGATGATATCCTTAGGGACCTGGACAAGCTTGAGAAGTGGGCCTGTGTGAACCTCATGAGCTTCAACAAGGCCAAAGGCATGGTTATGCACCCAGGTCGGGGCAACCCCTTGTATCAATACAGACTGGGGGATGAAGGGATTGAGAGCAGATGTATGGAAAAGGACTTAGGGGTATTGGCAGATGAAAAAATAGGCATGAATCGTATCCTGGACTGCATTTAAAGAAGTGTGGTCAGCAAGTCGAGGTAGGTGATTCTGCCCCCCTGCTCCGCTCTGGTGAGACACCACCTGGAGTACTGATTCCAGCTCTGGAGCCCTCAGCACACGATAGACATGGACCTGTTGGAGAGGGTCCAAAGGAGTGTCATGAAAATGATCAGAGGGCCGGAATGCCTCTCCTGTGAGGGAAGGCTGAGAGAGTTGTGGTTGTTCAGTTTGGAGAAGACAAGGCTCTTGAGAGACATTTTTGCATCCTTTCAGTACTGAAAGGGGGCTGATAAGAAAGATAGAGATAGATAAACTTTTTGGCAGGGCCTGTTGTGGTAGGTCAAGGGGTTATATTTTTAAGCTAAAAAGAGGGTATATTTAGACTAAATATAAGAAAGATGTTTTTTTACATTAAGGGTGGTAAATCAATGGAACAGGTTCCCCAGAGAGACTGTGGATGCCCCTTCCCTGCAAACATTTGAGGCCAGGTTGGACAGGGCTCTAAACAACCTGATTGAGTTGAAGATGTTCTTGTTCATTGCAGAAAGGTTGGACTAGATGACCTTCAAAGTTCCCAAGCCGTTCTATGATTCTATGAAAATAAGAGTGATCAGTAATGTTGCCAAATCAATTATTTTCTTAGTGTAACACTCTCCAAGTAGCACAGTAGTTAAGCTAACTGTAATATCTTTTTTACACAGTTTATTTATTTTAAGCAGCAATTAATATGAGTTTTAATACCTGTATATCAATTAGATTTGTACATATGTACTGTGGAGGAATAGTATGTAACTTTGCCAATCATTGCATGATGGCAACAGCTAAAGAATGTTTAACTGAGTACTGTGCAATCTCTACATTCATAGTATTTCCTTGCAAAAGTGAGATACCTTCTGCACAGGTTTTAGTGACAGAATATTTTTTCCCATTTCAACTGCAGTAGTTAAGATGTTATGAACTCCTAGAGCGTAGGTATACGAAAATAAAGATGTTCCTTTTCGTAGTGTGAGCACTTAATTGCTTTTCTTTAAAAAGAGGTGCACCAAGCTCTGAAACAGACGGAATTTTACAGCCATGTTCTAGGTCTCAGAAAAGGCAATGAATTACAGTTAAATTGCTGACAAGCAGTGATACTAGCCCTAACAGTACTGGCAAAATAACTAGATGTAGCTTTATTTCAATAGCTTTCTGGCTTATAGTGGATTGTGAGAAGCTTTGGTTTATCTCTTAGCATTTCCAATAAAAATTGAAGTGGACATAGTAAATACATAAATATTTTTCATTACAGGGTCATACTATTCCTTCATGAACACTTCTGTTGATTTATGATGTAGTATAATGCAAGGAGTTTATATTCTTCTGATGGATTCAGTTAAGGAAAATTGAAGGATAAAGTGTTTTACAGTGTACCTTGAAAATGTGCATGAGCTTAATTAGTAGAAACTAAATATTTTCCCAGTTGGAACCTGAATAAGCAAGGATGGGACATCAAAACTTTCATTAATACATTTGGGGGACCTTGCTTATTTTTTTATGAACTGGCTACATCCCTGTATTTTAATTTCTATGGAGTCAGACTCCCGAATAACCTCACTCTGAACTTACGAAACTATGCTAGAAAATGGAACTTCTCTGCAGACTACCCACCAACCTGTAAGATGTCAGAGTTTCATGGTACTGCTTATATTCTGTCTGAGAGATTTTAATAAGGGTCAACTACATTCTGACTTAGTTTTGTCTCCTCAGTGGTCTTACAGAGATTGGAGAAATGCAATTTCAAGTGAAAAAAGGGCATGGTGCGATGTATAAAGATTCACATATTAAATAAAATTCTACATTCCTTGTGCCTGAGAAAGATGGAAAAAGGCAAAAAAAGTAATCTGAGCTGAAACCGTCACAGCCTAAGAGCAGCTGAAGGTCTAATAACACCTTCCTAAAGGAGAACACCCTACAGAAGCTTTCATGAAGAGAGCACAGTATCCCTCAAGTCTTCATTTTTGCCTTTCAACATACTAATAGCGTTGCTAGCTTATCGAGAAGCAATTATGGCATAAGAGTTTAAAAGCATGCAACACAATTGTGAAGCAAGGAATTAGGATCATTAGGTCAAAAGTTAGCTGGGGTCAAATGACATTTTACATAATACGCTAAAGAGACAAAGATGCATGGTGTACTGAACAGGCTGGCCATTCCATGTAGACAGTTATTCACTATTCTGCACTACCTTTAACATTCCATTTATTAACTATTGATAGGGTTACAAATATTTGTGTATTTCTAGTTTTGATTTTGATAACTTTAGCCATAGGCTCTTTTGCTAGATTAAACTGACAACTGACAATAAGGTATCTCCTTGCTACATATGTATTAGCTCCTCAGGTTACTCCATAAATTTATCTTCATTAAAAAAATGGTTGATTTCTTATATTTGTACTAGAAATAATGTTCCCACCACCCAAATACTTGCGGTTTCAGTTTTCTATATCTAAAACGGTATTAAAAATCTTGCCAAATATGGGCATCAGAACCAAACTCTTCCAGTGCAGTCTCACACAAGCATTGTTTTCCCCATAATACTTTTTAGCTACTTAAAGAAGGAGATGTGGAAAATTTTCTCAGATTGTTTATTTTTACTGAATTAGACATCAATAGTAGAAACGATAAATTATCCAGTTCACTTAGAGGCTAGCAGGTAGCTCCTGTTTGTGACTTTTTGAATTATTATAAGGCTGCTTATGTCATGGTTATTTCTGAGAGAAAAATAGAGCTGTCTTTGAAAGAACAACTTCTCCCTTGGAATTTTGCTTTGAACTGAAATAGTTTAAAGAAAAAGTAGATTTTAGATCAATTTTTGTCAGGAGGGGGGTTTTTGGATGCTAAAATCATATTCAATGCATTGCTATTGTCATAAATTGTAACTACAGTTGTGTAAGCTTACATTCAGTTCTATCTCATTACTTTTTCCTTTTTCCTTATTCTATACTCTGAATGCCATTCATCTTAATGGAAGTTTCAGAAAAAACTTTATCAAAATGTAATACACATTTTGGAAAAGAAATGGAATACATCCCGCAAGGAGATGTATTCATCAGAAAGTTTAAAAATGAAAGACATGGTTTTGAATCTCTTTCAAACATACGAAACAAAGATCTTTGTAAAAGCAAATGCATGTATATGAACACTCACTTTAAAAAAACTTACTAAAATTTGGAATCTTTGCAAAAAATATAAGACATCACAGATAATATGGTAAAAATTTTCCCTTAAAAAAAAAATTACTTGTCTGAAATATTTTGCACCAAAGAGCAAGAACAAATATCTGTCATTTGTGACTTCAACTAAAACCAAACAACAGAAACCAATGAGAAAGGGGGGGTAAAGCAAAATCTATCAGCACTCTGATAAAATTTAAGAAACTGCAGGTTCAATGCACCAGTCAGAGATATTACTACACAACAGCATACAAGAATGATGATCCAAACCATGCATGCACTCAGCCAAAAAGGAAACGCTCACTCAAAGGTACCCAGAAGAAATAATTGCTTGGCCAGGGCTTTGTGAGGGCTCACTCAAGGATATAGCCAGAAGAAATAATCACTCACAAAGGAAGAGGTGAGGGCTCTCAGTCTAGGGAAATTTCCTTAGATTGTGTCCATGATCTAAGATGGGAGATTCCAATCACAATCTTGCTGCTTCAAGAAGACACCTCAAAGTGGTTCTTTGGTGGGGGCCCCATTTGTAACCTAGTTATATTTGGGCTTTTATCATTTATGAGCAGAGTCCAGAAGCTTCTCAGTGCCTGAGGCACTTTGTTGTCTGAGGACCCTGTCAGTCAATCAAGCGAGTCTTGTCCCTCCGGCTCCTCCAGCCAAAGGGTGTACATGATGGTGTCACTGTGCTCTGGTGGGGAGGGAGGTGACAGTAGATACCTGACCAAAGTGCATATGTAACAACACCCAGACAGCCACAATGGGGTACAAAAGGCACAAAAATAAGGTGTGAAAAAGCCAGTAGCTCCCGCGTTTAAATCTTGAGACCTTATGAGAGTGTGTGCAACTGCGACATCATTCCTCTCCAATAGTTCTCACACCACCACATGCTCATTCACTCATTTTAAAGTGAACTGGAAGCTTCACAGACAAGCTATGTTCAGAGTTAAAACATAGGATAAGTTCTTAGATTCACCCTTATTCTTCTTTACTTATACCTAAAGATATAACAGGCCAATTGACTAGCCATTACATGATGGTTTATGATAAGCCAGCTCTAATGAAAACAAACCAAATACAGCAAATTTGATGTGGTATGCCCCTCCTAAACCTCATCACCAAACTGTCTATAGGTATCTGGCAATAAAAAGTAACTCCACAACAGGTCATACAAAGACAGCATGGAAAATATTTAACTACCACTGCAGTGTTTTTCACTCTGATGGACCAGAAATATAAAGCAGAGGATGATTTATACAGCAGTTACCAGCAAGGGAACTGCTATGATGTTTCTGATGTTTCTCTGAGTTTTTTTAATCCTCTTTTTTTTTTTTAAATGAAAATGAATATATGATTCAGTTACATGCTAGATGCATAACGTAAGACAGACGCTGTAAAAAAGGCCAAGGAGAAGAGAAGGAAGAAAAAGAAATAAGATGTTCAAGTTCAGAAGGATCAGGCTGAAGTGAAAATACTGTATTAGGGATGGTGATCAATGACTACATCCACCATGTTCTTAAAGGTGTAAAGACATTACCTTTGACTACAAGACCGATCTAGTAAAAAATATTGAAAACAGTTATTTAAATAGAGGAGGAGAAGTTTTTAATAAGTGTAGTTCCAAACAACTCTGTGACTGTTCTAATTTGGACCAGTGAAAATATCACTCTTTAATGTCAATTGGAATTTTAAGGAAGAAGATAAAAAGGAAAGACAAGAATGGGCAAGAGAGAAGAATAAAAAAACACAGAATCGTGAGTCTGGCCTACCTTTCAAGAACTATTTAGTTGTTGATACAGTCTATCAAGGAAAGGTAAAAGTAAAATCTGTGCAGTTGCTAAAACTACACACAGAAATGCTGAAAAATAGTTCATAATTCCAGTACAAAACTAGAACTGAAATTATTTTATTTTCTGTAGCGTGTTTTAGGTTTCTATAGGAAAATGAATAAATGTATGATCTGCAGGCTGTTTTACTATTTTGAACTATAACACTCATTATAAATAATGGAAAATCTCATAGCAGTATCTTGCAACATTCTTCAAATACGGATGTAAAGGTGTCGAATGCCACTGCACCTTGCTAATAAGTCATTCAGACTCTAAAGGTAACTGTAGGTATAGAATCCAACCTCTTTGCCTGAATATTAAATACTTGTTAAACAGACATTTACAGACAAAGGAAATTCACCATGTGTTTCTGAATTACTAAGCATTATATTAATATTCAGTTGGTGAGCTGCTGTGTAAAAAGAAAGACCTGCTAGAGGCTTAAAATGCTAAAAGCATGTCTCCATTTACTGTAACTGCATACTAAAAGCACTGCTCTGTCATACATTAGAAAGAAAAGTTCAAGAGCCATTATAATTTAGGAGAAATCCAAATGCAAGGTACTTGGTTTGAGTTCTTAGAATTAATTGAAGTCATAAGCACACTAAAGGAAGGAAAAAAATCTTTGCCTACATGAATCTATAGTACTTTGCTTCTTAAAATTATATCTCTCTTGGGCTTTTGTATTAATCAGTACTTGAAAAGATTTCTGTTAGAGACGAGTGAACTGTTCTGGTTAAATTGAAAGCTGATTCAAATCTTTTGCCATTGCTTGTGCTTTTGGAACCATACTCAGTAAAATTCAGATATGTTTGGCTGAATATATCTTCCTAGGGAAAACAGGAGAAAATTATAGCTTCTATTACACTTATGTGGACAGCATGTCTAGGGATGGGGTCAATGGAAAAGGGAAATCCCATATTCTGTGTTTAAAGGTATATGGTGGCCAACACCAGGAAACCTGCATTGATAGGATGTGTAGGGGATGTATCGTTGAAAGGATCAAGCTTGAAAATTGTATCATGTGTTCAAGTAATATGATACATGGGGCATGCTCCTCTCTCTCTTACCAGAAACAATTTCAGGAATAACATTTAGAGGAAGTGCCTTTCCTCAGCATTCCCACAATTTTGGGCAGGACATTGCATTCATCATCTGCCGTATATGGGCTCCTTCAAGAGAGGGAATGAAGGAAAATTTATAATTCAACAAACATTATCAGAACCATTACTGTATCTCTGAATGACAGGCTTCTACAAAGAGTGAATTATGCTCTTCTGAAATAATGTAGCCATAAGATTTCTGCAGCAAATAGTGTATAGAAGTATGTATACTGTAAATTCATAATTCACAGTTTCAAGACTTGTGCCAGGCAACATCTCCTGCTGCTCTCCTTTCCCTCTTCTTCCCCACCTTCTGCTGATTAGCTTTGAGACAGGAAGGAAAGGAATATTTGGAGAGAGGGATGAGTTAACCCTGAACGCGACATGCACCCTGACTCAACAGATGAGACCAGGTGTGAGTTAACTCTGGGTTAATTCTGCGCAGTTATGTGAAGTGAATGACAGACAATCACTCCAGAGGTCCAATTCAATTATGAGTTTTACTAAAAGTACATGTTGGAATATTAGTTACAGTGAATAGTGGCTTGACAAAAGTATAATAGAACTTATCAACACAAACTTATCAACACATTAACAGCAAAAGTCCTACTACAAGTGATGTATTGGCAACCATTTGTAGCTATAATATGAAATTTAACCAGAATCCAACAGCAGAGCTTAAAGTGATGTTACACTTATGTTCAAAAGGAAAAGAGGGAAACAGAATGGTAGAGAGGGAAGGAAAACTACGGTATAAGAGAGAGAGAGTGTGTAATATACCAAGGAAGGAGAGACAAAGAAATGGGGGTATAGAAAAAAGAAGAGGAGGAAAGAGCAGACAGGAAGGAAGAAAGAAAAGAATGAGGCATCCAGTCTCCCTTACAGCCCTGCAGTGTGGACAATGATGTATGGCCTCCAGTGTTCCACGGCGAGGATGCTGGGATTTATAGTTCAGGAGCACAGCATCCTCCGATGTCTGGTTCAGTTCCCCGAGGTGAGGCTGGTCCTCAGGATTCCCTCAGTGGATTCCCTCAGTGAGGCTGGTGCGCTGAGGGTCCCCAGAGTGATGGATTCCCTATCTGTGCTGTTTTAGGTGGGCTTTTTTTTTTTTTTATAGCTCTCCAAGTAAAGGAATGTCTGCAGGGGGAAAGGGGTAATTGCAAAAGATCGACAAGTGCACAAGTCCTGGGCCATGTTAAAGGGTCTCAGCTTTTCCCCTTTGTGTGCCAGGCTGGGCATATCAGAAGATGGAGCTATGTGCCCTCCAGCACTTCCTCCACCTCTGGTATCCGTCAGCCGACCTGGACTGTGGCTTATTTTCTTGTTGTTGATATGTAAATCGCAGTTCCCCCTATACTGAATGTGTTACCTCCTGTGGCTGGCTGAACTAGCTTTGCCACAATGTTTTCAGCCATGATCCTTATCAATACACAACAGGCAGACAAGTCAAATCAGTCACATGCTCTAGTAATCATGCTTAAACAACACCACAGGAGAAATCTTTCAGGCAGTTGTAAGTAAGGAGAGTGCTTTGCGGATGTAAAGTTCTTCTACTTATAGGAAAGAACAGGTCACCAACTCCTGCAACAGTGTAAAGCTGTAGACATCAGCAAACAGTGCTTGCTGGTCACTTTGTTTCTGAGGATTTCATTACCCAACAACATATAAGCAAGCACATACTTTCTGATGCCAATAGGACACAATTATTAACTGAGAGACATACAAATTTTGTGCAAATCATATGCAATTCATAAGCAAAATCTGATCTATCTGCTTTATAATCAACATTACACGTGCAGGCTCCTGTTATATAATGGTTTAGTATTATAGTAGTGTTAGTGACAATGTTATTACCATCAGTGTCAGTCTAATTGATCTAGAAACTTACAATAGTTACAACATACTCATCAGTATATTTTGTATATCTATTCAAATATTAAGGAAGGCTTTTTTTTTTTTTTTTTTTTTTCCCTGCTACCAAGAAAGGAGAATGAAAAAGCATGAACAAAACTGGCATTTTGTTTCTTCTGAGGTAGCATGTCATTTTCTCTGTAGTCCAGTTTTTAAAAGAAGCATATAACTGTATTGCCTCAGGAAGCACCAAGAAAATATATTATTCTACCACAAAAACATAATTTCCTCCCTGTTCTCTCATTAGTCCCAGAGGTTAACAATTTGCTACTAGCTCTGAACAATGTCAATTGCTGTCTCAGCTACACTGAACACAGCATGGGACTTTGAGGGAAAGAGAGGAAGAAAATCACAGTTCCAGTTTTTCTTTTGTCCAGTTTCCTCCTGGACGCAGTGATTAAGCAAGCTCTAACACTTGCTCTGTCCAGAGTAGTTATTACAGCGAAGAGGCTGGGAAGACAGTTTGAAATGTTATGTCTCAACATAAAAAAGGGTAATAGACTGAGACCCAGAATAGTTATCAATTTATACACACTGAATTAATGATATTGCACATGTGACATAAAGCCCATCCCTCAGAATCCTTGTAGTTCATATTACTTCTATCTTAATTTGAAATTCTCTAATTTATAAAAATTTCTGCTTGGGGTCACTTATTCTTGTTTGGGGACTATGAGAGTTTTCCTGCTCTTCTCTCTTCTTCTCTTCTCTTCTTTCTCTTCTCTTCTCTTCTCTTCTCTTCTCTTCTCTTCTCTTCTCTTCTCTTCTCTTCTCTTCTCTTCTCTTCTCTTCTCTTCTCTTCTCTTCTCTTCTCTTCTCTTCTCTTCTCTTCTCTTCTCTTCTCTCTCTTCTCTTCTTTTTTTCTCCCCTTCTCCTCTCCTCTCCTCTCCTCTCCTCTCCTCTCCTCTCCTCTCCTCTCCTCTCCTCTCCTCTCCTCTCCTCTCCTCTCCTCTCCTCTCCTCTCCTCTTTCTTCTTTCTCTCTCTTCTCCTCTCCCTCTCTTTGTCTTCTGTTCTAATATTTGGGGTTAAGCCCCAGAATTACCACAGAATACTTGAGTAAGAATTAGTTAACAGTCCTGATGATTATACGACCAGAATATAATACATTTCACTTTTCTACACATGTATTGATGTCACAGCTCTGAAACAGCAAAAAAAATGGTTAGTTAATGTTGATCACTAAGTTGGCAGACATGAAACTGAATACACAAGAGGATGAGACCATAAGGCATTGCCATTGTTCTTTTCCCAATCAGCTTAGTTAATCTGCTGTACTCATAAATACGTTATGTAGGAACAGATCCAAATACCATGCTAAGTGTTTCAGAAAGCATGACACCTTTGAAATCCAATCTTCATCTTTTACCAAACATGTACAACATCATTAGACTGTTCTAAGGACAGAGTATAAAACAGGGCTGTGCTTTAGACCTCAGAAATTTTTCAGTGGAATAACACTGTCAACTTATATTTGTCATGGTTTAACCCCAAACAGCAACTAAACACCACACTGCTCACTCACTCTGTCCCCCCTGTGGAATGGGGGAGAATATTGGAAGAGTAAAAGTAAGAAAACTCATGGGTTGAGATAAAGATAGTTTACTAGGTAAAGTAAAAGGTGTGCACAGAAGTGAATCAAAGCAAAGAATTCATTCACTACTTCCCATGGGCAGGCAGGTGTTCAGCCATCTCCATCACATGTAATGTTTACTTGGGAAGACAAAAGGCATCACCCCAAGCGTCCCCCCCTACCTTCTTCGACTAGCTTTCATACTGAGCATGACATCATATGGTGTGGAATATCACTTTGGCCAGTTTGGGTCAGCTGTCCCAGCTATGCCCTATTCCCAGCTTCTTGTGTACCTGGCACAACTTGATTTGAGAGGTTGAAAAGTCCTTGAAAATAACTAAAACATCAGTGTATTATCAACATTATTCTTATTCTAAATCAAAAACACAGCACAATATCAGCTACTAGGAAGAAAATTAACTCTATTTCAGCTGAATATAGTCCAGGATTTGGTGGAGAGTGATTAAACCTTGACAAATATCCTTCTTCTAAAGCAGCACTACATGGGAACTTATTATTCTTCATGATTAATGCAGTGAAGTGCACTCTCTAAGATGCCCGATTCAGTTGTATGCATTCAAAGAACTATCATTACTGTAATATAAGGAAAGGTCCAAGATACAACTGAATAATGGCTGTGAGTTACAGAGGAAAGGAGCTCTTGGAACAGGAAAACAAAGTGCTGATAGTGAAAAATATTCCTTTGAGCTAAATTAAACCTAGGTCTACATATCACAGTTATCACACAGAACTTCCACAGACAAGCAGCTGTGGTAGCAGACTCCAGAGGAATCCAGTTTCCTTTTTCACTGCATCTGTCATGTCAAAGAATTGTCAGTTCAAAAACTTTTCAGGTGCCAGAGAATGATATAATAACAATAATGAAAGAAAATCTGGAGATTTTATTTTCGTTCGCTTGATGTTCCTCTACTATCAACTATATAGGTGAACCCATCAGCTTCAAAACAGAATTGTTTTAAAAGAAGGACTTACAAATAATGATAATGTTGTTTTGGTTTTGCTTTGGCTTGGCTTTTTTTAAGTTCTCTGATATAAGCAGACTCTATCAATCCCAAAATGGCTGAAGGGGTATTCCAGGTCATATAATGATGTCATGCTTGGCAATAAAAAAAAAAAAGCAGAGGAACTGTTGTTCAGAGACAGGCCAAACATCAGTCTGCTTGTGGGCGGTAGTCACTTGTTACCTTTGCATCACTTCTTTCCTTCATTTATTAAGCTGTCTTTATCTCAACCTGAGCTTGCTTGCTTTTGATCTTCCTATTTACTCCCTAGTCCAGTTGTTGGGGTAGCACGAGAGTGGCTGTGTGGGTGCTTAGCTGCTGCCTGAGGTCAAACTACTACAACTGTTTAAATTTTTGGCAGGGTTGCAGGCAGGTGTGTAGACTGTTGGCCTGGCCCTGGGCTGAGGTTAAGTTAACTGCATGGGGTGTGAGAAACTGCAGGACATGACATGATATGAGAAATGGCTAGACATGATAAATAGCAGCCTGAGAAACTGCCAGGAGTTACAGACAGTACCACAAAGGACAGATGGATCTTAGAGGTTTGCAAGAGGATTAACAGAAAAGGGCTGAGCCTTGCAGACCACCATACCACTGTCATCCATGTAGTAACAGCTAAAATACCAAACTGGATATGGATGTCACGATGCTGGGACTGAAGGTGAAAAAATAAATAAGGACAGATTTTTTATCTGAGGGGACAAGTATGGTGAAAAGAAGGTCAACAATGAGAAAAAGTGATAACAATGTACGTAAGTAATTTAATTGGTGTTGTTTGGGGGTACTTGTCAGGCAGACCTGTGTTTGACTGACTAAACCACAAGGGGCAGAACGTGACTCACTGAATAAGCCCCTACAATGGAAGAAGATCCAGTGGAGATGGGCAAGGGGGATGTGCCCATGAAGCTCAGAGAACACAAAGAAGCTCTCTTTATCTCAACAAACTGGACTGGAGGATGGCCTTTTTTGATAAACAGCTATCAACAGTTAAGTATTTCAGCTAGTGGTATAAATGTTTCTCCCTGAGCTGATTAAAGGAGTGTGAAGTGTGGTGTCCCCTCACCAATATTATGGGAAAAACTCCAGGTCCCCTGGTTGCGAAATCAAGTCAGACACCTGTGTTACAATCAGAACAGGTTTGTTGTTCTGCTCCAGGCTGTGCTGGTCAGGCCAGGGCTGATCACTAGGGATTTCCAAATGGTCCCAGTCACATCCATTACCTTACAGTCAGGTTTTTCCCCATTTCCTCCTTCTAGATAAATAATTTTCATACATTAAACTTTTTTTCCCATATGCTCCTATTTTACTGATTTTACATCCTTGCTTTTTAATTTTGACCTTAGACATCAACACCTTGATTAACTAGGAGCACTAGTTTCATTATTTTTTGACACCTTTGGCTTAGATTCAGGTCCTGGTGCTCCCCTCCCCCGATTTCTTTAGTTTCTGCCTTTCTTGTCTTAGTAGCTTAAGCCCAGGTATGGTGCGCCCAGCTATTTTTGCCCTTACATTTTCTGCAGAATCCAGAAATTTCTCATCTTGATACCCTGTTAGTCTGGCCATGGGACAGGACTAGCTGTCTGCATCCACGCCTTAAGAAAGACCAAAGAGGTTTTCAAGCTCAAAAGAAGGTCTGCGAATAGAAGCTAGAACAAATAATGTTCTCTAAATAAAGAAATTATATTGCAAATTTGTAGGACAAAATAGAAGTAAATAATTTTCTTACTTCACAATTTGCCCTTTTGGGTTTCCAGAATGGCTAGTAGCATTGTCTGCCTCTGCTTCACATCACTGTTTGCAAACTCCTCTTTCCTAAGTGTGCCTTATACTTCAGAAGAAACTTCTCAGTTCCTCTGAAGGGTTCATGTGACTCAGTTTTCACATAAATTTAGCACAATTCAGAATGATAAACCAAGCTTCCTTGATTATTACAGTCTATCACAAATACTTACTGTTTTTCTACTCTAGCCATGGTCACTATTAAAGAAAGTATGTGAGTGTGCCCAACATATTTTATTTATTACATCATATATTTTGTTTAGTCCTTAGCAATGACCACCTTAAATAGTAGTTTCTTGTCTTTTAATACTTGCCTGTAAAATCCCATATACACTAGGGATATATTTATCAGCAAAAACAGGGGGAATAGAAAACAAAATCCATCTTGAAATATTAGTCGTACCTAACTTTATATATGAAATAATAAAAGGCTTTAAACAAAATTATGCAATATTTTTATGGTGTCTTTACAGAACACTATTAAAAATGCATATTAAAATTAAGCAAAGAAGCATGAATGCTGGAGAAAACATTATTTTCTATATGTTTCGTAGGCAATTATTTTATTTCTTGTGAAAGGCATTAAAATGAATTCTGCACTCACTAATATAAAAGATTAAGTAATTTCAGAAATTTTTAGTGGGACATCTGCATATTACCTTTGCATATGAGCTTGGTCAAGTTCCAGACTTCATTACTGAAAAAGTAATTTAAAAAATTGCATAAATTATCTAAATATTGTGCACAATATCTAAATCTGATGAATAAATATCTAGTATCTCATGAAAGTTTACTATTGATTTTGTAGATATTGTGTTTTATTTAGAAAGACCCCAGTAAGATTCTCATCTTGGGGTCTGGAAACTAACTGATAGACACTGCATAATTGGTTATGGTGTCTAAAAATGAGATTCACCTATCTCAACATGTTGATCTAGTAAATATGGAGACAAACTTATTTCTGCTGCTCACTAACACTAAATACACAGCTGTTGTAGCATAGTGCTGATAGGAGCTCCTCCCTAAGCAGAAGAGAAAAGACACACAATGCAGAAAACATTACTTTCATTTCATCCAAACCAATGGTTTTATATATCACAAAATGTGAATAGTATCATTTGTGTCTCTTCAGCCTGCAGACCAGGGAGTATTACTGATTGCAGCTCTTTCTGTTTTATTAGCTGATGATTTTCTGTGTTATGCAAACCAGTGACATGATCATTAGTAAGAGGAAGCTACCTCTCCCTTTTTCTAGCTGAAAAACAGGCTGAAGTTCACACAGTTTCTGTCTTTCTCCCTCTAACCCAGTTGTGGCCTTGTTTGTTTCTTTTTTTTCCAGTCAAATTGTATTATCTTTAACAAGCAATGTTTAGGTCTCCTGAAGCACTCTATCCTGATGGTTGGAGAACTCTCCAGGAGTGAACAGATGACAATTAAATCCCACTGCAAAGAAATTTAGCCTAGGTATCCTACAGTTTGTGCAACTGCTTTTGTGTAAAGGCTTTTAATATAAAGTAGAACAATCACCTTCTAGATGTGCTTTGCATGAGGCTGGCAGGCATCCTAAGACAGCATTTCCCACAGTTCTAGTGTGCTCCCAGTGTCTTCCATGTCTAGCTCCTTACACAGTGGTTTTCATTTTGACTAGATGTCCTACTAAACAGAAAATGCCTGCTATCACTTTGAAATTTTGTCATACTCATGTAAAACAGCCGTTCAGAGCACAAGGCATTAAAGAAAAAGACCTTAGAGGTTTCTATTGTGTAGGTTTAAATTTATTCCGTTTCTTTGCATTGTTAGTGGTTACTAATTAAAATTTCAAATCCAAATTCCACTGTTCACTAATAACCATATATAACAGTGTTCCCATAGATTTCTGAAAACAGTGTTCACCTTTAGCAATGACAAAAAGGTCATCTGTCATTCACAGCAAGAAATATTAGAAATGTTGTGAGTTTCAGTAAAGTTAGAAGGTCAAAAGTTACTTGTTGAGTTTTTGTTTTTGTTTTGGTTTGGTTTGGTTTTTTTCCATCTGTTTTATGTTCTGTCATTTTTAAGTCTCTTTTTTGCTTTTTCATATAAATTTGCAAGGTTGATATAACAATTAGCTAGATAGGAGAGAGGCTAATTACTCTGATTTACTCCTGAGACACAGCAGAACCCTGTAATGAAAAGCAGAGCCAGATATGCGTAAAAAAGAAGCAAACTGAAAAAATCAGCTTTCATGAGTTTAGAAAAATCACTGGAATTTAGCACAGAAGTAATATTGGAGTAGTAGAACAAAAAAACCTATCTGAGAATTAGCTGAAACTCCAGGGCAAAGAACATAGCTTACACTTTTTGAGAAGGCCACTTATGTGGAATATTACACACTTTTTATGGAGGGCACATAAGTGAGGAACATGAACTATAAGAAAAGCTTGAACTATTTCTCAGACAGTGTAGTGACAGTGATGCTAGGGCATATTTTTTTCTAATGAAACATCTACAGCTGCAAGTTTGTGTAATATGTAAGTAACAACTTCTCTACATAACCACTGAAATTAGAAAGCTAGGTAAAGGAGAACTCATTACCGTGGATCAAAGACGTCAAAGACTTTATTTAAATATTATTCAATAAGGCATATTAAAACAAATAAAAATTGAGCCAAGATCTTAGTGGAGCTGGATGAAGTAGCATATATTTTGCATCATAAATTGGAATCAAAACATGAAATGTCAATATTTTTTGAAATGAAACACTATTAAAGTATTACATTTTGTCTTGTCAAAACATTTTTGTTTGATAAAGTCAAAATATTTTGTACAGATAAGATGAAAAAGTTTCATGTCAGTGATATCATTTAGAATATAATATACAATAGTCAAAATGAAGATACCAATATGAAGTGTTTTGACACAATTGAGGCATTATGTTATGGAAATTCTGCCTATTCTGTAGTTTTGAAGTGTGGGAGAGAATCTGTCAGAGCACAATATAACGGTGAGAAAAGAACTGTCCTGAGAAAAGTATTAGCAAGCAAATGCTGTTATCAAAAGTTTTAAACTGTGACATGATAATTTCTATCAAAGTTACTAAAATAGAAGGTCTGGTGTTCAGCATTATCAAGTGTTGATATGAATAGCTGAGAATGGACTTTTTGGGCGTTTAGTAAACACTTATTATAATGCAGGAGAGGGGAAGTGGGCAAATTTGAGAAAGAAAAGGTTGATAGTGTTTTAATAGTGAATGTGATCACTCAAACATGAGTTCTTTCTCGACTCAATGCGGACAAAACAGTTTACTAATGAAGTTTTACAGAATGGAGCAAATAAATACTACTGCACTGTTTCAACAATTATGTTATTCAAATGTGTTGCAGATGTGTTGCATCATCACTTCATTTTAGTTTTTTAACTTAAATATGATAGACAGTTCAAGTGAGAAGAATGGCAAGTGTAATGGACACTGAAATGAAACATGGCTTGTTGAGATTTATCTGATGAAGCAAACCAAACAATCTAGATCAGTGAAACCACAGAATCACACAGAATGGTTAGGGTTGGAAGGCTCCTCTTGAGATCATCTAGTCCAACCCGCCTGATAAAGCAGGTTCCCCTAGAGTAGGTCTCACAGGAATGTGTCTTGGCAGGTTTTGAATGTCTCCAGAGAAGAAGACTCCACAACATCTCTGGGCAGCCTGTTCCAGTGCTCCACCACTCTCAAAGTAAAGAATTTTCTCCTCATATTCAGATAGAACCTTCAGTCTGCCTTAAAAAATTGGGTCACCAGTTCTCAGATGAGTCATCACTGTTCATAATACTATTATAACATCACAGATGTGCATAGCACCTACAGTGTTCATTTAGAAAAATACTGTTTCAGCACCACAGAAATAATTTGTAACTTTTCACTAGCTATAATTCAAAGGAGACAATGCTCCTCAGTTCACAACACTGAAAGTGTCTGCACTACATTCCAATAAACCTTTGCCCAGGCATTTCTATAGAAAAAATAGTAGAATAATTCTCAGAAGTGTTAAGAAAATACAATGTAGTATTCTTTTGTTGTTTTGGGTGCCAATGTTAAAGAAAATATGAAGGAAGCTCTGGCTAAAACCTTGGCTGACTTGGAACCCAGTTACAAGGGTACTAAAAGGGAATGGCAGATTGGATATGCCTTTGAAAATATCATTGCCATCTAAAAGGCCAGCATGGTTTTTACACTACTTGCCTATCAGGAAATGAAAATACATTTTGTCTTTGGAATATTTAGTCTGATTCCCTACCACCAGGCAGCTGTTTAGCCATCTTAAGTGTGTAAGGTTAGTGTACAACAAGATTTTTTCAGGATAGGTTTTTATACCAGTTGTGTTCAAGTATATACAGTCATGGCAGTTACATATTAGTTAATTTACACAAAGATCTCCATTTGGGAAGTGTTAAATTATTTGTACATTCACACAATAAATTATTAAAGCAGTACTGTAATGGAAGCTATATGGTCTTCTGGAAAGATTCCTTTTCAGTGAAGTGCAACATGCCATGTCTTCTTTTCAAAATGAAGTCTTCATTGGCAAATTTACCTGATCTGAAGGTATAGAATGAATTGAGATTCCCTAAACTAAAATAAATGAAAACATTTTTAAAAGCATGAAAAATAAAAAAGAGCCATTTCAAACTGAATTGAGCTAATTTTAAGAGTACATTTTTTCCCAATTAAAAAAAAAAAAAAAAAAAAAAAAAGAGTTTCTGCTTCAGTATTGGCTTTACCTGTTTTGCCTTCATTTATTTTCTTTTATCATCTTTTAGTTTGGTGGTCAAACCATTATTCACTTCAGTATAAGTAATGTTATGAGGTTAAATATAAGAAAATATAGACACTAGTGCATTTGGGCTGTTGGTCTTTGTTTTACTCAATTTCTTTTCATTTCATGTGACCAAAAATATCAGCTAGATTGCTCTTCTTATTTGTGATATTGATATGCATGGATTTTGCACGGATTTTTCACACACAAAAAATGATCTTTGAGTTTTGCAGAGTGATTGACTACTTTAAATTTGAAAGGCAATAAGTGATAATAATAATGGAGCTAAGTAGGTACCATTTATATAGGTTCTAATCCAAGTATAAATGAGTTTTAAGGTAAGCTATTTTATTGTTCTTTTATCTAGATCCCGAGTGCCACAATAACCCATTCTATAGAGAGGGCAATTAAGCATGAGACTGCAACTAAATAGTCATGAGTTGCTAGAAAATACATTGGTAACCAGTGAAATCTAAATAAAGTAACAAAGGTGATTTCCCAATGCTTGGACTACCATTCACGGTGAAAATATTAAGGATATTAAAAAAATTATTTGTGGAAAATACTGTGGACTAATGGAATCTAACCTGGCTTGTTGCTTAGATATGTGGTAACTGACATGCAAAATAGTGTTTAGTTGTCCTTATAACAGCCCTGCACAGTTGTTATTTATTTCAGGGCAACAAGAGCAGCAGCTGACTATTCCCAGGTCAGTGTTCTGCTCAATTTATTTTAGTCCTCTACTTAGCAGTTGAGGTTTTTCTTCTGCAGCCATTCTCTTTAATCAAGTTTAAATCTTGAAGTTCTTATCATTTTCTCCACAGACCTTTTCTTTCCACTTTTTCATATTTCTGTCAAAATAACTGACTCTTCAACTGAACAAGAAGCTATAATACTCTCTGATCTATGCTACCTGGAATAGGTGCAAAACTAATTTTTGGCTTAAAGAGAAAATATTTCCTGTCTTACTGTGGTAGTTGCACATCCCCCTGAGATCCCAACCCTTCAATAGGGCAGTTAATGGCTCTTTAGCAACTTTTGTGCCCAGCTGTGCCTGTGCCCATGTACATACCTAAGATGGTGCTGACAGTCACTCCTCCCGTAATGCGGGGCAGGGTGACTTCACCTTCTCCCGGCTTGAGGGGGCAGGAGGGGTGGGACCCTAAGTCGATTGACAGGGTTCTCAACAAAGGAGGTGTACAGAGAAACTGAGAAGCTTCTGGACCATATTGTAATGCCCACATCCAGAACTGACCAGGCTATAAAAGGGATACCTGCCAAAGACCCCCTCTGAGTGGTCTTCTCAGAGCAGCAGGACTGTGAACTGGAGCCCTCCCCTTAGAATGGGACACCACCTAAGGAAACTTCCTGGTATTGAGAGTGCCTCACTGTGGTGAGTACTTATTTTTTCCCTCTGTTGCATATATCCTTGAGTGAGTCCTTGCCTAATCCAGGCAAGTGATTATTTCTTCTGGGTACCCTTGAGTGAGAGGCTCTCTGGTTCTGTTTCTTGTGAGTGAATCCGTGAATGTTGTGGATCCTCATTATTCTTATGTTGTTATACCCCATTTATCTCCTCAACTGATATCTGAGCCTGTATTTTACATTGTTGGAGTGCTAAATAATCATAAAAACCCTGTTTCTAGTCAGTTTATTTGCTACACTTTTCTGGCTAGAATAAAGTCTGTTTTGGAACTTGTTGTCTGCCTAAAATTGACTTTTGGGGTGCCTCTGTGACAGCTACATCAGGAAAAAAAACAAGACCTTCTAAAATCTCTTTCATTCTTTTAATGAAAGACAAGAAGAAAAAAAGGACTATCACACAGTTATGGATGGTCACACTTTAATGTTTGTTTCATATCACTTATATATGAAAAAGTTAGGCATCATTCATTTTTTTTTGTCATTCTCCAAAGAAAATATCTTCATGACTGTACAAATGCAAGCTTCCAGGTTTGATTTCTTTCTGCTGGATCTGCTGTATCTCATGTAAGTAATTTTCCCATTGGAACAAATTGAATGCATGTTACTTTGGGGAAAAAACAAGTGAAAGTACTTATCACACAATTTATGCAGATGCTTTTTACTCTAACCACAGATTCTCCCCTGAATCCATACACATCTCCCAATAGCAAATTTAATTAAAACTGATACATTCCCACCAAAATTTTAGGTTTAATTGACCATTATTGTCAAATAGCAAACAGCTTCATCCAGCTATAAGTATTGTATTTATTTCCTGTATCACAGTATTCATTTTTTTGAAAAACCTAATTACCACTAAATCACTTTGTAATCAACATATCAAATCCAATCCATTCATTCTGCAGAAAGATGTGCAATTCATACACATATATACATGTCTAATATTACTCAATACAGTTGTGCTATTGTTTGTAAATTTTCAACTTTTACGGTGGCTTACAGTTATACTAGTAGCTGAATTTCACTCCTACTAGGAAGTAGGACTAGGACTAAGGAAATCTTGCAGGTAGTTTATGCCCAGCTCAGTTAGTATAATGGCACAGGGTACATGAACTTCTAACCCCATGAATCATTTAAAACAAAAAAAAAATATTCATAGGTAGAAAGTACAATGTATATAATTAACTTAAAAAGAGCTTTGCATACTTTCCCATTCTCCTTTGGTAAGGTAAACTACATTTCTTGTAAACTCAGGCAATTTTATTAAGAACCTATGGGCTACTAAAAGATGTCCCATGATACAACATTCCAGACAGCAATTCAAATCAGTTTTCTTTATAAGAGGCACAAAACACCATCCATCTTTGCAGTACCTTGAGGAACAATTGTACTTGACAAATGCCCCTAACCAGCTACGGTGAATGGCACTAATATTTTGAGACAGACGTGTGGATGATTACAGCAAGGGCAGCAGCCTTTTGCTCCTTGTCTATGTGATTCAGCCTGAAGCCAGGGTTGGACCTGCTGGAAAGCAGCATTGCAGAGAAGAACCTGGGAGTTCTGGTTGACAACAGGTTGACCATGAGTCTGCAATGTGCTCTTGTGGCCAAGAAGGCCAACTGTATCTAGGGTGCATTACGAAGAGTGTGACCAGCAGGTAGAGGGAGGTTATCCTGTCCCCCCTACTCTGCCCTGATGAAGCTGCCTCTGGAGTACTGCATCCAGTTCTGGGCTTCCCAGTTTAAGAAAGATAAGGAAATACTGGAGGGAGTCCAGAGGTGGACTACCAAGATGATTAGGGGTCTGGAGCATCTTTCTTATGAGGACAGACTGAGACAGCTGTGTCTCAGCCTGGAGAAGAGAAGGCTGAGAAGGGATCTCATCAATGTTTATAAGTATCTCAAGGGTGTATGTCAAAAGGATGAGATCAGACTCTTTTCTGTGGTGCTCAGTGACAGGATGAGGGGCAATGGGCATAGACTGAAACATAGGAGCTTCCATCTGAATATGAGGAGAAAATATTTTACTTTGAGGGTGGCACATCACTGGAACAGGCTGCCCAGAGAGGTTGTGGAGTCTCCTTCTCTGGAGACATTCAAAACCCACCTGGACACATTCCTGTGTAATCTGTTCTTGGTGAACCTGCTTTAGCAGGTGGGCTGGACTAGATGATTTCCAGAGAAGCCTTCCAACCCTAGACATTCTGTGATTCTGTGACTACCACTGCTGTGGTATAAAAACATTTGCTCCAAAGAAAATCACCTATGAGTAAACTTCGGATTTTTTTATCTTGTAATCTTGACTGCATTCTGTGCTACTGCGTGACTGAACAAAGAGGAAAAAGAAAACATAAATGTCAGGACCCTGGTCTGAGACCAGGATCTTGAGAGATTTCTTAGGTCTTCCAAAGTGAGACATACTGAATATGGTTAGAGAACAAAGAAGTCATGTACATGCAACACAAACAGGCCACTTTATATCAGGCAGAGCTAGATTTAATCAGAACATGTTCAGCGTCTGCATTTTCAGGTACAGGGCAGCTGGGTCACAGAAGATTGACATATTACTCTTCCAAAAATCTTTTACAGAAGTACAAACTCCTCAGGAACTGACCAAACACAACTTTTGGGGAAGAAAAAGCTATAAGTGGATGCTTAGTCATCTCATCATCCTGCAAAAATTATAGAAAAAAAATTGAAAAAAAAGGAAATTATCTGCCCATCCTGAAAATCTCTTACTTTGTAACAATTTATTGTTACTGTAAGCTGAAGAAAGCAGTAGTTTTCCAACAACATAACATACAAAATTACAATTTATTTAAATCTTAGGAAGTTTACAATATATTTTGCATTCTGGAGTCCTAGTCAAAGATTAGGAATAGTAGATGCCAGTTAAACAACTTAGCAAAACCTTAAATAGAATGGAAATAAGAATTCCATTTTATATTAATTATTGTTTTCTGAGCAAGACTGAGTTCAAGTAACGTGAATTAGCAAAAAAATACAGTAGTCACACTGTGTAACACTGAATCTAATACAGGGAAATTATTTATGAAATATACCACATTTGTAGTCCCTAGCTTTTTGATTCAATGGACTCGTTGCCAAAGATTCTATAGCAAAGAGGGATTTCTTTATGACTTTGGCAATATAGGTTAACCTTATACGGGAGACCATCTCTAAATATGAGTCCAGAAACCAGTGATTCCTTATCCTTTTAACTGACAACATGAGCAACACTGTGAACTTGCTTTTTATGGCAGAAATATCTATGAACTATGAATTTAGCTAACTCGTTTCATAATGGTTTGTTTGTTATCTGACCTGATGCAGATGGGAACTGAAAGTAAAAGAAAATTTGTAGGGCTCTGTGCCAAAATGAATATTCTTCTTTGACCTGGTGCTTCAGAATAAACACACATCACCATTTTATCCCTTTAGTAGCAAGGGAAAAAAAGCTACTTTAATCATTCAAACCATATGCAAGGTGATCAAAATAAATTCCAGCTTTCAGGAAAAATATTAATTGAAGAAAGTTCTTTAATTTAGGAAAATTAGCACTAGAATTATGGTCATCTTTTTTGAAAAAGAAAATATTGTAGGCAAATCACACGTTAAATAAATAAAAAGTTTATCTTTAAACTCAAATAATTAATCTCCTGTGAACTATTTGGAAAAAAAAAGCAACCAGCCAATTTTCCCTCATCATGAGTATTTGTATATGCAAATAGAACAAGTAAGATGTGTCAAAATATCTGCAAGTATAAGGCAGAGAGTGGTCTTTTCTGACCACTTCTTTTTCTGGGATTCAATGTGAGCCTTATTTTCTTCATTAAGACTGTTAGGTTCTAGTTAAGAAATTTACTTTCTTTAAAACCTCCCAATATTTTTCTGAATTCTGGAAAGAAACTAACATGTTTATGCTAAAAGAGAGTGTTTATGGGTTATTCAATTTTTTTTTCCCCCACAACACACTGCTTTAGCAAAAAATTCAGGAGTCCTTATAACCCTGTATATTTTAGATAGTTCAGAAAATAATTTCTGTGGTGTATTCTATGATGTATTGACTCAGACTTTGAATTTCTTGCAAGTCATATGTCCACATTATATTTACAAATTAAATTATTAACATTCCCCAGAACTACAATGAGAATGTCTGAATAGCATACTGCTTTATAATTAGCTGTTTATAACTGAACCTGAAGGAAAAAGAAAATAAAATTCATTTCACAGGTTTAAATTAATCAAATCTGATCTGTAAATGAATTTGAAATAATTGTCAAGTTTAAATAGCAATAACCAGAAATCGTTTTTTGCAAGTTATGTGAACAAATTGTTGAAAAATTTCAAAGCTATCACCCTCCAAATAATTACTTCTCAGTGTTCTAAGGTTTTAGTTGTTTTTTTAATTTAATTTTAATTTTAATTTTAATTTTTATTTTTATTTTATTTTTTTAAGTGTTAATGTCTTTAGTTAAAATGTAAATTGTAATTACAAATATAAAATATCAACCCATAATAAAACTCATCAGTTTTACTCTTTAATAATATTTCTCTTATTTATTTCCATATGCATTATTTATTAATTACGTTACTGTTCACTGTTTACTGCAGGGCGACAATAAACTGTGGCAGATGCTCTCTGTTAACCCTCCACCCTCCCCAGTAAGGAAGGGGAATAGGAGGAAAGAGAGAGAGACGAGTTGGAAAAGTTAAAAATGCTTTACTCATGCTACTAATAAATAGAGAAATTAATACAAAATTTCCAAAACCAATCTCGAATTTCCCAGGGCAATGCAGCGTTGCCCACCGCAGAGCTGACATTGCTCCAGCAGCTGTAGGGCAGGTACCCGGAAGTCCTGGGCTGGACTCATTAAAATGGAACTGGATTCAGGGATGCAGGGTCTGGAACCAGGTCTTGGATCGCAGGCGTGACAGGCAGGGTCCCCTTCAGGTGCCAGCCATGGTCGAAGAGAACGAGATCCTCGTGATCTCCCACTTTTGTAGGGTGTATGGCGTGTATGGGATGGATTACTTAGTTGGTCAATTTTAGTCACCTGTTCTGTCTGTCCCTCCTTGCAAATACGCCCCTCTCACTTAATGGGACATGCAAAATTTATCAGTAACCTTGGCTGCCATAGCAATAAGTCTAAACCTGGGCCTCTTCTGCATACCATTGCTTCTGTTAGCAACTCCAGAGAGAACAGTGTCAGAAAACATGCAGCCAAAATTCAGAAAAGTGCAGTTACTTAGAAGAACTTAGCTGAAAGAAAAAATCACTAAAAAGAACTGGTCTGGTTTTAAACAAAACCAGGACAACCACACATTCCCATGGTAGTTTTCATTCTGATGAATCAGCATATTTACAAAACTTTTGAAAATTCTTAGTGTTTACTCAATAGCACCATTCAAATTTAACATCATTAATCACAAATCATATTAAATCACAGGAGGTAAGGAAATAAGCACATTATTTCATCAGCTAATATGTTAATTTTCAAATGGCTTCAGTTTACAGTTTGTTAATTGAGATTTTACATGGCTTCTCTGTGGAGCAGAGGTTTGACAGTGGGTAATTGTGTAGCAACCTAAAATGTTCAGAGTATTTTTATGCATCTCAGGCAACTGTCCATGATGTATCTGTTGACACTGATGTTCTAATACAGCTCATTCCTGTCAGATTCTTTTAATCCTATCTGTCTGAATTGAACAAGCATTTAAGAAAAAAATATTCATCTTTATGCTGGCTCATGCTACAATTATTATGAGGGTGAGGAGTTGTAACAATGTGCTGCAGCCTGAGTATTATGTGTTAATTATCATCTTTGATCAATGTTTTGAAGCTTCACTGTTGATGGAAGGGATGGAAAGCAGCTATAGAGCATTACCATTGAGGTGTTATTCAAAGTTCACCATGTTTCTTCTTCTTTTGCTCTAGAAAAGAAGTTTTATTACATCTGATATCCTTTCATATTGTGAAAATCAATCTTTTATCTTTCAGTTAAAATCTATCAATAAAAGTTACTTTGTTGCTCAGTGCATTATGTGAGTTATAGGTATAACATATAGAAGAGTGTATGTTGATTTTAAATATATGCTTGAAGATGGTGAGGGTACTTTTACCTCTTAATATTAAGCAGAGAAACAAACTAAATCCACTTTTTTGTCATTCTGTTTAAAAGAACTTGCTGAACCTGTGTAAGAAAAAATAGAGGACAGCAACACAATAAGTTCAGAAAACTCTTTCAAGTTTTCACCTAAATCATAAGAAACTATTTTAATGTGTTTTTCCTTTAATAATAGTTTTTGCTGTTCCCTGCCATTAAGACATTTTGATCCTTAACATAAGAGGTTCTCACCTGTGCTTAAATTTTCTCCTCTATAAAAGTAGGTGTATTGATATTCAGTGATATTCAATATCAACAATTATTACTTTATTTCCTCTCTACAGCTCATAGATTGAAATTATCAGGACATACTTAATTGTTCTTCATTGTTCTGCAGTTTTAGAATGTGGTTATCTTTTCCTTACTACTTTGGTTATTGTTTTATATGAAATGCTTTGATCATTATTTTAGTTTCATATTCAGTGTTGTGTGATCCTACTTGATTTTAAACACCCATTTCCCTTCTAAAATTTCAATTTTTATAACTTTCAGGTAAATATTTGCAGTCACACCATGGAAGGTCTGTCATTCATTTTGGGATTTGGTACAGTTAAATCCTTCCCTCCCACACCACTCCAATACACAAAAGTGAGTGAAAGATAGGAATGAATTCTGTGATGAACTTCACTTTGTCAAGAACAGAAATGAAAATTATAAAAGGACTGCAAAGGAGACATATTACTGTTAGGTGTCTAAGGCCAAAAGTGATCATTAGTGAGGACTCAACTGTCAGCATAGCTGCCCATATGTAAGCCAAACTAATTCTTCAGGCAGTATGATAAATCTCTCAAACTATCTCTCAAACTGTGTCAGCAGTCAGTATATATTTCTAAGAGCTTTGTGATTTTTTCTCTGCTCAGAATTAGATGTGGAGTTTTTCTAGAAACCCAGAGCCTCTGGATCTTCCTATGCTATGTCCCTCAGAGCTGAGACAAGTCTCATGAGAGAGAATCATAAAGAGACTTTAGGAGAAATTACTATTTTGAGTATTCAGGCAGTCTTAATAACTCAACTATTCCATGATATTTTATATGTCTTGCTCTCTGTCCCCTAAGGTGGAAGAAAGATCAATCTACTAACCTACTATAAGAGAACCTGTTCTAAAAGATATTGAAAAAACAAAAGTTAGGCATCAAGGAGTCCTTGTTGGAGAAATTATGAAACCAGAAAGAAATGTGATTGTGGTAGGACTATAAGATGATAACAAGACTGAAAAAAAAACAAAATACTACAGAGCCAGTTTGCTGCAAATACTTGTTTGTCCAAATGTCCAACACTGCAACAAGCAAACATATCAGCCCATGATGGAGGAATGGAAAAAAGCAATTAAAAAAAAAATCAGCTAAAAACCTACCAAGACTTTGTTTTAAAATTATTTTCAACACATTCAGCTTTACATAATCCCATAATCCTTGCTCCTCAACTCATGGGTCATGGTGGCAGAAAACACAATGAAAAAAAAAAAAAGTAGTTGAAGGTCCATAAATTTGATTATTAACTCTATCATCAAAAAAGAATAGTGAAGCAAAGGCAAAAGATTCCTAAAAAGAAATCAACCACCGTGAAAGAAAGGCAAAAATACCTGAAAATAAGTTTACTAATTGTCATATTGGTAAATATGGTTGGAGCACCTCTCCTATGGACACAGGCTGAGAGAGCTGGGGTTGGAGACATCTTACAACAACCTTCCAGTACCTAGAAGGGACCTACAAGAAAGATGAAGAGGGACTTTTTACAAGGTTATGTAGTGATAGAAGAAGAGGTAATGTCTTATATTGTAAGAGGGGAGATACAGATCAGACAGAAGGAAGAAATTACTTGCCATGGTGAGGCACTGAATCAGGTTGCCCAGAGGAATTGTGGATGTCCCATCCCTGGAAGTGTTCAAGGCCAGGTTGGATGGGACTTTGAGCAACCTTGTCTAGTGGAAGATGTCCTTACTCATGGCAGGGGAGTTGGAACTAGATGATCTCAATGGTCCCTTCCACCTCAAACCATTCTATGATTCTATGATTACATGCAGATAACTGAGTTAGCTTTAAGTGAAACAATTTGGGTAACAAAAGCAAAATACTCTACCCTGAGCTCCAAATTGCTCTAGCAAGCCTACTGTAAACTCGTTAGCTAGTTCTGGTATTTCTTCCTTCATTGTAAGATTCATTCTGTGAGGCCTTCTGCATTAAGACCTTATTTCATAAAATACGCAGAAAAAAGTGAGAAAGATTATGGGTAGTTTAATTAATTCATTCAATAATTATATGTATGATAACAAACAAATCTTCATTAACTGGAAAGTATTAATAATAAATATTGTTACCTTCCAGACTGATGGAACATTTATGAAGGAAAATAGCAACACTACCAGAACACATGGAACTGAAATTCTGTCTTACAAGAAAAATGAGACACACATTTCAATTACTGTTTTCCTAAATGCCATTTCAACTTGCATCTAATGGATGGTTCTATATCTCTGAAAACAACGCTGTTCACCCTAAGCAAGAAATAAATCACTCTCCCTGAATGGAGGTCTGATCCTTTCAAGTGTGGGCCATATTTTCAGGCAGAACAAGATAAATTTCAGTAAAACTGATTATCTTATGAAATCCCCTTGTTGGGCCAAAAATATAATGAGATGTCATCTTTTTTCTAAGTATCAATATTCAGGGCTGATTCATGAATTCTAATTTACAGCAAATTGGATTTCTGATCCAAATACGGTCTCTAGTTATACACTTGAAAACATGCTGGATAAGACTGTCATTCAGCTAAAGATGATGTATGTTGATGTTCAAATATATTCACAAAATCTAAGATGTAATACTTCAATTAAACTTTATTAGGTTAAAAAAATAAGCTCTTCATATATTTTTAAAGTGACAATTTACTTTTATCACCGTCAAATAGACATGGAGTATGACTAGATTTGTCTAAAAAATGTAGGTTTTATACACGTTGGATTAACTCCTTAGATGTTGGATAATTTTAAACATTAGTTTAAATTATATTTCATTATTGATACAACAAATAATGAATTTTCATTAAAACTGCATTGTTAATGCATCTCTCTACATTTCCAGTCTTGCTTTCTGATAATTATCATGCATTTTCTTACTCTCAGTGAGTTGTAATGTCATAATTTTAAATCACAGAATCACAGAATCACAGGGTCACAGAATGTTAGGGATTGGAAGGGACCTCAAAAGATCATCTAGTCCAATCCCCCTGCCAGAGGAGCAGGAACACCTAGATGAGGTTACACAGGAAGGCATCCAGGTGAGTTTTGTTCAAATGCTTTTGTTCAAATGAACAAAGGTAACTAGTAGCTGTTGTGTGAAATGCTAATTACTATCTATCTTAAAACTTGAGTTTTATTTCAAAGTATAATAATGTTAAAGAATAACATCTATGCAGAGTACGTAGGACTAAACATCTTCACTACTGTTTTAAAACAAAACGGTAAGGTCTTGCATGTGTGAATTGTCACTTATTTTTAATCTGTGAAGATCCAAACTCCAGTTTTTATTTTCTTTTAAACTCATATCTTTTTAATACTTGTACCAGAATGTCTATGCAAGTTAAGAGTGAGAGAGCAAATACTTGGAAAAAACCACACCTGGGTGCTTCTCAGAGGGGAATATGAAATGCAGCAAATGTGTCCAAGTTCCACCAGCTGCTGCTGCTGCATTGCTGGAAGGCTGCTGTCCTAGGGAAGAAGTGCTGTCAATCACATCTGGAAAAGGCTGATAGAGGAGCGAATACCCTGCCTAAAAGCATTTTGCAGTAAATCTCTGTTCCTAACCAATATGTGCTATTTCTATAACTTCTATTTTTTAAATGCAAATGATGAAATATATAAATCTGTCGTCTATGTATACCAAGACCATATACCAATGAAAACCACAATTTTCTTTACAGTACAGTTGAGAAAGTGTTATCATGCAAGACCAGCTACATAGTCTCCCCAAAGTAACTTCCAGTCAGAATGAGGTTGAGAATTATTGTAGGTGATAAATTTCAGTCAACCTCATAAATAAAACTATAATTCTGATTCTGTGGATAAATATCCAACTTTGAGTTTATTGATGTCACACACACAGAAAACAGTATCAACTCATTTTTAACAGAAGGATTTCAGAAGAATAAAATGAGTTTCTGCAAGGAAACAATGTAGTGGAAATCTACTAATTTCTTACTTCAACTGTCTTGCTTGTTGAGTTTAAGTCTCAATGTTCCATGGCGGTTGGTAGAATTATAAGCATACTGGTACACTAGGCAAGTCAGAAAATTAATGAAGAGAGATGTCCTATGAAAAATCAGTTTCATGTACATATTTTTGTCTAAAAAATATTTTTAGACTCCAAAGGAACCTACCAGCTCCTGCAGATTTTTCAGTGAATATTAATGACTGAATATGTCTATATTTTCATTTTGGATGTGTTGCTCTTTTATTTGGGCCAACAAGCCTTTAGAGAACAATGTTGCCTTTCTTTTAATGACTTACATCTCTGTTGTTTGAACAGTTTATAAAAAAAGATGCTAAGGTACTTTAATGTGTTCAGAGGAGGGCAACCAAGCCCTGGTGACAGGGCTGGAAGACTATCCTATGAGGAGCAGCTAAAGACTTTGGGTTTGTCTAGAGTGGAGAAGAGGAGGCTAAGGGTCAATTACATTGCTCTTTACAGCTTCCTGAGGAGGGGAAGAGGAGAGAGAGGTGCTGATCTATTCTCCCTGGTATCCAATGACAGTATGTGTGGGAATGGTTCAAAGCTGTATCAGGGGAGGTTCAGATTTGATGTGAGGAAACATCTCTTTATTGAGAGGGTGGTAAAACACTGGAACAGGCTTCCTAGAGAGGTGGTTGATGCCCTAAGCCTGTTGGTGTTTAATAGGCATTTGGACAATGGCCTTAACAACATGTTTAAACTTTTGATCAGCCATTTTGATCAGCAATGATCACTGTAGGTCCCTTCCAACTATTCTATTCTATTCTATTCTATTCTATTCTATTCTATTCTATTCTATTCTATTCTATTCTATTCTATTCTATTCTATTCTATTCTATTCTATTCTATTCTATTCCATTCCATTCCATTCCATTCCATTCCATTCTATTCTATTCGTTTGTTCCTTTCCATTCCGTGCTATGCTATGCTATGCTATGCTATGCTATGCTATGCTATGCCATGTCATTTTTTGAGATAGATGTACAGTTTTCTTAGCTTCAGAAAGAGTCTTAAAGGATTACTCACATATAAGATCAAAAGTCTAAAACTAGAAGTCATAAAAAAGAGCTATTATCAACTCATTCATTCATTCACGCATTCATTATTTCTAAACCTTTTCATAAGAATCTAGACTCCTAATGTTTTAAGTTTTGACCTTGGAAATAATTTTACACTGCCTTTTCAGAACACTGGACTCATTTATTTTCTTGAATTTTAGTTACAAACATCAAATTTGGGGCTGGGTCACTAGATTCTTACCCAGGTGTTTGACATGCCTTTAATTCATCACCTTCTGACATACGGCAGGATCCACAAGGAGAGGCATGTGTTATTGTGGCAGCTACAAGTTACCAAATAATCATTCCAGGCAACCTAATTTTCTTAAAAGAACTATTATGCAGCCAAATATCCTGCATACACTTGTCCAGTGTTGCTGTCTTTATTTTTATGGATCAAGGTTCCTTAGATCACAATGGCCTGTTCTCCTGGGCATTTGATCACCAGGCTGCATCACAGCAACTGTGTTCCTTTAAGATTGTCTGCATTTTCTGAGATATTAAGAAATTCTTCTTAGTGATGATCCTTCGTTAGTTAGGCAACTGTTGCAGTAGGAATTATCTAAAGTAGATTAACCTGTTGATAAAATTTCTACTATTCTGGAACCAATTATAACACTTTGTTTCTCTTCTTTTTATTAAAGACTCTTACTGATATAAAGAAAGTACGTTAGTGAATATTCCTGTATAATCTACACTGAGGTAAGTTTTTAAACAAAAGGCAATATTTTTTTATGATTTGTTTACTGCATTAGTTTATTTTTTTACTGTCTCCCTATATGTTCCTGCAGAATTACAGCCTTGATTTATAGCTGTTTTGCCTTGATTAAGTTTTTTTTAATATTCTACAACGTGTGGCCCAACAGTTTAGATTTCTTTTTTTTGTAGTGGAAGTTTCCAGTTGAAATTCTCAATTTTTAAATTGTATTCTGCCTTTAAACATTTGCTTCTGAGAAGTTCTTGGATGCTTTTAAGCAAACTTCATCACATAAAAGAAATTTGTAGTAAGAAGAGTGACTTCTCCCAGCAGGAAATGCAATTTTCAAAGACAACAAGCATAGGAAATGCCTACATTAAACTATGTATTATGACAAAGAATTTGGTTTCTAGCAGCAGGAGTATCTCTGAGCTATAAGCAATCTCAAAGTTCTTTGAAACAGGAGAATATGCAATCTATCCTTTGCTGGAGATATATTTAAGAAGTGATTAGTCTTTGTAAAAGAAGGATAGATGAAACAATGGCTGCAACCTCACAAAAAGTGAACAGAGTGTGAAGCCGGTGAAAAACTAAGTGCATGATAGAAAAAATATTTCAGTAGAACATGATGTTAAAAATAATGGAGATGGATATGTCAGAATGTGAGAACAATGAAAAAAACCAGCAGTAAACGTTGACAGCAGCAAGCAAAGTGCAGAGGGAAGTAGAGAAGAAAAAAGAGAAAGTCCACAGTGTTCTGAAAAGAAAAAAAAAAAAGACAGATTTGGTTTGAAATCAGGAAGACAATTTTGGCTTCCTTTATGCTATGTGTTCTGAAGAAGTGTGGGGTTTTTTGCTTTTTATGTATATAAGAAGGACCATGTCAAACACATTTCATCACTAACTTCTTCCTGGACTCAAAGAGACTTTCAAACTGAAATTTATACTAATGAAATCAACAGAGCAAGGTGCTGTACTAGCTCAAAGACTTGTGAACAACCACTCCTATGCCTTAATTGCTAGGGTTCTGACTCATACGGTTTATCCTGTGCCAAATCTCAATCTCCCAGACAATGTATGAGCATGGCTCAAGAGAATAATGGGCCAAGGGTAGGCAGCATGAATGAAGCTACTTTGTTTTAGTGTGGAAGAGAACATAAACTTATGAAGGTGAATTAGACTGTATTGCTTGCCCCCTATCAAGCAAATAGGGCCTGACCCTTTTATTTACTGGAACTGAAATAACCTTTGAGCCTTCATAGGAATCAGCTGAAATTGGATATTATGTTACGTAAAAGGCTGATGTTGTATAGTGCCAACCAGGTATAGCTTAAACTTTGAAATTGTCTTCTCTGAAGCTGTTGATATTGCATATTAACTGGATGGAAACTATCTTCAAGGTTTCAAATATTTATTAGCTTGTTAAGTCAATTTTTAAATGCATACCTCTGATGACTGTGCAATTCATCTACTTTTCTGCAACTTCTATTAAACCAGCACTATAGGATTGGTTACTGTAATACATGTACTTCCACAGAATAAAAAAAAAAAAAAAAAAAAAAAAAGGCAAGCTTTTTTTTCCTGTGGATTCAGTTGTTCTTAACATATTCTCATCTTCAGTTTAACATTTTTTTATGCTGCATTATTCCCAAAAGAATTTAAATCAGTCTTTTTTTTATTACAAGCAATGTATATGATTTAAAGTTATGTGCAGAATATAGCTGCTTGCCCGTCCAATTTCAGGGCCTCATACCTGTTGTATACAGGCACTTGGGAAGATGGGGCAGGCTGAGGCTGTGTTCACTTGCCGCCACAAGCTGTAACGCATTTCTGTTTTCCCCCAGCTTCTGGGTTATCCCTTACAGACTGGTGGTGGGAGGATGGTCCTTCGTATCTGGTGCCATGGTTGGTTTCTGCTCTTGCACCAGGGATGGTAGACTGCGAGTCCACCAGTCAATCTCTTTTTCTGACTCTCTGATGCTCCTCAGCCTGGGCATCTCCTCTCAAAGCTCTGTCTCAAGGCTGAGCAGCTCCTTCACTTGGGCACTTCACCCACAGGTGAGCTCGTTGCTGCCATCAGTCCCCAAGCAGAAACTGGGGCACATTCTGTAGCCCTGGACCTGGACACCAGCATCTTCCCTCCCAAACTCAGTTTGGGTGGCTGCATCAGTTCTTGCAGCCAGAAGGACCATGAAGGATACTGAAGGTACTGTTATTCTCCGAGGGGATACCATGCCTCCTGCTATACTTAGCTCCTTGCTAGCAGGTCGTAGCCTCTGTTTGAATGCAGTCTGATCAGATTCCTGTCCAACCAATTATCCTGCTTTTCCAGATCACCTTTATATACATCTCTTTTTTGTGAAGAGTTATTGAAATTGTCAGTTAGATCTATAAAAAAAAACACTTAGCAAGTGGCTGTAAGGCAAATGAGGTAGTAAAAATAAAAATTTTTCATTCACATTCTTCATTAGATTACGAGGTAGCATCTAACCACAAAGAAAGTATAGAATTTTTATGAAATTCCATGCAAACTTATGACATGTATAAGAGTGAGTGTCTCTTTCTCTCTCTTTTTTTTTTTATTTTTTCTCTGACAATGGTGCACAGAATAGTTAAGTGACATGCTTCTGACCCTATAGAGAGGTGGGAGATGAGGGAGACAACTGAAGACAACCTGTGACCTCAGCAAGATGAGCTCTTTAGACAGTAAAGCAGCAGCTCAGTTAGACTGGAAGATGGTACTGTTTCTTTTAAGCATATTCTTAGTTTGCACAGATGTCCTTTAAATAATTGAAAAACAACCCTTAAATTTCTATAATAAGGGACTGCACACATGCAGGTTGTGCTGTGCTGGAAATTAATAGAAAATGTCATGCAGTTCAGCATCTTATGCAGTACAAGTTCTGACAAGCTGAAAATTCTTGCAGCCTGGCACATAGGTCAGGCAATAAGCAGAGATTTGAAGTCATAACATTCATTTCATATAAAATACACCACCACATTTTTTTTCTTGTTTGATGATTGAGGTTCTGAGCATCTGATTAAGGCCTCTGAAAAAAGTCCAAGGAGTGTAAACAGCAAGATCCCTGCAAAAAATAATTCCAACTTTACATTAATCTGTTGGTCAGGGAGAGTCTGTAATTCAGTCAGCATTAGCATTTCAGACCAGCAAGAGTTGTAGGCACATAGCCTTTTTTTTTTTTTTTTTAATTAACAGAGGCACTAAACATTTAGGTGTTTAACTTCTGTTGTTACCTTCAGACAGAGCTTAGAAAAAATTTGAAGGACCCAGGAATTCTTATATGATCTGAACCTACTTAAAATATACTGAATTCTAAAAAAAAAAAAAAGAAACACTACTGCCGATATTAACATAAAGCACTACAAAAGGTTGGAGACTGGACTTCCATTTTTATCCCTTTCTTAAGGTGTCTCAAGCCCATAGTTTTCACTTCTGTGAGTCTCCTAACCATATACTCCTTCCTATTATTCCTTCACCTGGGCAAGGCACAATGAAGAAATAAGCAAAAGAAAGACTAGGTCTTTAGCTCAATGATTATCCCTCAGTTCCTTTTGGTTTGGCTTAGTATGTATATTTGTTCTCAGTCTGACCCTTCACTAACTCAAATGTATGCTTAGTTCTGGGTTCAGAATGTAAATATACACTGCTAGAAAAGTGCCATAAATATTATACATCCCTGGGTTGCTACTTCTTCACTATTGTATTTGGCTTATTGCCTCTGACTCTCTCATATTTAGATATTAACTGCCCCAGGCAAAACTCAGCAGAGCTTTTTGTCCTTCTTATTCTTTCCTTTGCCATAGCCTGGCAAAAAAGGAATTTGTTTTGGTAAGAATTTCAGATAGAGTGGGAAATCAGACTCACAGATAACATTTTAGATGAGTAACTGGTGCAGACTCACTGATCAGACTGCTAGAACACTGAATCACCTTTCCAAGGTACCTCTCTCCATCCTTCAGCTCCTTCTATTAATATAATCTAAACAGATCACATAAACACTCTGAATCACTCAACCATAGGTAAACATACGCATTTTAGGAATTCCTAAATTGGAGTTCCTTATGTAGCGATAGCATTGACAGTAATCAATTAATTTCAGAAGTATAATAATGAGATTGTATGGATATAGCTGAGCATAACATTTCGAGAAAATCCAGGCAGTATCAAAGACGAAGACAGTATCAAAATCAGAATTGGTATTTGGATGCTAAGCAAAACATGTCAGATAAAGTGATGACAGGTGCCTTTAAAAGACGTGTGCTTAGGTATGAATTCTGCTACTTAGCATTTGGAAGAAGTTCCTGAACTGTTCCTGGTAGATTGAATAGAACAAGCAAAAACAGCTACAGTAGGAGGAGATTACAAAGAAATACTTAAGACATATGACAGTGTGAAGGAAATACACTAAGAAGTAGGTGGAAAAATGTACACACATACATATTATATTACTTACTTGTTAATCCCTGTGAAGTGTTAATATAACATCAAATAGTATTAATGTCACACATGCAATATAAAATAATTTCTAGGCTCAGTTTTCAAACACAGGTTCCTAAATATAACTTCTTAATGGTATATTTAACCATAAATCTACCATATGTGTTGATCATAAATCAGCATTGACTAGGTAAAATGTACATTTGGATACCTAAAAAAAAAAAAAAAAAAAAAGGAATATTGGAATATTTGAAATTCAAGCATAGAGAATTACAGGCATTTGATTTCACACGCAGTATGAAGTGAGTATGTCCTGGATTTTGATTAAATTTTGCTTAAAATAAAGTACAGCTATTTGGAGCTTGCATTGGAAGGCATCAGTAGAAGCATTGCCTAAGAATATCTTGCTCATCCTAAGCTTATTCAGAAAAAAAAAATGAACATGAAGAATTATGATAACTTTTAGACATTAATAAAGCGTCTTATGCAACAAGTTATTATAAAGTTGCCATGTCATAATAAAGATTTATGGAAAAGAAACCCCAGGGCAAAATCAAGAGTGATTGCAATGACCCTATGTCTTTTGATGTGTTGTCTAAACAATTCCTGGGACAAGAATTATCAGGGCTCATTTGGAGAGCTTTAAACTAGATTAGAAGGGGGATGGGGTGGTAGCTGGGCTTGCATCAGTTGGGCACCACTCTAGAGTTCATGAGGGCTGGGAGGCCCTCCATACCCCTGAGGTGAAATCGGAGTGCTCAGCTCGCTCTCTGAAATGCATGTACACCAATGCATGCAGCATGGGGAATAAGCAGGAGGAGTTAGAAACCTGTGTTCGGGCAGGAGATTATGACCTGGTGGCAATTACAGAGATATGGTGGGACAGCACACATGACTGGAATGTGGTCATGGATGGTTATGTCCTTTTCAGGAAAGACAGGCCAGCCAGGCATGGTGGTGGAGTCGCTCTTTATGTGAGAGAGCAACTACAATGTATTGAGTATTGTCAAGGCATGGATGAGGAGCGAGTTGAGAGTCTATGGCTGAAAATTAAGGGGCAGGCTGGCAAGGGTGATACTATTGTGGGCGTCTATTATAGGCCACCAGATCAGGGTGAAGAAGTTGATGAGGCCTTCTACAGACAGCTGAGAGCAGCCTCACAATCACAGGCCCTGGTTGTCGTGGGGGATTTTAATTTCCCTGATGTTTGTTGGAAGGACTACTCGGCCAGCCAGCCACAGTCTAGGAGGTTCCTCCAGTGCCTTAACGATAACGTTCTGATGCAAAGGGTGGATGAGCTGACTAGAAGAGGTGCACTGCTGGACCTCATCCTCATTAACAAGGAGGGTCTGGCTGAAGTGGTAAAGGTTGAGGGCTGCCTTGGTTGCAGTGACCATGAGATGGTGGAGTTCAGGATCTTGTGTGGAAGGAACAGGATAGCAAGCAGAATTGCAACCCTGGACTTCAGCAGGGCAAACTTTGGCCTTTTCAGGCAATTGCTAAAGGAAATCCCATGGGCAAGGCTGCTTGAAGGTAAAAGGGCCCAGGATAGTTGGTTAGTGTTCAGGAACTGTTTCTATAGGGCACAAGATCACAAGCATCCCGACACGTAGGAAGTCAAGGAAGGGAGCCAGGAGACCTGTGTGGTTAAACAGGGAGCTGCTGGGTAAGCTCAAGTGGAAGAGAAGAGTTTATAGATCATGGAAGGAGGGGCTGACCACTTGGGGAGAATATAAGGCTGTTGTCAGAGGTTGTAGGGAGGCAACTAGGAAAGCTAAGACCTCCTTAGAATTACACCTGGCGAGAGGGGTCAAGGGCAACAGGAAGAGCTTTTTCAAATATGTGGCAGATAAAACTAACACCAGAGGCAATGTAGGCCCACTGATGAACGAGGTGGGTGCCCTGCTGACAGAAGATACAGAGACGTCAGAGTTACTGAATGACTTCTTTGTCTCTGTCTACTCTGTTGGAGGCTGTCCTGTGGAGCCCCGTACCACTGAGGCCCCAGAGGAAGGCAGGACAGTGGAGGAGTTTGCCTCGGTTGATGAGGACAGGGTTGGGGAGCAGTTAGGCAATTTGGACATCCATAAAAACATGGGTCCACATGGGATGCACCCACGGGTGCTGAGGGAGCTGGCTGAGGTCATTGCTGGACCACTCTCCATCATCTTTGCCAAGTCTTGAGAAACGGGAGAGGTGCCTGAGGACTGGAGGAAAGCAAATGCCATTCCAGTCTTCAAAAAGGGCAAGAAGGAGGACCCGGGTAACTATAGACCGGTCAGCCTCACCTCCATCCCTGGGAAACTGATGGAACAACTTATCCTTGGTGCCATCTCAAAGCATATCAGGGATCATTAGGGGCAGTCAACATGGTTTCACCAAGGGGAAGTCGTGCTTTACCAACCTCATAGACTTTTATGAGGACATAACAAGATGGATGGATGATGGCAGAGCGGTGGACGTGGTCCACCTTGACTTGAGTAAGGCATTTGACACAGTCTCTTTACAGCTAAACTGAGGGAGAGTGGTCTGGATGATCGGGTAGTGAGGTGGACTGTGAACTGGCTGAAGGGAAGAAGCCAGAGAGTCGTGGTCAATGGGGCAGAGTCTAGTTGGAGGCCAGTATCTAGTGGAGTGCCTCAGGTGTCAGTACTGGGGCTGGTATTATTCAATATATTCGTTAATGATTTGGACGAGGGAATAGAGTGTACTATCAGCAAGTTTGCGGATGACACTAGGCTGGGAGGAGTGGCTGACACACCAGAAGGCTGTGCTGCCATCCAGTGAGACCTGGGCAGGCTGGAGAGTTGGGTGGGGAAATATTTAATGAAATATAACAAGGGAAAGTGTAGAGTCTTGCATCTGGATAGGAACAACCCCAGGTTCCAGTAAAAGCTGGGGAATGACCTGTTAGAGAGCAGTGTAGGGGAAAGGGACCTGGGGGTCCTGGGGACAGCTGGATGACCATGAGCCAGCACTGTGCCCTGTGGCCAGGAAGGCCAGTGGCATCCTGGGATGTATTAGAAGGGGGGTGGTTAGTAGGTCGAGAGAGGTTCTCCTTCCCCTCTACTCTGCCCTGGTGAGACCACATCTGGAATGTTGTGTCCACTTCTGGGCCCTTCAGTTCAAGAAGAACAGGGAACTGCTGGAGACAGTCCAATGCAGGGCAACAAAGATGATTAAGGGAGTGGAGCATCTCCCGTAAGAGGAAAGGTTGAGGGAGCTGGGTCTCTTCAGCTTGGAGAAGAGGAGAGTGAGGGGTGACCTCATTAATGTTTATAAATATATAAAGGGTGAGTGTCACGAGGATGGAGCCAGGCTCTTCTTGGTGACAACCAATGATAGGACAAGGGGTAATGGGTTCAAACTGGAACACAAGAGGTTCCACTTAAATTTGAGAAGAAACTTCTTCTCAGTAAGGGTAACAGAACAGTGCAAAAGGCTGCCCAGGGGGGTTATGGAGTCTCCTACTCTGGAGACATTCAAGACCCGCCTGGACGCCTTCCTGTGTAACCTCATCTAGGTGTTCCTGCTCCTGCAGGGGGATTGGACTAGATGATCTTTTGAGGTCCCTTCCAATTCCTAACGTTCTGTAACCCTGCGATTCTGTAAATGGTGTTCTGCATAGACTTTTTTTTTTTTAAAATAAAAAAAACCCTAACAAACCCATATGAAACATTTGGATAGTCTCATCTGAATTACCAAAGAACTTTACTTGGCTGAGAATTTTTTTTTCCAGTGCAAAGGTTTCATCTTTGCATCTCAACAAAAGCTTTTGAATTTATTTAATGCATGATCAATAAAGCAGGAAACAAAAGACACTACTGTTTCTAAACTGAATTGATTGCATGCTATTGCATATAAAAATTGTCTAACTCTCATCTGAAAGTGGTACAAAAGTATTAATTTACAGTGTATTTAATGCTATAAATGTTACTCTAATTATATATATCAACGCAGAATTGTAAGCACCTTAAAGGTGTGTCAGCAACAGAATAATGCTCAATGTGTTCAAAAAAACCGTATGTGACACATCCTCACTGGGTTACAAAAATACCAATATCACTTGAAAGATCTTGGAGTGGTGGAGAATTTCTAACATCTTGTTAATGCCTTAAAGGCATTAATAACCTCACCTGGGACCCTCACATAACCCGTGTATATGGATCTCATTATTTTCAGCTCCAGGGCCATCAGTCCCTACCCCAGCAACACTGTAGAAGTGCTGGTCTGCAAACCTGTTCCCATCCCTTGGATATATCCCTCAGCCCTATGATTCGGCTCACCTCCATCTGTCCCTCACCTGTTCTCCTTTTCCTTCAAGGTGAAGTCTTCAAGGGACTCTGGACCTGGTTCATCACTTGTCACATCTATGGACCCTATTACCTGTCCTCAGCTGTGCCCCTCTCTTCAGTCCTTGCGGGACTGTTCCCTGTCAGAAAGGGTGCAGCTTGTGCAGAGTCAGCTTTGGTTCCTTGATTCCCACCCCTTTAGGAGGAGCTGGCCATCACTGCTTCCTAGCATTCAACTGCTAAAAATATTTACCTTATATGTAGTGTGAATTCTTCTAGCTCCAGATTTTTGATAGAAGCTTTTGCTGTGTTGTAGTCAGCTAAGCTATCTTCTTATTTGTTACAAGCAACTACAGATCATAATCAAGTTATTACTTGAACTTCTTTCAAATAAAATATTACGAATGTTCCTGGAACTTGAATTACCTTTCTAGCAGTTTCCTGAAACCTATTTATCACCCTGACATCACTTTATTTAAACATACTGTAAAGTAATATAATTTTTATATTTGTACTTTTCCACTATAGATTAGTCCCCTTTAACCGTTTCATTTGTTTGGTGGTTTGGTTTGGTTTGGTTTTTTAATGTTTAAAATTACAGAGTGTTTAGACTATGATCAAGCCCTAACTGTGGGTTAAATAGACATAGGCACCTTTCAGAAACATGGGTTATAGCCATTGCACTACTGATGAACAGTCTCCCTAAGCACCATGAGCAGTACATTAAGTGTGGTTCTGCTGTCCGCTTTGCACAGGACTGCTTCATGGACATCCAGTAAATTTCACAAACATTGTTCTCATAGGTGAGGTCTCCTTTGGTCAGGACCTTGTGATTTTACTTGGCATTAAAAATTTGAACCAAAAAAGGGAGAAATTAATTCTCATGTCTCTCTTCTCCACTATGTCCATAAAAATAATAAACAGTCTTAAAAATTAGTAACCTAAACCAGAGAATGAAGTAAAAGAAAGTAAAGTGGTTAAAGGACAATGTGGTTAGATGTAAATATATGACTGTTATTTAATGTAGAAATACCGATAGCAAACAAGAAGGGGAAGAAAGAGTACACAATGGTCATAGTATCTCAAACACTGCATTGATGATCTGGCAAAAACATATTTAAAACCACTTCACTGGCTTGTTTACCAAATGAATTACTAGTCATACACTCAACAAAATCGTTGAGGTGAGAAAACAGCTTGGGAAATCGTCTAGTGCATTCCCATGCTCAGAGAAGGTAAGATCAGCTAAGGTGGATTGCTCAGGGCTGTGTTGTTGCATTTTGAATATCTCCAAGGATAAGACTCCACAACTGCTCTGGGCAACCTGCTCCAGTGTTTGTTTTTACTGTTTCCTTTTAGTAATAAAGCAGAGGTAGACAAATAAAAATAGATCTTTTTTTCCTTCTATAGGCTTATTTTCAGTGAAAATGTATTCCATACTACAGTTTTTGTGGTTCAACTTGATACAAAATGTTAAGGATGTTGCTAAAGATTGAATTTTGCTTTTGGTTTTGGATATGTGAGCAGGTTTGTTGGAGGACTTTGCTACAAAAACCTCTGAAAACAATTATTTTCCAATGACATTGTAAGGATGAAAACCATGGTTGTTTCTGCTGCTGGTGCAGACACAGGGAGTTGGTGATGCATTAACTGTTACTAATACCTTTGAATCTGTACTAAGCTAGCAACCAAAGTATGATTCTAGAAGGCACAGACTTGCTAAAAAAGTCGTATTTTGCATGAGACATAAAACATTAAACCTGTGATTGTAAAAGTCTCAGATCTGTGTTGACATGAACCATCATGAGTCCATCACCAAATGGACCGTGCCACATATTAAATGTTTTCTCTTATAGTGCATCAATATGAGCATGTTCCTCACTCAAGTGAGACCCTTAGCTCTTGTATGGGTCCTTTATTTAATCAAATAATGCACATTATAAGCCTTTTCTGTAGAAAATATTCTCTCCCACTAAACACATAAAGAACTGTGAGGAGTCACTGCAGACCAAGGCACTGAGGGACTTGGCAGTGCCTAGGAGGCCTGATTCCATAACTTGCAGAAGCAGCACTTGAGTTTTTGCAGTGTGGGTGGAAAGTGAGATGAACCAATTTGTCTTACTATAAATCATCAGCTTAGATGACAAATTAAAGAGGAAAAGAAGGGCACGTTAAGAACAGCTATGCTAGAGTTCTGTCTGCAGTTCAGAGAGCACAGAGGTGGTGACATGATAAAGAAAAAAGTTGATGAGAAATAATAGTTTCACATGAAAATAAAAAAAAAACTGAAAAGAAAAAAAAAAACAAAACACCAACTGGTCTTCACTGTCATTGTCTGTAACTAAGACTTCTGCTACATACAACTGTCACCACCATGATTGTCATTACCAAAAAAATGGCAAGAGAAAGGTAACAGTGAACTGATAGCAACAAGGTATTGTAACAGTATGCTAACAAACCTAATGTCCACCATTGTGTGATGTTGGTTGTCTTCATGGGCCCTGACCTTTCTGATAATTTATCAGTTTAATTTATAAGAATTTGTGTAAATAATTTTATGAAATAATTTCTAATTATTTTTTTTAATGTGTCCAGTAAGGACATAGCTCTTCTCTATTTGCAACTACTAATGGCAGGAATATAAATTATTCAATTCCTTTTAACCAGAGACATTGACCAGATCCATAACTCTGTACCTTCAATAGAGTCTCATTAATTTAAATGAGAATTGGACAAATCCTGTGAACTGTCAGCATCTGTTAGTTATGAGACAAAAACTTATGTTTGATGCTATTTGACATATTTCCTCTGAAATCATCCACCTTGGTTGCTGTAAAGTTGTCAGTCAGGTGGTCCTTGGTGTATTTTTCCAAAACACAAGTCATACTTCAGTTGAACGTTCGTGTTAGTTGACATAAAGCTATTATTTGTTGCTCTGAAAAATTCTCCATAACCTGATAAACACACAGAAAGTTTATCACTTTCTTCCTTTCCTAACATCCACCTTCATGTTGTAAGTTCTAGTCACCTGGAACAGGTGGTACAGTGATTTTTTTCTTGAAGTTTCTTTTTCTGGACTTGGGAGAACAGGAAAGGTTTGTTTGCTTAGTCCTTTTTTTTCCTCCCCCTTTTTTTTCCTCCCCCTTTCCCATCCAATTTATATAAAATTTATATAATTTATATAAAAGCATTTATATAAAAGCTATTACCTGCTTCTACAAATTCTGCCTCACTTTTATCCATAGACCTTCATGGCTTTTATGAAAGCAGTATCTAAAATTATAATATTGCTTATGTGAGAACCTTTTCCAGATTGGTTAAAAACCAACAGCATATTTTTCAGTGACCATTCGTATTACCCTGCTGATCAAATCATTACACATTTTTGCCTGCATTTTTACTCATCATGCATTTACAGTGTAGGTCTTTAAAATGATAATAATTACAAAAAAAAAAAAAAAAAAGCTTTTACAAATTTTGAACCTTTGATATGATTTGACTTTGTTAATTGTTTCCATGGAGAAAGAAAATGTTTAAAGTGGGCAGAACCTAATCACCAAACTCTATTAAAAATATATGTCAGAAATTAATTCTGCAATTCATTCCTTATATTATTTCTGGAGAAATAATACAACAATTCAGGACTTACTGCTGATATTGTGCATGTTTTACATTTCCTGTCAACAATGTTATGATAAGTGAGAACTAATTCTATCTAGCAATATGGCTTGAACCTTTTTTCTTTTATTAGTGTCATAATTTGACTGTAATTATAAAAGAGAAAAAGAACAGAAGTTAGTGTAAATAAACAGGGAAATTTATTTTAAAATTCAGACAGATGAAATTAAAAAGACTGAAAAAGTACTGCATTTCATGTAATGCAAAAGAGAAAAAAAAAATTATATTGAACTAAAAAAATGTAAAGGAATGTCACACTGACATTGTGGATTTTTCTGTTAAACACAGTACAATGGATTTTATTTCAAACATAAAATGCTATGTTACTTAGATAGGAGGAATATCATTCTTTATTACACTCAGCACTCAGTGAACTTCATGAGAAGAATTTCTCCATTTCAGAGAAGGCTGTGCTGTGATTCAGTGAGACCTGGACAGGCTGGAGGACTAGGCAGGGAAGAATCTAATGAAGTTCAACAAGTGCAAGTGAAGGGTCCTGTACCTGGGGAGGAATAACCCTAGGGACAAGTACAGGTTAGGCGCAGACCTGCTGGAATACAGCACTGCAGAGAAAGACTTGGGAGTTCTGGTTGACAACAGATTGACCATGAGTCAGCAATGTGCCGTTGTGGCCAAGAAAGCCAACAGTATCCTGGGGTGCATTACGAAGAGTTTGACCAGTAGGTCAAGAGAGGTTTTCCTTCCCCCTTAGTCTGACCTGGTGAGGCTGCACCTGGAGAACTGCAATTCTGCCCCTCCCAGTTTAAGAAGGACAAGGAGTTACTGGAGGGAGTCCAGCAGTGGGCTACAAAGATGATTAGGGGTCTGGAGCACCTTTCTTACCTAAAAGAGGCCTAAGAGAAAGTTGGACATGGACTTTCTACAAGGGCATGTAGTGACAGGACAAAGGGCTGTGTTTTTAAAGAGAAAGAGGGTATATTTAGAATAGATACAAGGAAGAAATTTACTATGAGTGTGGTGAGGCACTGGAATAAGTTGCCCAGGTAAGTTGTGGATGCCCCATTCCTGGAAACATTCAAGGCCAGGTTGGACGGGGCTTTCAGCAGCCTGGTCTAGTGGAAGGTGTTCCTGTCCATGGCAGGGGAACTTGAACCAGATGACATTTAAAGGTCCCTTTCACCCCGAACTATTCTGTGATTCTAAGATAACAAATTTTATATATAAATATAAAATATGTTAATATCAGATTTTGTATTTCAGAGATGATTCTAGGAAACTATTCTTCTAATTTACTCTTTGCTAAAATTGAAATATTCTGAAAAATATTTATGAAGTCTAGCAAATCAGAAAAACAAAGCTGAATTCCTTATAAACTCTCCAAATTGCAATAAGTTTAGAATTTCTAAGATGCTGACCTCCAAAAGAAGTGTTTTGTATCTATCAATGACAACACTAATAATGGAAATGAAACATTTCAAAGAGACAGTGTGCAAAAAACGATAATTATTTACTGTAAAACTTTTAACTTTGGAAGCAGAAGACATTAACATTTAGTACAGCTATCTTTAATCCAGATGGGTACCTAATCAGTAAGACTGGTACTACTTTTAGAAATCCTGAACGTGTTGAAGATTACTTGCCAGATTATGTGAAAAAATATAAAAGCAGAAAGAATTCAAATCTGTTAAAAGATTTTCTCTGGGATTACACCAGTTTACCAGAAGATAAATTAGCTCATGTGTGTGTTCTCTCCCTAAATCATATCAGTTTTTCTCTCTCTTTCTAAGTCAATTGCATTAGAATTTGGCATTCGTTTTATATACTTTGTGTGCTATGTGTAGTTTTGATTGTTTAACTGAACAACACAAGTAGTGGTAGTGCGCTTCTTCAGCTGCTATGAATATGGTTGATTAATCTTTGTGACTTGTCAGGCAATTATAAAATAATAAAGCTGTGCATTGCTTCTGATGGACTTCTTAATTGCAATTTTTTAATGAAGTTGGAATAAGCAGTGTTACATATGCTAGGACTAAGTACAGCATTCTTGAAAGTGGCTTTAAACATTAAGTAATATTTTAGGTGGTTTTCCTTTTGTTTTGGTTTGTTTGTTTGTTTGCTTGCTTTTTGTTGTTGTTTTTTTCTGTCTGCACTTAGTTGTTCTCTCTTTAGCGGTTTTATTTGTTTGTATTTATGCTGAACCAGATTTTTCTGTATAAATTTGAAGAAACAAATCTTAGAATAAAGTTTCTCATTGAATAATTAAATTTAAAATACATAATAAAGAATCTAGACTATTTTATTTTTCCAAGATAACATTTTTCTTTAAAATGTACTAAAAATTTACACTGTTTTAGAAGATACAAATGAAGTCAATTTGTAGGTGCTAACTGCTGAAAAATATTGAATATCAGAGGAAAAAAAAAGCAGTAAAAATTATTAAATTCAGTATTTCTCACTTTAAATATGATGTGAATTATTATTTTGAACACTGCTGATTGATCATTGATTCTTTTTTATAAATTTGTGGACTTTATTAGTGCAGTGTTGAAACTACATAGTTCATATTCTTTGGTATGTAGCTACTGCTTTTGACTTAGTGACGAAACATTTTCAGTTGACAGAGGCAAGATTATCTGTACCTCAAAATACTTGAAGAGCATTTTTGTCTTCTGTGTTATCTGTGTGATATTAGTTTCTCATAAGCAGTTTAAGAATGTACTGACTTTATTTAACTCCTGACGTTCAGTCTCTTTGAGAAGCAGATTCCCACATTTTTTCCAAATATTTAAGAAAACAATGTCCAAACACAAGTCAGCTATAAAATATACCAGTCGTGCTTATTCTTACAGAAGAACTTGAAAGGGAATTTGCATATATCAAAATTTTCAGATCTGTAGAAGAATGATTCCCTGGAGTTGCTAAGTGCAATTGCTCTTCACTATATTTATAACATATTTTTCAACAGCTTTATTTTTTTTGAACACAAGAAGCAATGAAAAAAATCTTTCCATTTTGGAATGTATGACCAGCTACTGCCTTTTTCTTAATGAAGAAATGACAGAGGAGCATTGAAAAACATATGAAAGTCATGCAAAATTAACTGCCAAGTCCTTGTAAACAGAAATTATAAATAAAGCCTTAGAAGAAGCTATGCAAAGTTACATCTGTGTAAGCATCTTGCACACAGAGTTTCTTGCATATTAAATTTTAGCCAGAAGAAATGATGAATAGCCAAGATATCAAAACCCAAAGAAATAGTCTATAAAGGAAACTCAATAAGAATTGCAACTATAAAAGCAGTAATGATATGGCTAGAATATATTAAGTAGAAATAATATCTCTGTTATTTCTCAAGATATGTTGTAAAACTATTAATATCTTAATTGTCCACATCACTCCATTTTATGACTCATTACAAGTTAAATATCTGATTTAAATACTATTGTACTTAAAATATTTGTTAAGATTGAGTAGACTGACAAGTGTTAAGTAACAGTAATAAGCATTTAAGAAATGCAGTGTAAGCATTGTGTTCAATAGCCAGATATCAAAATTACAGCCAACAGAACAGACCTAATTAATCTCCTTACACTAGCTAAACCCCACTATTACTTCATTCCTTTCAGTGCAATGATTAATGCATCTCCTCTATAACACAAGTGTCTAAGTAATGATACAGACCTATAAAGAAGAGATACTATGAGGAAACCTAGAGTAAACCTTAAAGATCGCCTCTACTTCATGTTGACATCTGCCTGTTAGCTAATGCATTACAGAGGACAGTTTACTCATAAATAGAAGTTGTAGTGAGCTTACAAATAATAATGCATCTCTGGTGTGTATATGTATTATGCATGTATGTGTAAGTATGTATGTTTATGTATTTACATATGTTGTCTAATATTTATACATATTCTACCTACAGCTATTGGTCTTGTTGGCTGGAAGACAGTAATGTAAACATCCTCTACCTACTATTTTCTACTCAGTGGAGTAAAAGTCCACTTCATAAGTCCTCAGGTTCAACCACCAAAATGTGTCTGTAAAGGATGTGTTTATAGACACATCTTAGCTGGAAAGAATGCTGTTCAGTTGGATCATTAGATAACATGTAGAGATTTCTTTTTTTGTTGTTTTATTTGGGTTGTGTTGTTTCATTTTGTTTTGGTTTTGTGTGTGTGTGTGTGTGTGTTTGTGTGTGTGTGTGAGGTGCTACTGCCATTGCTCTGCCTTTTTTCCTGTGTATTCTGTGATAGAGCTATATGCCTATTTCCAGACTCTTTACTGAGAAACAGTGATTTGCAACATCTTTTACCACAGTTCTGCAAAAGTAGCCCTATATCTCATCCTTGGTCTGCCTGCTATTGTAAACTGAGTCATGTAGCCATACAGATTTTTGCACTATACCCATTCTCTCATATATTTTGTTGTACACTCTATCATATTGTATTCAGCTGATGCAATAGATTTACAGCATGGAAACATGAGTAAACAGCTTCGCAAGTGGAACAGAGTTAATTTTCTTCATTGTAGCTGGTATAGTGCCATGTTTTGGATTTAGCATAAGAACAATGTTGATAATACACTCATGTTTTAGTTATTGCTAAACGGTAGTCAAGGACTTTTCAGCTTCTCACACCATGCCAGGCAAACAAGAAGCTGGGATGAACCTCAACGGGACAGCTGACCACAAATGACCAAAGGGATATTTGGTACCATATGATCATAGAATCATAGAATCATTTAGGTTGGAAGAGACTCTCAAGATCATCAATCCAACCATAACTTAGCACTAAACCATGTCCTTAAGAACCTAATCTATATGTCTTTTAAACACCTCCAGGGATGGTGACAACCTCCTTACAGGTAGCTGTAGACAACAATTAGGTCTCCCCTCAGCCTCCTTTTCTCCAGGCTAAACAGCCCCAGCTCCATCAGCCGCTCATCATAAGACTTGTGCTCACCAGCTTCGTTGCCCTTCTCTGAACTCTCTCCAGCACCTCAATCTCTTTCCTGTCGTCATGCTCAGTATAAAAGCTGGGGGAAGAAGAAGGAAGAGGGTACATTTGGAGTGATGATGTTTGTCTTTACAAGTAATCATTACACATGATGGAGTTCTGCTGTCCTAGAGATGGCTGAATATCTGCCTGCTGATGGGAAGTAGCAAATGCATTCCTTGTTTGTGTTGTGTGCACACCTTTTAATTTATCTATTAAACTGTCTTAATGTCAGCCTAAAGTTTTCCAACTTTTATGTTTCTGATTCTCTCTGTCATAGCAACGCAGGAGAGTGAGCGAGCATCTGCATGTTGTTTAGCTGCTGGTTGAGGTTAAACTGTGACAACAATTATTTGATATTCATGAGTTAGGTGCAACTAGATTGTATTTACTCAGTCCTATCAGATTGTTTTGATGCTGTTTCAGGCAAACTCTTTGTTTTTTCATAGATATTTGAAAACTGACTCAATTTCAACTATTAATTTAGATAGCTATTAAGAAAACAGATAAAAAGAACAGAGGAGAAAAATAATGAAATACATACTGAAAATTAAATAAATACTTTAATATTATTTCTGCACTTCTAAATCTAACTAACTCTTGTGTGGTTTCAACACTCTATTTTTTTAAGTTTGTCAACATTTATATGCTTGTCTTCCCCTTTGTAATCACCCTGTCAACAAATTATCATGAATTCTACAACAAAACTTGCCTATGAGGAAGGTGACAGTATCATAGTAAAAAAAAGTTAAGTGTAGTTTCTTTTGGACAAAAATCTCAAACATCATTTATATGCAAATATGTGTTTACCATTTTATATAAAATATCAAAATTTCCTAGCAGCTGGTGATACAACAACAGAACCTAATTGCATAATTTGCACCAGTTAACTCTACTGAATTTCACCATATATTTTTTATCTTTATTCTCGTTACACTTCCTTCTCTAATCTTTCATCCTGACATTTTTGACTTGGGTTTTGTGATATCTGGGAAAGGTGTTCATTTTTTTTTTCTTTTCTCCCAACATTTTCTTTCTTATCTTTATTTCTTTACCTTCCACTTTTACCTCGCACTTTTCTATTCACGTTGTGTGTGCCATTTATCAATTACAAAATAATAACGAATGTATTATTGTGTTAGTATAGAGATTTGTGTCTCCGGATTGCTATTTCGCAGGTTTATGTTTTCTATTCTAGCAAAAAAATAATGTTTCTGAGGATTTATACAGCTTATAAATCACAATAGAAGTCTGAATTAGCTGGCTGTTGATGTCAAACTCAGTTACTGATATCCTGTCACATAGATTGCTCTTCATAGACATTATATAACACACGTTTAATGATGTCTACACTGTCATGAATAATATGCTTAATCCCAATTTAAAGGATGCTTGACCTCAGCTTTGCCCCAATAATATTACATTACATTGTACTCGTTTATATATCACTTTTAATAACATGCACTGAGAGGCTGTTCAATTTTCAGAGGCTTTCCTTCCGGCATCGAGCTACTTTACTTCCTACCTTGCCAGTAGCTAGGAAATATATAGATTAGTGATACTTTACAACTGAGTTATGATCTTTTACCTTCAATTATTAAATATGCTATCGCAAACCCTCTTCTAGGACCACAGGTACATAAATTACTTTTATAAACATCTGTATGGAAACATACGAACGCTTATGTATAAATATAAATATTTAATGTTATATGGTAAAATTCTGTTAACAAGTGATTGCATACACAAGCAGGCTTGGAAATAGGCTGGGGCTTGACACAGAAAGAAATAAGACAACAAATGCCATTACCTCTGACTATGCCTGCTGTGCAGTATTTTTCCTGGGTAGTTACTCAGACTCCAGGCTACTTTGGACAGAGACATTGTTTTACTGCACGTTTAACACTGATTAGAATGATGACACTTCCTGATGGCACTGTAGTCCGAGTAAATTGTAAAGACAACAACAGATTCCTAAAAATTTCTCCATTTCCCTCAAACATAAATTATTACCATAAAGTTTATTACTTCTCGGAAAAAAAAAAAAAAAAAAAAAAAAAAGACAGCACCTCAGTATATATAATCTATTTCTCTATTACAGTATCACAGTATGTTTGGGATTGGAAGGGACCTCAAAAGATCATCTAGTCCAATCCCCCTGTCAGAGCAGGAACGCCTAGGTGAGGTCACACAGGAAGGCGTCCAGGCCAGTTTTGAATGTCTCCAGCGAAGGAGACTCCACAACCTCCCTGGGCAGCCTGTTCCAGCGCTCTGTCACCCTCACTGAGAAGAAGTTTCTTCTCAAATTTAAATGGAACCTCTTGTGTTCCAGCTTGATCCCATTACCCCTTGTCCTATCATTGTTTGCCACCGAGAAGAGACTGCCTCCATCCTCATGGCACTCACCCTTTATATATTTATAAACATTAATGAGGTCCCCCCTTAGCCTTCTCTTCTCCAAACTAAAGAGACCCAGCTCTCTCAGCCTTTCTTCATAAGGCAGGTGCTCCACTCCCTTAATCATCTTTGTTGCCCTATGCTGGACCCTCTCCAGCAGTTCCCTGTCCTTCTTGAACTGAGGGGCTCAGAACTGGACACAATATTCCAGATGTGGTCTCACCAGGGCAGAGTAGAGGGGAAGGAGGACCTCTCTCGATCTACTAACCACCCACCTTGTAATACACCCCAGGATGCCATTGGCTTTCCTGGCCACAAGGGCACAGTGCTGGCTCATGGTCATCCTGTTGTCCACCAGGACCCCCAGGTCCCTTTCCCCTACACTGCTCTCTAATATGTAATTTCCCAACCTATACTGGAACGTGGGGTTGTTCCTGCCCAGATGCAGGACTCTACACTTGCCCTTGTTAAGTTTCATCAGGTTATTCCCCGCCCAACTCTCCAGCCTGTCCAGGTCCCGCTGGATGGCAGCACAGCCTTCTGGCGTGTCAGCCATTCCTCCCAGCTTAGCGTCATCAGCAAACTTGCTGATAGTACACTCAGTTCCCTTGTCCATATTGTTAATGAATATATTGAATAATATTGGCCGCAGTACTGACCCCTGAGGCACTCCACTAGATACTGGCCTCCAACTAGACTCCACACCATTGACTACCACTCTCTGGCTTCTCTCTTTAAGCCAGTTTGCAACCCACCTCATTACTCTATTGTCTAGACCACACCTCCTCAACTTAGCTGTGAGGATGCTGTGGGAGACAGTGTCAAAGGCTTTACTGAAGTCAAGACTTACTAGAAGTAGTTTAATTAATCTGTTTTATAACCAAAAATAAAGACTATAGGCAATGAGAAGAGATTGTGTGACTGGACAACATGAGGCATCTGGAATATTAGCTGATTTATTTTGTAAGGATTCTGACAAAGCTTTATCAAAATTTTGGAGTCATGTCCTCAGAAGATGGGCTACGAGTCCAAACACAAGTATCTGGTAAGAAGTGATATATAGAATAGGCAAGACAACAAAGAGAGTGAAATATGGGTAAACAAGAAGGAAAAATTAAAAAAAATTATAACAATTTTAGAGAAAAAGTGATGGAAGTCGTGAGTCAGACCTGTACTACTTGGAAACCGTCACAGGAAAGATGACAAGTTTGTAGTATTCCCTTTCTAATACAGCATAATTTGATCTTCTGAGAACAAAATAAGGATCTTTCAGTAAAGAACACAAAAGATGGGAAAATAATGGCATGGAAGAAAAAAGTGGAAAAAGTAGTATCAAACAGGAAATAATTTGTAAGTTAGTATAAAAGCCAAGTTAATAATCCAAGGAAGTATTAAAATCTAACAGTACATTTTACTATTTTGCTTAGTTTCCTGCACCTCTTAATTACATATACAGACAAATGAAGAGAACTCAAGCATGAGGCCCAAGAGTAAACCATGACATAGTAAAACAAGGTTTCTGGCATATCCCAAAAGACTGGTCTCCTGGATAAAGCTACCAGGAATCTAATGCTGTCTATTTTAAGATGGAGTTGAGGCTACATTTGCAGCCATTTTTTCCTTTTCTTTCCATATTACTGAAATTTTTTTCTTATATTTCAGAGAAACTTCTTTGTCTATGGAACAATAGCACTTACCATTCAGGTTACCTCTTAAATAGATTTGGATTGGGAAGACATTTCCTACAAAAGTAGTCTTTATTAATATAGTTAACTATAATGACAATAGAACTAAGCTATATTTTAAGGCACATCTTTATATATTTTGTAGTACAGTTGGAGAAATATAAACCACTTATTTGCTGACTCCAGAACAACTGCAATTTATGGAATAAGAGATTATTTCATACCTACATCATAACTGCCTTACTGAATCACACAACAACAACCAAACTAAGAAAATGGAAAAAAAAAGCTTGTAAAAAAATTAGCTTACTGTCAGAGCTAGACAATATATTGCATAAAAGGGAACAGGACTACTTTGCAAAACTAATAAAAAATATATTTTCTTATGGAATCAAGTACCACAATATTAATTATTGTTTAAATTCACTTATGTCATTTTTTTCCTAACCATCTATTGATAATTCCAGATCAGTTCTTCTCAACTATTAATATATTGGAGGCAAACATAACTCCTGACTAGTTTCTGTGAAGTCCTCAAGTAAATTCTAATTCAGTGACTCAGTATCTTTCACAAAGCATTACTCTTTTCCTTTCCTGAAAGCTAATGAATAAAATAATAACGGTACTCTTCTTCCTTGATCTGTCAGGGAAATGTTCATGGTAACTGAAATCTTATTTTGAGTAAAATAATAGTACTTTTATAATAATTTTATGTAAAGCTTACAGTAGAAATTATATAAAGGTCAATATTTTATCTTTACAGTTTTAAAGACAGGAAACAAACTTAAGATTGAGTCACAGTACACTGTAATTAGACATTCTAACAAAAGACATAAAAATCAAAATTAGAACGGGGATTAAACCACTATACAACCTTGTTTTCCAAACAAAACTATTGTGTGGGACTAGACAACTGATTGCTCCATGGTACTCAGTGCTGATGAGGCCCCACCTTGATACTCCATTCAGTTTTGGGCCTCTCATTACAAGAAAGACATTGAGGTACTAGAGATAGTGCAGAGAAGGGTGACAAAGCTCGTGAGTGGCCTGGAGCACAAGTCTTATGGGGGGTGGCTGAGGGAACTGAGGCAGTTTAGCCTGGAGAAAAGGAGACCGAGACAGGGTCTTTATCATTCCTTACAACTACCTGAAAGGAGGTTGTAACATGGAGGGTGTTGGTCTCTTCTCCCAAGTAGCAAGCAATAGGACAAGAGGAAATGGCCTCAAGTTGTACCAGGGGAGGTTTAGATTGGATATTAGGAAAAAATTCTTCATGGAAGAGGTTGTCAGGCTTTGGAACAGGCTGCCCAGGGAAGTGGTGGAGTCACAATCCCTGGAAGTGTTTAAAAGACATATAAACAAGTTTCTTAGGTACATGGTTTAGTGCTAGAGTTAGGTTATGATGAGACTTGATGATCATGAGGGTCTCTTCCAACCTAAATGATCCTATGATTCTATATAATTTTATCTACTCTATATGGATAGTTGAATCTGTATACAATTATTTGAATAACTGTGATATTGTAGATTCAGTTTTATTTAAATTCTTTCAAACACACTTTGACAATTTACAGAATAGGCAAGTCCCAGTTCTATTGCAACAGGTACACACCATAATCTTTATGTGTTCAAAACAATCTTAAATCCACTGTAAGAAAATTCCCCACCATCTCTCTTACAAACATTGTTTATTCATTTCTGAACAGAGTTGGTTCTATATAGCTATATGTGAAGCTTTCTGAAATGTTTATTTGTACAATATAAATCATTGACTAGCTAGTCTTAGACACAAAAGAAAAAGTGAATTAATTCTGAAAGCAATCTGAATCTCCTGATTATTAGGCTAATCTAAAATGATCTTTCATTGGTTCCAATTAAAATCTCTGAGGAGTTGAATTCACATGGTCTTGTGATGGCCATGGTAGCTACTAACTTTTAGTCACCTTAAAACTTGTTTTAATCACCACTGTCCTTGTTTTTTTATATCTCTAGGATTAGTAAAAAAAACCTAAGAGTAAGACTGACAAGAAACAGAATGCTAAGAGACAAACCACAGACAATAGTAGCTGCAGCTTTAATATTTAGATATATAAGAACACAGTTACACACCTTGTTCCTTAGCACTTCAATACGACTCAAGCATTCCCACTTCATCTAGTCATTAGCCATTTCTTATCCTCATGTTTCCTCTGTGGCACCTTTGTGTTATGCCTACATGAGTGTGTGAACAGATTCACAAAAAAAACTGGGACAGGGAGTTGACTTGAAAAATAGCACAGCAAAATACAATTAGTCTCCATAGAATTTTTTGTGCTTTTTTGTTTGCGCAATTTATAGCCAGTTCCATGCTATAAAGCCTGTGAAATCGCAAAACACCATATAGTATTGGCATTAAAGAAGCTTTATGTGTAACATGAGCCTGTGTTTCCTCAGACAAATAAAGGATAAGAGTTTTTATCCTCTGTGTTCCAACTAAACACTCTTTTCTTTAATAGAGTGAGTGAAGACGGGTAGGAATTCCTCTCAGGAGCTGCTTTCTAAATGATTTTTCCCTGTTTGCTTTGTTTTATTTCCTTAAATCCTGGCTCCTAGAGGATGTTCTCTACCTCTGGAGAGCAGATTTTAGACCAACCCCAAAATAACCTCTTTTGCTATTGACATAACAAAACAACAACAATGATGACAACATTCTCAATCCATTTGCCTCTCCCAAAACAAACAGTTTTTGGTTTTTGTGTGCTTTTAGTAATTACTATGTATAATACATAGTCAGATTGGAGCAGTTAAATTGTTGTAGTCTGGCCACCCAGAATTGAACTCTATGAAAAATGTAAAGATGTGCTGTACTTATTCCAGGAGTAATATTTACTGTTTAATGACTCAGAGTATTTTAGAATGTAACAAGGAAAAAGACTGATAGCTGAAAATCTACTTTCCTGTTACTAGGCCACAATGAAAACTAAAACTGCTTACCTTCAAATGTTTATTCTGCTGAAGTGGTGTCTGTATAAAGTAAACAAGCTTTGATCTCCACATTATTTTAAACAGTTTTATCTCCATAGTGAGATAAGCCAGTCCAATCATCTATAAATAAACTATTTTGTTTCTAAGTGAATGAAAATAGCAAGCAGACAAAGAAGTAAACAGGAAGAAAAACAGAAAGCTCGACCAGCGTAGTAATTCATTCCTCAAGGACAAGATACATATCTGCCTCTGCTTCACATCAGGTTCACCTGCTATAGAAAAATACCCTTTTTCTTGACAGTGTTATGCACAAGATCAATCTGAAGATTTGTCTATCCCATGTTAGATGTTGCTGGACTGGGTAGTCTGATGGAGGTGAGGCTACTGTGGGTCCTTGTTCCCAGAGTCCAGCAGATATCAAGGCTGAACATGTGCCCCCAACAGGAAAATACACACACACTCAACACACACACGTAGCCTGCCACGCATACACACACCCTGTGTGAACACAACTGGCTGCACAGATAACACAGAGAGAAAACAGAGCTTTACCAGCACCTACGGACATGCACAGCATTCTCACAAACATGAGAAGCACAGATGGCCTGATCCTGTTCCTCCACGGGAACAGGGTTCAGGAAAGTCTGCCAGTAGGATATATGTGTACAGGCACATGGAACCCTGTCATAGCTCAGCCTCTTGATCTTGATCAGAGAACTGGTCTCTGCTCCTCTTTGTATGTATCAGTTGAATCTTTGATAGCTGGGTCAAACTGGGGCCTTTTATAGATATTTATGCTTAATTTCTAAACAACATCTGCTTTAAGCTAACATTTGAGTATTACCTTTTCTGAATGTGCACCTTCCAGAGTAGTAAGGAGTGCTCCGTAACATACAACCTCAAGTGCGTGTATAACAATGCACACAGTCTGGGCAACAAACAGGAGGAACTGGAGCTCTGTGCCTAGTATGGGGCTTATGTTTTCATAGTAATCACAGTAACTTGGTGGGAAAAATTACATGACTGGAAGATCACAATGGATGGCTACAAACTCTTTCTGAAAGACAGGAAAGGGAAGAAGAGGAAATAGAGTTGCACTTTGTCTAAAGGAGAAATTTGAGTGTAAAGAGGTGAACTATGGAGACCACAAAAGTTCTCTTGAATGCTGTTGGATCAAGATTAGAGGGATTGTAACCAAGGGGATCATATTTTAAGTATCTGTAATCTACCTCTCAATCAGGATGACAAGGCAAACAAAATCTTGCTTTGGCTGCTCAAGAAGTCTTGGCTCAAGAGAAGGAAGTCTTGGCTCAAGAGAAGCTAGTCTTCATGAGTAACATCAATTACCCAGATGTTTGTTGGGTAAACAATACAGCAATGATAAGTTGTCCATCAGGTTCCTGGAGTATATTGAGGATTACATCCTGCTACAGATGTTGGACATGCTGACTAGGACCAGTGCATTTCAAGATTTAGCTCTCAAAAACTGAGAAGGCTTACTTGACAAAATAACTACCAATAGTAGTCTTGGATACAGCAATCATAACCTTGTGGAATTTAAGATCCTGCTGAACACATTGAAGACCAGTAGCAGGACAAAGACCCTCAATTTTAGAAGAACCAATTTCAATACACTCAGAGCCCAACTGTGAGGGATTTCATGGGAAGCATCCAAGGAGGGTGAAGGAGCTTGTGAGTTCTCAGAGTTACTCAAGAACAAAACCAGTCCACCCTCTACAAAGGAAAGGAAAGAGAGCAGAACAAGACACCAACCTTGCTTAACAATGGAAGTTTTGGTGTACTTAAAAGTAAAAAAATAATAAATGTTCTGGCTATGGAAAGGCAGTCAAATACCTACTTAGGACCACAAGACTACAAGAACCCTACTGACTAAGGCATGCCGAGTTGCAGTCAGGAAGGCAAAGGCTCAGCTAGAATTGAAATTGCACAAAGATGTCAAGAAAAACAGAAAAGGTTCTTCATACATGTGAGCAGTAAGGAGAAACACAGAGAAGACAGAGGACCATTGCTAAACAGCACAGGGAAACTAGTTACTGGAGAAGGCCCAGGGAGGACCTCATAATGCTATCCTGTATTTAAAGGGTGGTTGAAATGAGGAGTCTCTGTCTTCACAAGAAGCCACATGGAAAAGACCAGGGGCAATGGGTACGAGTTGCTCCAGAAGGTTTATTCTTCATATAATAAAGAAAATTTTTAAAGTGAGAACAATCCATCTCTGGAATAACGTCTTTAGGGATGTGGTAGAGTCCCTGTTGCTGGAGGTTTTCAAGACACGATTGGATATGATGCTACAGAATCACATGTAGGCTCTCTTTCCCACAAAAGGTTGGACCAGATTGTCCTTCAATGTCCCTTCCAACCCAGGATGTTCTATGATTCTATGATGTTGAATTCATTGATAACATTTTGATTTCTACTAAAATAATGTAGTATATTAAAACTCTAAGTTTGTATTTATAAGAACATTTTGGTTTTAATTTATATGAAGAGAAATTTGTTTGGGGTTGTTCAAAATCAAAATTACACTGTGTATTTTGAATGAAGAAAGAAATATATATTTATTCAGCTACACTTTGGCAAAATAAAAATTCAGTCTTAGTACAGTTACACTGCATACAGATCACCAGACATATTAACTTTTCACCTAAACTACAAAAACCTTATTGCCTTACTTTTTAAAAAACAAATTAAATCTACCCACATAATCCAATGGTTAGCCTCTCTCACATATTACTGTCTATACTCTGGGAAAGATCTGATGATGACATGAATCAGCTCTAGTCAACATCTATGTACTTTACTATATTTATTCACAAAAAATTATGTTTAAAACATCAGGAACATTAGTTATAGGCTATAATGCACACATTGCAAATCCCACTACATTAGCCATAAGGCATAATATTGAGACAAGAAAGAATATTGGATTTTGATCCAATGTCTGCAAGTTTTATTAAGCATTTTTGGTAAGAACTTATTAAAAGTAGCAAGAATATTCAGAATATTTGAGGACTGCATTTTATTTTTGAAAGATTGAGTTTTTTACTTTGTTTTCCATAAACCTTAATCTATTTCTTAAAACTATTTTACTGTATTGTTATTTGCTAAAAATAAATTAATTAAAAGAACTTTAATAAGGAAATTCCAGATACTGCTCTCAAAAATTTCACTGAGAATGTCTTGAAAAACAATAGTAAAAAGTGTAAGAAAAAGAAAATGTTTGCCATTTTAACATTTTTGTCTGAAAATATATCTAAAAAAATATTTATATTATATATCTCTTTTACATTATTTTTCATAATATGTGAATTTTTAGTATGTCTATTCATTAGCATATATTACATCATGTTAAATTAAATTTAAATATTTTTTTTAATTATCATCCTGATTTTCATTTACGCATAGCAGAAAAAAATGTTATGTATTAAAACTATTGTACAATTCTGAAGAAAAAGGTTGCTTATAAATTATAATATAGACATGTATCCTCCAACCATTTTTAATGGTGATGTATTTTGATATGAATGTGAAATAAATACCATATTGACTTCTTACTGAAATCACTGAGTGCACTCAGGATTCATGAGTCATTGCTTTGTGAAACAACTTTCTGAGAAATAACAAAAGCAACTTAACATTAATGCACTGTAAAAACATGGGAATCTTCCAGATCATCTCTCCAAGCTGACAAAGGCTTTGTTTGTTGTTTTCTAAGTGAATGACAAAGTTTTCCCATCTTTATAAAGAACTTTCAGTGAAATTAAAACTGAAACAGAACTGAGTGCTGGATATGGTGATACACTTATTTTCCTCAATGTTTTAGACCAGTGGGTTGTTAAGACATGAACAGAGTGGAAAATACATTTAAGAAGTGGGGAAAAAACCAAAAAAACCCCAAAAAAACAACAAACCACCAAAACATTCAATAACCAAAAGTATCTCTTATATGATTAGCTGAACAGTTTAAACTCAGATCTACAGGCACTACAAAGAGCTGGGAACCTATAGAAACCAGTTAACTATAGCTATCCAAGTATGCCTCAGTTTTATTGAATACTGTTTTATTGGTACCTCTGTGCTCCCTGGCCATGCCAGGTTCAGTCTGGGTTGTGCTTCTCATGAAAATGTAAAAATGTGTATCTGTGTATGCAGACAGTAAAGGATCCAGTACATCCCCTAAGGGGAGTATTAGGGAACCAACATAGCCAGGCACATTGGTACATAGCCAGCACAGCCCAGGTCTGTGTTGACTCAGCTTTAGATATCTATTTTAGGAAAAAATTGTTATATCCATGGTGGTGTCTCTCTCCTCCCATCAGTCATAGACATATGGTTTCATTAGATATGTAACTTTTAGACAATCTAATTTTTAGGTGAGCTGAATACCACTTTTAAGCTAAGCCACCACAAAACATTTTAAGACAAGCTTTCTTAAGAAACTGAACTTTAAGCAGATTCTTGAGATGTTAGGAGTCCTCTGCAGTTGATTGTCTCAAGTTTCTGGAACTGCAGAGATCCATCAATATTGTATCACACCAGCAATATTCATCAAAAGATTTAGAGGCTCTGGGGAAATAAATTAACATGTTTTACAATGCTAACAGCTATTGCATATGTATAATGTAATATGTGACTATTTTGGATTAATACATTAATACAATATTGCAGAAAACTTGACTACCCACCAAGAAGTAATAACAACAGATGCAGACAATGAATTTAGTCACTGAACTCCAGTATATGGGAATTTTAATCCAGCTTCAGCTGAAAGATCTCAAAAACCCTTAAGGACCTATTAACTATGGATTTAATACTTATGCCTACATAATATATTTTTCCAAGTAGGACATTTTTTTCTCTATGTAAAGCATAACTTGATACTGATGGAACACTGGGGTTTTACTCAGCATATGAAATTTTAATGACAAAAACATGATTCACAAATTAGATATCTATGCAGTTGTACATGATTTATGCATTGAATTATTTCTGTGTAACACAGAAAGGACAAGCAGGTCTTTTTGACCCAAATTTGACTTTGAATTTGCTGTTTTAGCCATGACCTAATTTAGAGCTGTCTCAGGCGTGTTTATAAAATACTCAGCATTTAGACCATATGGTGTGGTTAGAAGCACAGGGCATCATTTGAACCTTCCCCAGGATTAGACTTCAAATTATTTCTAGTGTTAAAATTAAAATCTAACTCTTGAATTTAGTAAATACTGTATAACATACATGTAATCCTAAAAGCTCCTCACAATGAAATCCAGCATTAAAGCTTCAATTTATCTATAAAAAAGTCCATCTCTGTCTGATCTCTCTAAACAGCATTGTTCATGGAAACTTTAGATACTGCTTCTTAATTGATGACTGAGTAATTAACTATCCATATAAATAAATAGATACTTCTGCCTTTGACACGGGAATTGCCTGCAAGTACTGAATCACACATGGTCTTTAACCAACAATTAGATGTATTTACAAAAATTCCAGAAATGGATGTGCCTAACTGCAAATAACCCCACTGATGCGAAAAATGTTAACTACATAAATGAACAAACAAATAAAGCCTGTGCATCAAAAAATGACCACATATGTTCACATAAATTTGCATGTTCAAAGGAACAAAGAATCACAGGTCTGGTGGGAATCTCAGGAGATTACCCAGTCTTTTCATCAGCCTCCAGCAGGACAGAACAAAGGTTGTTCTGGCTGGAGGGTCTGCACCATTTACCCCAGTGGTGGCCAATGCCTCCAGGCAGATGGAGTTGCTGAAGAGAGAAGCTGCAGTGCAGACCTCAGGCTGTAGGAAGTGCCTGGAACCTTCTTCTGGAATGGGGACAGGTGGCAGACATGCCTGCGAAGGTTGTGCCTTGGTGGAGGACCTCCTGCACCAGGTGGCTCAGATGCAGGAGGTGGTGAGAAGGCTGCATAACATCAGAGAAGTTGAAATGGATACCTGGTTCCAACTGCAGTCTGCAGTGGACCCACAGCCAAACAGCCAACAAGTCCTCTAGTAGCACACACAGAAGGGAGAGGACTAATAATGCAGAAGAATGGAAGCTTGCAATGGCAAGGACCAGAAGGAAGAGTCTTCCCCTGAAGTCTGAGGTGAACCGCTTCACCACTCTGTAGGCTGAAGAGGGAAGACCTGTCACATCAGGAGAGACACTGGAGCTAAGTGAGGCAGCCCAATCTTCTGCCTGTATAAAAACCAGCACAACTAAGAAAAGGTGACGGATTACAGTAGTAGGCAACTCTCTCCTGAGAGTTGAACCAGCACTCATTTGTCAACCTAACACATTCTCTAGAGAGGTGTGCTGCTTACTGGAGTGTCATATAAAGGATGCCACCAGGAGACTACTAAACCTTGTACAGTCCAGTGACTGGTAGCAACTGCTTTTATTTCACGTGGACAACAGTGATACAGCCAGGAGCACTCTGAGGAGTACCAAGAAGGATTATAGAGCCCTGGTAGCAACTGAAGCGTGCGTAGCTTTTCCATCAATCTTCAAAGTGAAGGGGTTTGAAAGAGACAGTCAAATCTGGTGAATCAACAAATGGTTGCAAGACTGGTACCACAGGGACGGGCTTGGTTACTCAGACCATGGGACTCACTTTGAGAAACCTGTTCTACTGGGATCTGAAGGGGTCCATCTGTCAGAGGAGAAGAGTGTCTTCTGTCATAGGCTTGCTAAGCTGGCGAAGAGGCCTTTAAATTAAAGTTGCTGAGGGAGGAGAATCTCAATCCATCTCAATCCATCCCAATCCTACCAGTTTGATACCACTGCCATCAACAGATAACCAGAGACCAGAGAAGGAGCACAGGTCAGCAAGAGAGCACCTGCAGAGCAGTGCGAAGGAATCCCAGCCACTCCAGCCTGTAAGTCAACTCAGTCAGGGTCAAATTTAAAAGCCTCTGTGCAAACATAGGAAGCATGGGGAATAGACAACAGGAGTTAGAGATGTGCACGTGCCTGCAGGGCTATGATCTTATTTGCATCACAAAGATGTAGTGGGATGGCTTCTACTACTGGAGTGTTGGAATGGAAGGATATGGGCTCTTTAGAAAGGATGGGCAGGAGAGACAAGGAGGGCGTATCATCTCCTATGTCAACAACCAGCTGGATTGCATGGACCTCCACCTGGGCTTGAATGAGGACCAAACTGAGAACTTATGGGTCAAGATTAAAGGGAGGTTGGGGACAGGTGACATTATAGTGGGGGTCTGCTGCAGACCACCTGAACAGAAAGATCAAGCAGATGATGTACTCTACAGACAGATAGGAGCAGCCTCATATTCACAAGCCCTTGTCCTCAGGGGGGACTTCAGCCACCCCAATATCTGTTTGAGGGACAACATAGCAGGGCATAAACAATCCAGGAGGTTCCTGGAATACATCGATTATAATTTCCTTCTCCAAGTGATAGAGAAGGCAACGAGAAGAGCTGTTATGCTGAACCTTGCTCTCACCAACAAGGAAGGGCTGATAGGGAATGTGAAGCTCAAGGGCATCATTGGCTGCAGTGACCATGAAATGTTGGAGTATAAGATCCTTAGTGAAGCAATGAGAGGAAGTGCAATACCCTGGACTTCAAGAGAGCAGACTTTGGCTTCTTCAGGTATCTGCTTGTTAGAGTGCCATGGGATAAAGCCCTGGAGGGAAAAGGGACACAAGAAAGCTGGTTAATATTCCAGGATCACCTCCTCCAAGCTCAGGAGTGGTGCATCCCAGTGAAGAGGAAGTCAGGCACAAAAGCCAAGAGTTGCTCCTGGACAAACTCAAACACAAAAAGGAAGCCTGCAGAGGTTGGAAGCAAGGACAGGTAGCCTGGGAGGAATACAGAGAAATTGTCCAAGCAGCCAGGGATCAAGTTACAAAAGTGAAAGTCCTGGTAGAATCAAAACTGTCCAGGGACATCAAGGGCAAGAACAAAAGCTTCTATAGGCATTTTGGTGATAAAAGGAAGACTAGGGAAAATGTAGGTCCTCTCCAGAAGGAAACAGGAGACCTGGTTACCTGGGATATGGAGAATCTTGAGGTACTCAAGAACTTTTTTGCTTCAGTCTTCATCAGTGAGTGCTCTAGCCACATCACCCAAATCACAGAAGGGAAAGGCAGGGACTGAGAGAATGAAGAACCGCCCACTGTAGGAGAAAGTCAGGTTTGAGACCATCTAAGGAACCTGAAGGTGCACAGCTCCATGGGACCTGATGAGATGCATCTGTGGTCCTGCAGGAACTGACAGATGAAGTTGCTAAGACACTATCCATAATATTTGAGAAGCTGTGGCAGTCTGTACAAGTTCTCACTGATTGGAAAAGAGCAACATAAACACCATTTTTAAAAACAGAAAAAAGGAAGACAGAGGGAACTACAGGCAAGTCAGTCTCACCTCTGTGTCCAGCAAGATGGTGGGGCAGATCCTCCTGGAAACTATGTCAAGACACGTGGAAAATACAGAGGTGATTGATGACAGCCAACATGGCTTCATTAAGGACAAACAATGCCTAACAAATTCAGTGGCATTCCATGGCAGGGTTACAGAGTTGGTCCATAAGGGAATAGCAACACATGAAATCTACCTGGACTTGTGCAAAGCATTTGACACTGTCCCACATTACATCTTTGACTCTAAAACAGAAAGACATGGATTTGATGGATGGATCACTTCATAGATGAGGAATTGGCTGGATGGTCACACTCAAAGGGTTCTGGTAAACGGCTTGATATGGAAGTGGAGACCAGTGAGAGGTGACTTCCTTCAGGGGTCAGTATTGGGACCATTGCTGTTTAACAACTTTGTCAGCAACATGGAGAGTGGGATTGAGTGCACCCTCAGCAAGTTTGCTGACAACATCAAGCTGTGTGGTGCAGTCAATACACTGGACTGAAGGGATGCCACCCAGAGGGATCTTCACAGGCTTGAGAGATGGGCCTGTGTGAACCTCATGAATTTCAACAAGGCCAAGCGCAAGGTCCTGCACCTGGGTTGGGGCAATCCCAAGTGCAAATAAAAGCTGGGTGAAGAATGGATTGTGAACAGCCCTGAGAGAACTTGGCAGTGTTGGTTGATGAGAAGCTCACCATGAGCTGACAGTGTGTGCTTGCAGCCCAGAAAGCAAACTGTATCATGGGCTGCATCAAAAGAAGCATGAGCAGCAGGTCAATGGAGGTGATTCTCCCCTTTTGCCCCACTTTTATGACACCCCAGCTGAAATACTGCATACAGCTTTGGAGGCCCCAACATGAGAAGAACATGGATCTGTTGGATCAGGTCTAAAGGGCCATGAAGATGATCAGAGCAGATGATAAACTGGAGCACCTCTCCTATGAAGGCAGGCTGAGAGAGCTGGGATTCAGCCTAGAGAACAAGAGGCTCCAGTGAGACCTTATAGCAACCTTTCAGTACCTAGAGGAGGCCTACAAGAAAACTGGAGAGGGACTTTTTACAAGGGCATGCAGTGATAGGACAATGGGCAATGATTTTAAACTGAAAGAGATTTACATTAGATATAAGGAAGAAATTCTTCACCACAAGGGTGGTGAGGCACTGGAACAGGCTGCCTAGGAAGCTATTGATGCCCCATCCCTGGAAGTATTCAAGGTCAGGTTGAATGGGGCTTTAAGCAAGCTTGTCTAGTGGAAGGTGTCGGTGCCCATGGCAGGGTGTTTGGAACTAGGAAATCTGTAAGGCCTTTTCCAACCAAATCATTCTATGATTCTTTGATATTCTACTGTATTATGTATAGACTACGTAGATTTAGAATTTGTGACATGATTTTAAATCCACTTTTAAAGATCCAATGAGAAGAATCCAGCTCAGTAGGACTTTTTAGTGCTTTTTTGCAGTTACTGATCCCTGCAAATTCCCATCATTTTGGCAGTGAATTAAGGACTTGGTCACAGGCACAATTTCTTCTCCAGATTTGCCAGAATTCCACCCTTATGGTTTTTCATTCAAACATTTTTTCTAAGTTTTCTTAGTACTATAATGACGCACAATGTCACAAAACTTTAAAAGTCAAGTTATATGACTCTATTACTTCTATTCTGTCTGTAGGACCTATTATCCTATTGCAGAAGTGAATTAGGTTGTTTTGAGGTGATTTGTTCATGATAAATCTTTTTTTGGATATGACTCTCCTCTTTTTTTTTTTTTTTTTTTTTTTTTTTGTATTTTCTGGTGCTACAGGTTTGCTAGGTTGGTTGTTCCAGTCACTATTTGGAAACAGAAGTAAAGTTGATAGATACACAGTTCACTGGCTCCTTCTTTTCCACATTTTTTAAGTGTGGCATAATAATCACCTTTTTCATCTTTGATCCATAAATTCTCAAAATAACTTCTATTTCTGCTCTGATTTTACCAGTCAATTATTTAACTAAGTAGAATGAAAAAGTCAGGCTTAGAATATAAAAACACTTAACTTAGATAAGTAGCCTCTAGCCCATTCTTGATTTATTCAAGGCTGATATCTTCTGGTATTTTACTCAAGTATTATACAAAAATATTATTAAGCGTATCGACCTTCTTTGCATCACCTGCCAATGGTTTCCTACTCTTATAATGGTGGACCTATTATTAGTAAACTGACTTTTTCACTCTTTGTATACCTTCTTGTTTTTGCATTCAGTTAAATGTCAGCCCCGTGATCCGTTACTGTATTTTGGGAGGGATTAATTCATTTGACCACATGTAAATGTCTTCTATGACTATGCTGTATAGTTAATGTAGTAAAATAGATACTCCTAGAATATAATTCAGTACATCCTAAACCTCAGCAGACAGTGCATACCAGTGTTCTGCTACTGCCAGCGAGAGATCTTAAAAGTACCAGCTCACATACAGCAGTCTCTGTTGTGTATATCTGTAGTTATGTAAGGTTGATCACAAAAAGCCTGATACATATAATCTTCTAGGTTTATTGTTCTATGTGGACTCCTATATTGATAATGATCCTATTCCATTTGCCCATGAATCGTTACCCAGGACCTTTCGGAAACCTCAATTTAGAGCCTTAGTGTCAGAATTTGTTCTTTATTTTAGAAGGCCATGCTACTCCCTCTTATGTTGCCTTTCTTTTCTAGGAAACTATACCCTATTCTATTTACATTCTGGTCAGGAGAATTATTTCAACCAGTCTGTGACATTTCAGTTTAATAACGAAATACGTATTAATGATCTATTCTCATTCTGAGTTGTACAGGATGGTACCAGTCCTGCAGAGGACTACAAAACACGTCATGTCCATAGTAAAACTATCCAGCTGCCTCAACATTCTTACTCTCGGATTACTTTTTGTAAGGAAATCTTGAAGGGGTAAAAACCTCCATACTGATGGCTTCTCAGCAAGACTTCAATGCCCAACATAAAGAATCTCAGACTGGCAAATTATTGCACAATACACCCATGAATGGCATTGCTTCAAAGCCATAGTAATTGCATGATGTTATGAGGTTAAGAATCTGTAAACTAAATTTATTGAAAAAAAATTTAACATTTTAAAATACCATCATTGTATTTTGTTGTTCAAAGTATCAGTTACATCTCATTTGAGCTTTCCTATAAACTACTCAGATAGTTTAATTTGTTTGGCCTTCTATGCAAATTAATAAGCAAAAATATAATATAGATTTCCAAATGTCCTACTCTGAGCATTATTTTCTACTTCTATGTCATTTCAAATGTCTCTTAATTGTGTGGTGTTAACCAATTATATGTAAGCCATCATAATCCTCTAAAGGTTTTTACTGCCTTTACCTAGGCTGACATTTATATTATTTCCCCACATAATTTATTTAAGAAAGAAGATGCTATTACACCTTGGAATCAAAACAAACTATAGATACTCTCTTTGCTATGCTGGAAGGAAAAATCAAGATGACTTATTTGGACTGGGACAGAGATCAGCTTAAATGTAAATTCCTCCCTGCTTTGTATGTTTGACTATGTCTGTTTGGTCTCGGTACTGACAGCACAGAACATTAGTTCTGTTATTCTTTGTTCTAATTTGGTTTGACACCTCTAACCCACAAATTGCCGGATCTTCTTTCTTAAACATGAGCCTTATGCTGCTTTGTGGCTGTTCGGGGTTTTTTTTCTTTAAAATTCAGCTCAGGGAAAAATATTATTATAGAATCTCAATATGCATTAATAGTTAAATATACTTGACGAATGCACAGAGGAAAAAAAATGAAACTTAAACACTCATAAGAAGAGGCAAACGGAGTTTCATCTCATGGTAGGTAAGTGAATGCCATGATTATTCCGGTTCTGAAATATTAATATTTGTTGATACTCCAATCTTTTGTCTCTAAATTATATTTCCGCGAAATGTGTATGAACTAAAAAACAAATAATGCTCAGGAAGCATCAAAGTCTTATTCTCATTAAAAAAAAAAAAAAAAAAAAAAAAATCACAAAAAACCAACTCATACCAAACCCCAAACAATTCAAAAGCAATTTATGAAACTATTTGCAAGCAGCATGCTACTATTACATTTAGAATAGACGATAAAACAGCATATTTTATCTGAGTAAATAAAATACAAGAGAAGGTAAAAACATTGTCTCAAGGAGTATGTGGCTTTGGAGAAGTAATATGGGTCTTCATAGATTAATTGTTTCTACAGACTCTAATCACAAATGAATCTAAGACTCCCTTGGCTTTGTTGGTGAGGGATCTCTGGTGTGACAAGATTCTTTCATCTCAGATTATTCCAACATGTAAATTCATTGCCAACATGCATAAGCACTGCACAATAACCCCTACTGTTCCTATCTAAATAACCTTTTTGAAATAAAGATTGTGGTTGCAACGAGAAATTAAGACTCTCATCTTGCTATATTATATTGATCTGTAACAATTTTGTCATGGTCACTGGCAGCAGGAAAGGTCTGGTTAAAGTATCAGATTTCCTCTTAAAATTAGCTAAAAATCATTACCAGCTCCAGACACAAAACAGCGCATCTTAAAACTAAGAACATCATAGAAAAAAGAGGAAAAGAAATAAAAAAATTAAAATAAAATTGATTTAAAAAAACCACATCAAATCCTGACATCAATAACAACATTGACTTAACTATATATTGACAGGAATAGTAAGCGAATGCTCTATAGCATCTTGTGGGTTTTTTGGTTTTGTTTTGGTTTTTATTTTTTCAACCTTGAATTCTCCACTGATACTATAAATATTTTCTAAACAAATATCTCTTCTACTGTCGGGGGTTAAGACCCCGGCATGGGTTCGGGCCTACGGCGACGGAGGAAGAAATACAACCATCCGCTGCGGATGATAAACATGCTTCGTTTATTGACACGAGCCACCGGCTTTTATAACAATTCTATTAATTATGCCTACTTGTCAAACACCGATTTGATAGCATACGTAATGAGCCCATCCCAACATACATAATGAATCCATCCCCTTGAGTCCATCCCCTTCTGTGGCCCCCCTGGTATGTGAGTTCCCTCGTTATCTCGGAGCTGCCTCCTGGTACTTGTTTATCCAGGCCTTTCTCAGGAGCTGCCTCCTGAGACTGTGAGACTTGTTTATGCAGGCCTTTCCCAGGCAATACCTTCTCACCCACCCTTGCTCAGCTCATGCTAACTGAGGCCTACTCATGCTAACTAGAAGAGATCCTCTCCGTAGAGAGGGTCTCATGCCCTTTCTCTCTTGGCCATTCTCCAACATTCTACATCTTGTTCTCCTTTAGCATCTGCCCTCTCTCATTCATGACTAGTGAATGGTGAGCATTATAAAATGGTTGTCAGTAGCTGGTTGTCATAGAAATGAGAAACACATTTATGCAAACTTGTCCCCAGACTGTACACAAAACTGAAGACAGAAAAGAAAAAAAAAAAAAAAAAAAAAAGGCTTATTTTGTCACTTCTTATAAATCAAAAATTTTTACTGATTTTTTGATTTTTTAGTATCTACACAAAATCTTAATAGTTTTATTCCTAAAAAACAGATTTAAAAAAAACTTGTGACTTGACTTTGGTCAAAAGCTTCTATAATATCTCATTTGAATAATGGTAAAAATATAAATTCTTTTTTTCCACTAAAAAAAAAAAAAAAGGTACAAATAGTAAAGAGTGCATGGCTGAAGTTTTGGTTATAATGAATTCATTATACACGGTACATTAAGTACCACTTTTCTCTTTATTCAAATTACACAGACAATTTCATATATTCTATGCCTAAAACCTATGAATTCTAACTAGCATAAATAATGTTTGCACTGGCACAAATGCATGTTAACCATACACCTTGTCTTTTTCTAGTTGGCACAAATTTGCACAGAGTTTCTTCACCTCACAATAGTACTAGAGTTAAATAAATGAAACAGTAGACTAAACTTAAACAAAATAACTGTGATGGCACATCTGGAAAGTAATTGGACATAGAGTTCAAAATTATGTGAAATAAAAGTTTGGGGTTTTTTTTTCTGTTTTAGCCTGAATCCTCTCTAAAAATGTAACTTCAAAAAGCATTTGCAGGCACAGCTTTTGCTTTTGAAATGACCTGTTGCTAACAACTCTCAATGAAAATCTTCATTGTCTGTGTTGTTTCAATCAGTGTCAAGTACACAAATATATAAATTTCTGTCTTTTGAGTATTGTGCTTGGTGAATTGTGTTGGATTTCTCTAAGGAGATAAATGTTCATGACTCACTTCCAAATATCTTTTAACAAACTGTTTGGGACATCTGCTAGTAATGCAAACCTAATAGTGCTCAAGAGAACACTGCTGACAAGTTCCTCACATTTCAACTGAAAATTATAATTAGGCACATGTTTTGTATGTTTATACAAGAAACTTATGCAAGAACCTTTATACAAGGACCTTACACAAGAATGTTTCAACTTTTGAGCAGATTATTTTTTCCAATGAGAGAGAAGATTTTTCACACCATTTGATAACATTTTTGTATTATTTCAACATCTCCTCAGTAGAGATGCATCATGTGAGCTGAAGTAGCTAAGTATCTTGATGCACTGAAAATGTCACTGCTTATGAAATTCTTTGATCGATCTACTCTTCTCTGATGTGTAGAAGAGGTCTCTATATTCCAAAAGCGAAGAGTAGAAAAAGATTTAATTTATACAGCAAAATTACCTAGATATTCATATTTTCTAATGCTTAAAATTTATAATTCACCCTGGTAAATGAGAATGAAGGAAATAATGATAGGCAGAGATTAACAAAAAGACCCTTTCAATGTTTGATCTTCCTTAGGAAAATGTGATAAGTGCGATGGTATTACATTTCCAGTGGGAGAGCAGGAAAAACTGAACCAAATGAAAAAGTAACATTTATCTTCTTGGAGGGCAACGAAACGAAGTTCTTGAGTAGAATGAGTGTTGACAGAGTGATGGCAATGGAAGATCATAGAAATACCTCTTTCTCCCCAGCCTCATTTGTGTTTGTCGTCTTCTCCTGGAAAGGAAAGGGCAGAAGTAGACCTGTTATAAAGTTGTGGTGAGCCTTTGCATTTATATTTAACAGCTAGACTCTAAATGCAAGTAGCCTGGCTAGATAAATATAATCAACAAAACTCTAGAGTAAACACTAAGCTACAGTTCCCTTTAATGGCAATGTTTACACAGGCAACAGTACAGTACAAGTTACAAGAGGAAATGGTCTCAAGTTGAGCCAGGGGAGGTTTAGATTGGATATTAGGAAACATTTCTTCACTGAAATAGTGATCAAGCATTGGAATATGCTGCCCAGGAAAGTGGTTGAGTCATCATCCCTGGAGGTGTATAAAGACATGTAGATGTGGTACTTAGGGACAATGTTTAGAGGGACTTGGTGGTGTTAGGTTAACAGTTATACCCGATAATCTTAAAGATCTCTTCCAACCCAACTGATTCTATGAGTGATCAATCTGCATATGAGTTTCTCAAGTATGTTGCTAATCCTGTTGTAGTCTCTTGTAGTCTTCTACTGAATTTGCAGACAGGACAGCTCTGCCTACACTGTCACGTATAGGTTTCTTCACTAGGGTGTGACACAACTTGATATCAGTAAAAAGTCATTTGCAAGAAAAGCCTTAGAGCCTTCTGAACTTTCAACATCTCTGCTAACACTTTTGGGATAAAAGAAGTCCAAGCGAAGTCAGATGTGACTGCTATGATCTTGTGACAATTTGGTTACTCACATTCTTATTCCAAATTTATTAATAATTGTCTCTGCACAACAACAGAGCTCAGAAACCTCTGAATAAATATAGCATATGTAGTATAGCTATACTATATATAGTACAATATGTATAGCAATTTTGTAACTGTGATAGTGATATCCATTAAATTTATAACCATTTATTGATATGAGTTACAACTTAGTTGTCTTCTGGATGCAACAGTGTTTCATACATGTTGCCAGAACAACTCATTCCACTAAGATCTAGGGGTAGTAACAGACACTGATTTAAAAAAAAATAATTAAAAAAAAAAAAAAATACATTGTATGTGGCTACAGTGTCATATATTCAGTTACCAGAGACAGAGTAGAAAAGAGTTTTTCATTACTTGTTTAGTGATAGTCTTGAGAAGTGCGGTAAGCATCCTCAGAGAAGAAACCAGATGGTTGAGTTTCCTTGGTACAAAACCATGATTGTTCTTCTTGAAGGACCAGAGGATAGCTTCCCAAGCAAAACATCTAATCTTCTTGAAATGACACACATTCAGAAACTTGCTACCTCAGTTATAAATGCCTACTTCAAGAAGGCACTGGTAGACCGCTCTTAAAGGGTCTACCCAAGAACAAAAAGTACAGAGTGCTTTTGTTTGGTATTTTTCAAACCTGTTAAAGTCAAGGACTGAAGCAAACATAAATATGCTAATGCAGCCACTAGTTTTACAATAAATTTCAGGCACCATCTTGCTACACTTATTTCATTATCCCAACTGGCATTTTATTCACTTAGTCACAATTATACTACAGGAAAATTTTAACTGTGCTAACTTAAGTTAGAATGAAAAGACATAGAGCACCACACATTTCTACCTGTTAACAATCAACAGTTGTTGTTTTGGTGGGTTGTTTTTTTTTTTTTTTTTTTTTTTTTCCACAGTGTTAAATACAAAATCTTTGATTCCTGAGTTGTGTAATATGCTTAGTCTTTGCAACATGGCACATTTGCATATTGAAATGGATGGAAAATAAGAATAATGAGCTATGCAGGGAAATCTGAACATAAATAATAATGAAAAAATGTTTAAACTACTTTATTCTTTCAATCTTTTCAGGATGTAACTAATGGATAAAATCTTTTGTTGGTGACAATCTACTTAACTATGTAGGGTTTAGTAGACATTTAGAGAGGTCTACTTTAGTCTCTAAAATTTTCCTCTTTACCATCTGATGGTGTTTTCTTGGCACTTTTGGACAGGGATTTCTATTTAACCTTTTCCCAGCTGTTTCAATTGTCCTCCTCTGCATAGGCTCCCATATAATTTTCAGCTTTTCTTTTCTAAATTTTACTGCATACCATTACACATTTTTCTTCCAGAGGGATCTTTAGAGGCAACAGAGTAGTTTCTCTTCTTTGATCCAAAACTCCACTAAAGCACTAAAGTAAACATAATGTTAGAAAGAAGAAACCAAACAAACCAACAAACTAAAAAAAAAAAAGCAAAAACCAAACAAACAAAAAATCAAAACAAAACAAACACAAACAAATAAAACCTTAAGAGGGTTTTTTTTAGCTAAAATATCCAGTCAGTTCACCCTTTTTTTATTTAGGCTGACATCACCTAAACCTTCTGGCAAATTTAAAAGTATGTGAGCCACGGCACATTTTCTGTGCAAACCTTTATGTATCCTGTTCACAATCCACAAAATTATAATGACACTTAAGGTGCACACCCCTTTCTCGTCCTCCTTGCGTGAGACATCGACTTCTTAGCACCAAACCCATATGTTTGACCCTCATCTTAGGGAAGTTTGTAGTCTACCTGGAGCCCGGATCAAGGATATCGCTAGAGATCTCCCCAAACTGGTGCACCCAACAGACTACTACCCGCTGCTGGTCTTCCAGACAGATGGGGAGGAAGCTGCTTCCCGTAGACTGAGGGGAATGAAGAATGATTTCAAGGTCTTGGGAAGGATGGTGAAAGACTCAGGGGCTCAAGTGATCTTCTCTTCACTCCTTCCATCTTCAAGTGACAATGTGGGATGGAATAGGAAAATTCACTCTCTAAATGGTTGGCTCCAGGACTGGTGCTACAGGCAGGGCTTTGGATTTTTTGATAATGGCTGGTTTTATAAGACTCCAGTCCGGACAGTGTTACGAGGGAAAGGTTTATCTCGCAGGGGCAAAAGGATGCTGGGGCAGGAATTAGCTGGGCTCATTTGGAGAGCTTTAAACTAGGCTCAAAGGGGGATGGGGTTGTAGCTGGGTTTGTCCCAGTGGGGCAGCGTTCTAAAAATGATGAGGACCGGGTGGCCTCCTATGCCCCTAGGGAGAAATTGGTGTGCTCTGCTCGCTCCCTGAAATGCCTGTACACCAATGTGCGCAGCATGGGGAATAAGCAGGAGGAGTTAGAATCCTATGTTCGGTCGAGAGATTATGATCTCGTGGCAATTACAGAAACATGGTGGAACAGCTCACATGACTGGAATGTGGTCATGGGTGGCTATGCCCTTTTCAGGAAAGACAGGCCAGCCAGGCGTGGTGGTGGAGTTGCTCTCTATGCGAGAAAGAAACTACAATGTACTAAATTCTGCCCAGGAGAGGATGACGAGCGAGTTGAGAGTGTATGGGTCAGAATTAAGGGGCAGGCTGGCAGGGGTGATACTGTTGTAGGTTTCTATTATAGGCCACCAGATCAGGCTGAGGAAGTTGATGAGGCCTTCTATGGGCAGCTGAGAGTAGCCTCACAGTCACAGGCCCTGGTTGTTGTGGGTGATTTTAACTTCCCTGATGTTTGCTGGAAGGACCATTCAGCCAGCCAGCCACAGTCCAGGAGGTTCCTCCAGTGCATTGATGATAACTTCCTCATGCAGATGGTGGAGGAGCCGACTAGGAGAGGTGCACTGCTGGATCTCATCCTTACTAACAAGGAGGGTCTGGTCGAAGCAGTAAAGGTTGAGGGCTGCCTGGGTTGCAGTGACCATGAGATGGTGGAGTTCAGCATCTTGTGTGGCAGGAACAGAATAGCAAGTAGAATTGCAACCCTGGACTTTAGCAGGGCTAACTTTGGCCTTTTCAAACAATTGCTGGGGGAAATCCCATGGGCAAGACTGCTTGAAGGTAAAGGGGCCCAAGACAGGTGGATTGCATTCAGAGATTCCTTCTTCCACGCTCAGGATCAGAGCATTCCCACATGTAGGAAGTCAAGGAAGGGAGCCAGGAGACCTGTGTGGTTGAATAGGGATCTGTTGGGTATGCTCAAACAGAAGAGGAGAGTTTACATGTCATGGAAGCAGGGGCTAGCCACTTGAGAGGAATATAAGGCTGCTGTTAGAGGATGTAGGAAGGCAGCTAGGATAGCCAAGTCCTCCTTAGAATTACAGCTGGCGAGAGGTGTCAAGGACTGCAAAAAGAACTTTTGCAAATACATAGCAGACAAAACTAATACCAGAGGCAATGTAGGCCCACTGATGAATGGGGTGGGTGCCCTGGTGGCAGCAGATACAGAGAAGGCAGAATTACTGAATGCCTTCTTTGTATCTGTCTACTCTGCTGGAGGCTGTCCTGGGGAGCCCTGTACCCCTGAGACTCCAGATGAAGCCAGGTCAATGGAGGAGTTTGCTTTAGTTGATGAGGACTGGGTTAGGGAGCAATTAAGTAGTCTGGACATCCATAAATCCATGCGTCCAGATGGGATGCATCCGCAGGTGCTGAGGGAGCTGGCTGAAGTCATTGCTAGAACACTCTCCATTGTCTTTGCCAAGTCTTGGGAAATGGGAGAGGTGCCCGAGGATTGGAGGAAAGCAAATGTTACTCCAGTCTTCAAAAAGGGCAAGAAGGAGGACCCGGGTAATTATAGACCGGTCAGCCTCACCTCTGTCCCTGGGAAAGAAATGGAACAGCTTATCCTTGGTGCCGTCTCAAGGCGTATCAAGGATAAGAGGGTTATTAGGGGCAGTCAGCATGGCTTTACCAAGGGTAAGTCATGCTTGACCAGCCTCATAGCCTTGTATGAGAATGTAACAAGGTGGATGGATGATGGCAGAGTGGCAGATGTGGTCTACCTTGACTTCAGTAAAGCCTTTGACACAGTCTCCCACAGCAACCTCACAGCTAAGTTGAGGAGGTGTGGTCTAGAGAATAGAGTAGTGAGGTGGGTTGCAAACTGGCTTAAAGAGAGAAGCCAGAGAGTGGTAGTCAATGGTGCGGAGTCTAGTTGGAGGCCAGTATCTAGCGGAGTGCCTCAGTGGTCAGTACTGGGGCCAATATTATTCAATATATTCATTAACAATATGGACGAGGGAATTGAGTGTACTATCAGCAAGTTTGCTGATGACACTAAGGTGGGAGGAGTGGCTGACACGCCAGAAGGCTGTGCTGCCATCCAGCAGGATCTGGACAGGCTGGAGAGTTGGGTGGGGAATAACCTGATGAAATTTAACAAGGGCAAGTGTAGAGTCCTGCATCTGGGCAGGAACAACCCCAGGTTCCAGTATAGGTTGGGAAATTACATATTAGAGAGCAGTGTAGGGGAAAGGGACCTGGGGGTCCTGGTGGACAACAGGATGACCATGAGCCAGCACTGTGCCCTTGTGGCCAGGAAGGCCAGTGGCATCCTGGGGTGTATTAGAAGGGGGGTGGTTAGTAGATCAAGAGAGGTCCTTCTTCCCCTCTACTCCACCCTGGTGAGACCCCATCCAGAATATTGTGTTCAGTTCTGGGCCCCTCAGTTCAAGAAGGACAGGGAACTGCTGGAGACAGTCCAGTGTAGGGCAGCAAAGATGATTAAGGGAATGGAACACCTCCCTTATGAAGAAAGGTTGAGGGAGCTGGGTCTCTTTAGTTTGGAGAAGAGGAGACTAAGGGGGGACCTCATTAATGTTTATAAATATATAAAGGGTGAGTGCCACGAGCATGGAGCCAGGCTCTTCTCGGTGGCAAACAATGATAGGACAAGGGGTAATGGGATCAAGCTGGAACACAAGAGGTTCCACTTAAATTTGAGAAGAAACTTCTTCTCAGTGAGGGTGACAGAGCACTGGAACAGGCTGCCCAGGGAGGTTGTGGAGTCTCCTTCGCTGGAGACATTCAAAACTGGCCTGGAAGCCTTCCTGTGTGACCTCACCTAGGCGTTCCTGCTCTGACAGGGGGATTGGACTAGATGATCTTTTGAGGTCCCTTCCAATCCCAAACATACTGTGATACTGTGATACTGTGATAGAGTTAATCTTCTTCACAGTAGCTAGCATGGGGTTGTGTTTTGCATTTGTGCTGGAAACAGCATTGATAACACAGGGATGTTTTAATTATTGCTGAGCAGTGCTTTCACAGAGTCAAGGCCTTTCTGCTTCTTACACCACCCCATTAGCTAGTAAGCTGGAGGTGCACAAGAAGTTGAGAGAGGACACAGCTGGAACAGCCGACCCCAAATGACCAGAGGGACATTCCACACCATTTGATGTTGTGATCACCAACAAAAGCTGTGGGAAGAAGGAGAGAGGAAGACATTCAGAGTGGTGACAATTGTCTTCCCAGGTAACTGCTACAAGTCATGAAGCTCTGATGTCCTGGAGATGGCTGAACACTTGCCTGCCATTGGGAAAGAGTGAATTAATTCCTTGTTTTACTTTGCTTGTATGCATGGCTTTTGCTTTATTTATTAAACTGTCTGTATCTCAGCTCATGAGTGTTCTCACTTTTACTCTTCAGATTCTGTCCCCCATCCCACCAGGGGAGCGTAAGTAAGCAGCAGTGTGGGGCTTAGTTGCCATCTAGGGTTAAACCATGACATGATGTTTTCAGCACTTCAGTAAATGACCTGGTTGCTGGGCTCCCACAGCTCCTATTGAAGTCAAGGTTAGTTACATTTTACATCATCCTATTTCTTTCTCCAATACATCTACATTGGAAAGTTACAACTCTATGTTCATTAATAACAATTACAACTATCCAAGTTAATATAATTACAATAAAATTGTATGCTTCAGGGCATAAACTGATAGTCTATGGAAGTCAGGAAAGAACTTTTCTTCTCTCATGGCATTAAACAATGGACAGGTGCTTTATGGTGGCTTTTTCTGTTATTTGAAGCATCAAGAACAGCAGCTGTTTATGGAAACAGAATGCCAGAGTAGTTTTAATAATGGCAATAATCCAACATTACCTCTTTTATATTCTTGTAGAATCTCACCCATTATGTCTCTTATTGTGACAAATACTATTGATAATACAATGAAAACAAAGGTCATTTTTACTTAGTAGTTCCTTTGCTAAAAGAGTATTCCTCGGTGTCATTTGACAATCTATTTTTGGTTTTATAAGTAAAAGCCCTGTGATTAATTCTGGACACAAATCTTAAAATGAAAAGTGAAAAGTTGCTCAAAAGTAATTAAAGTAAGTGCACACATGTGCTCTGAAGCCATGTTTCCCTATATTCAATTTCCTTTAGTATGGAGGAATGGACAAAATAAGAAAGAAAATCAAATAATGCTATTAAAAAAAAAGTAAAATTGGCTACAGAAATCATGAGTAAACAAGAGAGCAATACAATAAACACACCAACACACCCTGCATGAAGTTCTTCTGTTCTTTGGGTGATCTGTTTCCAGTGAGGATTGGGTATTTATTAATTCTTTTTATACAAAAAAAAAAAAAAAAAAGAAAAAAGAAAAAAATCCTGAACTTTGTATGCTGGGGACAAAACAAACCACTTTTACTATATTTTAATGGATAAATTCATTGATTTGTATTCTTTCTAAATTAATTATCCTACAACATTACTCCACAGTTTTGCCAGATTGGCAGTGAAATCAAGAACTAAGTTCAGACAGGTAGATTGTCCTCTTAGAACTAACATTATTGACTTGAATCCCCAGCCAGAATTTTTCAGATCACTAACTACATTCTCCTAGTACCCTTAGTAGTTAACCCTCCCCACCTCTCTCCCTTGGGATAAATGCCTAGTTGTCTCCATCAATTACAGAGGAATCAAAGGGAGATTAAAATCACCAGCCTACAGTTAGCCTTTGGGAATATTCCCTTAAATTCTTAACTTTGTTGTTAAAGCCAGGTGAGGTGAATTCCTATTCTGCATATGAAACAAAGAAAACTTAATTATTAGGAAATGAAACATATCATTATAGCACATGAATCCAAAATAAATAAAACAGTTGTAGTATATTGGAAACGGAGATCAGGAAACATTCACTTTGGTTTCTCAGCAGCTAGCATGAATATCTAGTAGATAAACAGTCCAGTACCAGACCATTTGCCTCTCTCCCATCCAGCAAATTGTCCTCACATCACAGTTTTGTATTCGGTTCCCAAATGAGGAATGTATTCAGCCAACCTCTCTCAGGTCTCTTGGGAAATGCTACCTAGTGCCATCATCATTCTCAATCTTCAATGTGCTATAATTTCATTTTAATGTAATGCTTGAAAGACAAGATATAATAAGAGTTTGCTTAATTTTTCTGACCTATGTAAGCATCCAAATCGCAAATTCTGTGGTACATTATCTGTATCATTATTATCAAGGTTATCTCTAACAGCCCTTTCCACTCCTCCTCTTTTTTTTTTTTTTTTTTTTTTTTTTTTTCCCCCACATCAGGCTGCCTACACTGAAAAATCTGAGTTTGCAAAAAGGTAATAGTGCTTTGGAAAATTAGAGGAATTCCTGGTCAAAAACCTGTACAAATGAAGCTCACTTGATAGACCTATTTTATGTTTCTCTCACATAAACAGAGGGCAGAGGTGTCTTTCTCTCTGAAGCTTTGTCCATCCGTGTTCTTTGCTAAATTAATCAGGCAAACAAAACCATCTGGGCCATTGTTTCAGTGGGCTCACAGACATTAATAGTCTTCCTTGTTCTTTAAAACCTGAGGCATGCTTAATTCACAAAGTTTTACACTCAAATATCCATACCAGTCAAATCAAGAAATAGCTATAATGCCATGAGACCTCTATAACTAGTCATACCCAATCCATAGAACCCAAGTCTGAAACAGTACATATTTATAAAGCTCGGTTTGCAACAATTCTATGAAGGTAAAAACTATTTTTTCTAGACAGGCTTGAGAAAATCACACTGCATTCACTAGAACTGAACAAAGGGAAATACGATTAATTTCTAAAAAAAAAAAAAAAGAAAAACAAACAAAAAACAAACAAAAAACAACCCTAAACTGAACTCTAGCCAAGGTGAAGACATTTAGTTTTGACAGGGTCTCATATAGGCATTTTTAAGCTGTGCTCTACATGAAGGGTGTTTGTGTGAATGTACAAAATATTAACATTCACATGAAACTGGGGATGTAAATTTTCGCTGGATCTAAATCTGTTCACTTGGTCTTAATTTACTTTGCTTGAAGTTGGAGCAGGATTCTGATTCAGTTTTTAAAACTAAACCACAAACATAAATCTGAACAGACTCTAAATTCGAGACCAGCCTTTGTGGCCTAATCATATCATCGCTTTAGAAAACAGCAGAAATCATCCTCAGAACACAGAAAAACAGTGTCTGTGATAGTTGTTCATTCCTAAAATAAATATTTTATATTAAAAATCCCTTCAGAATAAAATCTGGAAGACTGAATGGAAGAAAACATAAGGATTTTCTTTTGCATGTTGTTTAATTACGCCTGCTTCAAGACAGAAGAATTCACTACTCCCTTTAGGCTATGATTTGCAAGGTGATCTATGCTAAACCAAGAAAGCTACTGGTGCAGTTCTTTAAGGCATGATTAAAGAAATCTTTTCTGAATTCACAAAGTATGACAGGGAAATCATGCACAGTTGAGACCTCTAGATGTTTGATGAGTTTATTTGGTTAAAGGGACTGCTGCTTACTTCACATTTTCATTATTTATGGCTTTTTTAAGTCAAAGACCAGCATGCACCAATGCAAGTCCACCTTGACAAGAGTGCACAACTGCTTGATCTATCAAATTCATAAAGTTGCTTATAGATTTGTCATTACACATATATGTATTTTTTACAACATCTATTGCTGCATAGATGTCCCGTCTTTTCAGTCTGAGTGAACACTAATAGCACCTTATGTCTGGAACTCTGACAAATTCAGAGGTCAGATAGTTCCCTAGAAAGGTTCCTCCATTGCAAAGAAAAATGAGAAAAGGAATAATGCTGCAAATAGCCGAGCTATAGTTCATCTGGAAAACACAGTCAGTCTTCCTTTGGGATTATAAAACATTTATTTGCCAAAGACAATAAGAGTTGGAAAACAGTAATTGTTATAGAAATGAAGGTACATGTCATGCATTGAGGTTGAGATACTAATACTTTAAGAACTGAAAACTGACTGAAGAGTAATCAAATCTTTGCAATAACAAATCATATTAGCTTGAAGTTTCTAATGTACAGACATAAAGTCTTTTGAAATTCAGTGAGGGAATGAATAAATAGAGGGCAAAAAAAGTTTAAAGACATTTTGACAAAAAAAAAAAAAAAATACTGTCACAACTAACTTGGAAAAGTGCAAATGAATATATATAAATAAAAGCTAGTCAGAATAAAAACGATCCTATCCAGCTGAAGTAAAAAATGGCAAATGCTATTTCCAACATAATGTGGTTGCAATAGAATATATGGCAAATATTCTATAGAAAAATCTTTTAAATTCAATATAGTTGTTCATTTGTGTATTGCAGTCTATTGTTAGTTGAAATGACCCATGGCTAGAAGCTGGTCCAGTGGGTTTCCACACATTAGTACACTGTCAACAGTAAAATAAAATAATGAAATACAGTCTTTTGGACTTAGCATAAAAGACTAGGGAACTATGGAGGGACCCAGCTATCAGTGTAATAATAATCTTTTGTTTGTTTATTTGTTTTTATATTGGTGTATCCTGTAAAAATAAATAAATAAATACATAAAAAATTATAATTTCATAACTATTCTCCTTTCTGTTTTGTAGGAGTTGCATGGTCACGTAAAAGGCATCAGGCATAAATTTAACAGAGAACAGGCTAGACAGTTATTCAGTTCTTCTAAATTTACTGTCATTGTTTTTGATCTCTGTGTATTGCAGAAGAAAACAGCAGAAGAATAAGAGATGTTCTGTGTAGTATCCCCTAGAACAGAAAAATTCCTCAATGTTATCTCATTACAAATTATTATTGTAATTCTTAAACAGAAAATTAAGTTGATATCAGATCTCTTTTTAAATGTATATCTTATGAAAACAAAATATAATGAACATAGGGATTTTTAGGTCTTTTAACAGGCATCATTCAAATGTAATAAAGATATTTGTGTTTAAATGTATTATTTGATAATTTCAATATTTTTGTGATATGTTAAAAAATCCACAAAATTTCCAAAGCAGAACATTTTTCTGTCTTTATTCTAATACTTATGTATCCTCTGCACTAGAGGCTGCTTCTATGTTAACTACAAAAACCAAAGTTTTACTAAGAAAATCAGTCTTATGGAAAACTATCCAGTGTCAACAGCAGTAATATTGTTTTATTTTATAGTCTGACGAAATAGAAACCACAATAATTTTCATACCAAAAAAAAAAAAAAATTGTTTTTCCAATCAAAATCTGCAGGATGTGAAGGTACTAGGAACCTAACATACTACACTCTTCAGTTATCAGAGGTACATTTTAAAATAAAATACTCTACACTCTAATAGCACTGAACCATCACCTTTCTGTAAGCAGGTATTTTTAATAGATATATTTAAACAATTTGAAGTCAATAAAAGGACTCTCATTTTCTTTTGCAGCTTTGGATCAGGCTCAAAACTGTTAATTTCTGCCATTTAATTTATTCTCCCATTTTACATATCCAGCTTAACTTCAGAACATGACTGATTGCAGCTTACATTAGCGTTTAAAAATGTTAGGTATTTAGGATGCTTCTATAGTCAATTAAGACATTTGTCTGGGACATATATCGAAGAATGATTAAAGGTGTTTGTTTGTCACCCATAAATACTGGTGAAGCCTAGAGAGATATACATTTCTAGATTTGTGACAAGTAAAACTGTATTAAGTGAATCCCAATTTGTTCATTTTAAGTTCTTCAACATTAATATTTAGAAATTACATATCCAGATCCTTTAACGTACATCACGAATTTTGGATGTCCTAAGTAAATTGTGCACTGAAGACACCACTGAACTATCGAATGGGAAATCTCCTGGATATGCTAAAAAAGTATCTTATTATTTCTAAGGATGTTCTTTTGATGAATGTCCTAGACAGAGACTCGAACTATCCTTACATCCACAGATAGCTCCACTGAACAGGAGGAGTCTTTTGTTGTTTTTCTGTTTTTTAAAGCAGAACATTTAAAAATAATTTCCCTTCCTTCTTTCCATTTCTTTTATCATAGAGCTCCTTACAAATTCAAATCCTTTGGCTTGTGGCATTTTTATTAGTGCCTGTTAAATTAGAACTAATCACACTTGCTAAAATAGTATAATGAACAGTTGTATTGACATGTCCTCTGTTTTTTCAATTATTATTTCAAAATTATGTTAAAATGTCTACATTTATTCATTATAATTAAGATTAAAATCTTCTTTTATACAATATATTTTCTGCTATTAAAGCGCATAGTAACGTACCTCTATTCCATAACAATATGTCTTTTAACTTCTTTTTTCCACAGCCATAAAGATTAGTACTTTTTTTCTCTGGAATGACAGTAGCAAGCTGCAAATGATGTATGAAATGAAAAAACTGCAGTCCAGTGCACAGAAAGAATATGGAAAATGCTAGGCATTCTTAGAAAAGATATCCACAAGAAAAAAAAAAAAAAAAAAAAGAAAAAGAAAAAAGCTACTAGAATAAGCCAGGACACTCAGGACACTTAAAGCTACATCCAAAGCCCATTGTAGTCCAAGAAAGATTAGTGTTAACCTCTGTAGACTTAGGATGCAGTGATTCTAGATGTTTTCTTTGAAGGAATGTCTTTTTTTATCTCTTCTGTCAGACTTCACTCTTTGAATCTTTAAAGCTCCTTGCAGTCATATGTCACTAATACCAATGTTTCCTCAGACCATACATTTCAAATACCCTGCATACACCTTAAATATATAAACAAGAAATTTTCATGGAAAAATGACAGAATCTTAGAAAAGTCCAGGATAGAAGAAAACTCTGGGACAACATGTTGGCCTTTCTGTTGAAAGGAAGCATTAAATTAGGTTATCCACGACTCTGTTAAAACAGCCTTGAATATATCCAGTGAAGGAGAATCTGCCACTCCTCTGGACCACTTACTGCACAATTCCATTATTCCCAGAAAAAATATTATGTTTCTTATATCCAGGTGGAATTTTCCCTGAAGAAACTTTTGTCTGTTGTCCTGCTACCATGTATTCTTGTGACGGAAGTATCTCCATCTTTGCAGTAACAACTTGTTAGGTGCTGGAAGACTGTGATTAGATATACACATGCCCCCCAGTCTCCTCCTCTCCAAGCTGGATAAATTCAATTTCTTCAGTATTTTCATACATCAAGTTCTCTGTCCTCTAATCATCAGAATGGTAGCCTACCACTGGACCCTTTCCAGTTTTTCAGGTTTCCTCTCACTTGCATTGGGGAAACCACAGCTGGACACATTATTCCAGGTGTGGCCTAAGTTATGAATGGAGTAATCATACACCTGTATTTCCTGGATTTGCTCTTATAGACGCATCCCAGGACATGATTTGCCTTTCTTGTTGTCCTACCACACTACTTCATCTTCCTGTCCACCAGGACTTACAGAGGCATTTCAGCAGAACCATACCTCACCTTGTATTGTCACTTCTTTCATCCCCTGTGCAGTACATTCCACTTATCTTTGTCAAGCCTCATAAAAATCTTCCTAGCTGAATCTTCCAGCCCATTGAGGTGTCTCTGTAGAGTACTCTCCTTTTCAGCCTCCCCTTGCCCTGCCTGGAGCTTTGGTTTAGCTTGCTTCACTGTAACAATTGTGTAACAAATAGTTGAATACTACCTAACTCAATCTCTAGTTGAATTTTCTGCAATTGTAACTAACAGATCTTAGTAGCAAGTAGTTTTTTTATGACCCTAAAATAAAAATGAAATGTAGAATAGTACAAGTGCAGGATGATAGAAGAGACCTTGAAAGTGTGGGAACTCCCAGCTGTGCTGGTTGGATTTTTGGGGACCTCCAGATTTGCCAGGGGAAGAAACTGGTCTTCATGAAAATAATTTCAAGAGAAAAAAAAAAAAAAAAAAAAAAGGAAAAAAGGTACTTTTAAATTGAGCCAATTCCTCGATCTCATTCCTCACAGATAGCTGTATCAGTGGAAATAACTGGGAGAGGAAGTGCCAGGGCACTTTCGTGACAGAAATGGAACTGGCTAAAGAAATGTATGCTAAGCCACACCCTGACTGTAAAAGGTTCATCCTTTTGTGGCAGCCAATTGATTGCTTGCTTCCCTTGATATTTCAGTATTGCAACAGAGGGTTTTATGCTGTAACCTTTACTTCCTAAGTAGCAGTTATTAACTCAAGCTTTTATATTGAAGTGCCATTGAAGTCAGTAGGAATATTTGCGTCGGTAAATGCCACATGGCTGTGTTAAGGATTATGGCACTGGACTCTCTTCCATTTGTTCACAAGCTTCTCAGTCAGCTGATATTTCTGGCATATAAATGTCTTTGGATCTCAGGGTTTTGTTTTGTTTTAAATTACTAAACACATTTGAGTAGATACATCTAAGACAAAATTAAAAAAAAAAAAAAAAAAAAAAGAAAAAGTGAAAAAGCCAGTGAATCATTCACCTTACTCAGTCAGCAGTACTACATATAAGGAACATTAGTATTAAAAGGCAATAGACCCAGAAGTCATAGAGTAATACAAGACATAAATCTACTTATTTTAAAGAATGCATTATCTTTAGAGAGCTCCACTCAAAGGAAGGGCAACACGCAAAGTGCTCAAGGAGGACTCCTCTGGAATCACATGAGAAAGGACACAGTGTAAGATTCATTCTGAATTAGACTTCTTAAGAATAAGACTTAAAATATGGATGGTAGAATCTTAATGAATTCAGAGGTTTTTTATGATAGAATAATGAAACATTTCACATTTTCCTAGTGTTTTATATTATTTTATCTTCATGACCAGAGGACAGACGAATTTCAACAAATGACTAATTTATTGACCTAACATAGGGAAGAAGTGCTGAATGCTTAACTCTTGCAGTTACTGATCATTTAATAGGGCTTGGTGAAAGATTTCAAAGAACTTTCTGTAGCAAATAGTTTAGCTTTACTCTGCTGCCTCATGGAATTGATTCACTTATTTTAATACATAAATAACAACTGAAAGCACATTATTTTTTCAAAGACTCTCTGTTCCTCTTACAGGCAACAAAATATGCTGGTCACATCTTTAGAGCTGGCCTACTGAGACTTACCTTTGCTGGATATTGTTGAAAATTTATGGTGAATGAACCATTCTTAGAGGTATATTGGTTTGGTTTGGGGTTTTTTGTTTTGTTTTGGGTTTTTTTTTTGAGAGAGGTGAGAAAAGAGTCTCTGACTGCTTCTGGTATTTTGATATAGACATAAATTACACCTTTCTCATAAAAGTATCACCAACAGAACAGATTCAACTGCTGTATTCAATCTATTAGAAAAAATAATAGAATTTCTTTTACTTTCATTTTCTAAGCACCAGAAGCCAGGTACAGTTGAGTTTCTTAACAGGCCACTCACAGTTTTTATTTGTCCTGGGACATAACAATCAGGCTGAGCCTCTAATCTGAGTCTTATCCAGCTACTCCTGAGGACAAAGTGCACTGTCACAGAACACAGTGGGAAGCAAGTTAAACTGCAGACATGAAAAACAGGTATGAAGGAGGCAGAAAAACAAAACCAGGCTAGATCACAGATGCTTTAGATAATTAAAGAAGTGCTAGTTAACCAGAGCAACCTGAAACTCCAGCATAGTAATCCTCCAGGACAGACAGAAGGGAGGTGGGTTTGCTGCTCTCTAGTCTTGTACTGGCTGAATTGCCAGTAGTGCCTTATTAAGTCCTCTCAGCAGTGCCCCTACTTAACTCTTCACTAAGATGAGATCTTTATCAGTTCTTCATCGCAGGATATGCAGGATAGACATCTATAATTCACTTATTTTCCTTTTATCATGTGCAGCCTCTCCACTTCTCAGCTTGCTACAGTGCTGAGGAGACCAGTCACTCCAAATTCAGTGCAGATCCCTTACACCTACAGGTCTCGATCTTATTCTGGATGAATTCTACTAAAGGTAGTGAAATGTTTGTCAGAGCAAAACCTGTAGTATTCAGAAAGAAAGTTAGAATTTGGGTCACTTTCAGCTCTTCAGTAATTAACTCTTAGCCGAATTGAAGACAGACATAAATTGAAAAAACCAATGAAGATCAAGGCGGAAGACCTTTTTCTGCATAAAGAACCATAGGAAAAGGTTGATATGTGAAATTAAATAAGTTCTTATCTGTGTCCACCAGGGAAATCAAGACAGGGCTTCAGAAATGCAAACAATATGTTTCTAACAATCATAAATAGATTTCCTTAGGCAAAGACTAAACTAGATAATCCAAGTGACTTCAAGAGATATTTTAGTTTGTTTATGGGCAGCAAGAGATAAAATAAGAAAATATGATTAATATATAACTGAAAAAGACAGGTGTGGTGAGACAGGTACTCTTTGTGATCTTTAAAGTGTTCTCAGAATATACTGCAGTGAAATTACAGAACTAATAAAAAGAGCTAGTTTGTCCAAATGATTCATTGCTTCACATAATTTTTATTTCACTTTTTGAGATAAAAGTTCTGTTAGAAATTATTGATATATTTATTCTGATTTATGTATATAAATTTTGTATCGAAAACCATATGAATCAGTTATGAAGTGCCATTTTCAGTACAGATTTGCTTGGTGTTTAACATCAGCAAATCATGCCATGTTGGGAATGAGAAATATGAAGTTTCTGGTGAGATACTATATGTTGATTGTACTTTTATGAAGTGAACACAATTTATCTGCAGTGCTAAGATTATTTACTTAGTTATTCACTTAGTATATTTTGTTGATTGAAACTGCTTACAGTTATTGCTGTCAATATACAAATCTGAAAATCTAAACACTATATTTCTGATGAGAATTTGGTTGTTAGTGTGAGTTCCTCTATACTGAGTTTATGCTTTGTCTCTGTTAGTTTCTTTTTCTTAATGAATGAAGTTCATTTCTGTGTAAAGACTTCCAGAGATTCAAAATTAGAAGATACTTCATTAGATTTCTAAGTGGACAAACTAAATAAATGAGTAAGATGGATTTTGATCCAGTACGGTCTTCTTGATCATACCAAACAAGAAATGTACAACAACATATGACTTAAAGTTTTAATTTTGCTACTTGTGTATGTTGGAAGTAATTATTACACAGCACTACCAGCAGCTTTTGAATCCTAAAACTATTTAATAATTGTGTAACATGCTAGTGCTGTGTTTTAGAAAGTTAGTAAAGTCTTGAAAACAAAAAAACCTCCATTCAAGATGCACTCCCGAGTGGAGACTACAATCAGATAAATTAAGTGAAAATTTATTATATAGAAACTTCCATTCATCTCCCTAGTTATTTTTTTTTTTCATCTCCAAATACATAATTTTAAATACTTTATTTCCTTTAGAAACAACTCACTAACACGGTATTTTACCTTTTGCAATATTTGATGCATTATCACAGCAGTACTATATAGTGGGCAGTATCATTATATCCAATTTGCAGAGAAAAAGCTAAAGAGAGATAAATGATTATTTAAAAGTCATAAAAGATTTCTATGACAAATAAGACTTTGAAACTTGGTGTCTCAAATTCTGAACTTCTATTAAGTAAGACTTTATAAATTGAAAGCAAAACCTTAATCCAGTTGTCTAAAATGATAATGTCTTTCCAATTCAATGGTGTGCTTGGAAAAAGAGAAATTATACCAGAGGTTAATTTGCTTATTGACCTACGAACTAAATGCATCAAGACTAGTATTTTAATCTTGAAGACAGACCTATTTCTCTCTTTTGTTCTTTTTAATAATAATATTTTTACTATTTTTTTCAGTAAGAGTTTTCACAGGTTTCTTGAGGAATTTGGCTGTAAAGATTTCTCACTTTCTCATGCTTTAAGAAAGACATAAAAACCTGTTTGCTTGAAACTGGCAAACAAGAATTGAAACTACACTAAAAAAAAAAAAAAAAAAAAGAAAAGAAAAAATAAAGAAATACTGCTACATGGAGTAAAGCAAAATGAAGAAAAGATAAACTGTTTAAGTTACAAAACAGCCAAGGTGTCACCTATCAAAAAAGAAGAAAACACTTCAACAAAAATAGAGATAAGAATGTGGTTGTTTTAAAATTATTTTACTTGGTGGAATTTGCCATCATGAAAATCAATATAAGATAAAGACTGAGTTATATTTGGTTTAATTTAGCATTGGATAACCATTGAAATGCGGATGTGAAAATACAATCTGAAAACCAAGCTACCTGCTAAAAATCAAATAACCTGTCATAGTACCATCATCAAGAAATATAACAGCCTGCGGATAAAAATAAAAGAAACAAGAAGGTGTAAAGAGAGAGAAATGAGAGATAAGGCAGACTGCAGATTTTGATGAGACACTGCAGAACATATAAAAGCAGTACATCATTCCAGGAGCATGGGTCAAAGAAAGAAAGGAGTATTTCCAAAATGAAGAGGGAAGGTTTACATGTTACACTACAACATAGCTTATAAAATACATCAACAATAGCTATAGTTATATTAACAGGACAGTCCAGTTCAAGTTTTGAATCTCATTTCCCTTTCTCTCTTTTTCTCCTAAAAAAAATCATAATTATACAAAATCCAAGTTTTCGATATTAGGCCATTACAAACAGTGCATAGCAAAACTCAGATATGCAGACAAACCTACCTTAATCAGCATTCAGACTGTTGTACATTCTGTAACCTCTTTCCAGATAAGTAAACACAGTATATGGGAGCTGTCTATCTGGTACTCAGCATGAAAGCAGAACAGAGAAAAAAATAGCTAAAAAAGAACACACAACAAGTAACAAGTACCCCACACCCTCAGTAAACAATTCAGAAAATAAAATCCTGTGCAGCCATAACACTATTTATTCTGTTCCTAGTAAAGCTCCCTGGTTACATAAAATTCTTATAGCTTTTTTTTAGCATGATATCGAACTTCTTTTCTGATTGTGATATTCCTGAACTTTTGTAGTCTTAAGAGCTGTCATATATTAGTCTTATTCCTTAAGGTGCTCTGATTTTCTATCTAGATTAATTACTTTTTTCTTCATCCATAAAAGAAAATGCTCAAGAGATTAAGATGCTTGGATTTGCACCTTACTTAAATGCCCCAACTGGACATGTAATAATTACTTAGTAGTCATTTTATATATACTAAATAGTAGAAATTGCATTAACTGTACTTCTCCTAATAGTGCCTACAGATTAGGACCATCAAACAAGGAGATACAGAAATATCAACAAGCAAATACTCCAGTATTCAAAGAGCTTACACAGTGAATTTATGCATCAAGGACAGGCTAAAAAAGAGTCACCAAACACACAAAGAAAAAAAATCAATTAATTCATATTTTCCAGATTTTCACTTTTGTGCTGCTATGAAAATTTCCATCTCTGTTGCTTGTTTAATTCACATTGTCCATCTACCAGCAAGAGCAAGCTCTTCTCTCCCAGCATTTGGGAGGGAACTTTTAGGACTTTTTTAGTATTAATTAGTATTTTTTTAGTATTAGTTGGGACTTTTTCTAACTAATTTGCTGATTATGTTTCTTTTTATGAATGTAAATTATGACAGAACCAATTTATAGGAATGCCTTAAAAAAAGGCGTCGTCGGTGTTTTTCACAGCTTACAGTACAATAGAATTAAAACAATTCAGCTTCAGCTTAGAATAAGGCAGAGCACAAATCCAGAGCTGAATACAGAGATAGTTCAGTTCTCCAGGTGTTTGAATTCTAAGTGTCAAAAACTGGGTCCCAACAGCCGATGAAAACCAATTTCTTTTTTGGGAAGTAGCAAATTAAGACTAAATCTTCCTTATTATTGTAGATTTTAGAAAGACACTGATAAATATTTTTGATATATTAAGCATTGATAAAACAGAATAATGACTTGAAAGTTCTAGGCAAATAATTGATAAACATTTTCTTTTTCTTGTTTGAAAAAAAAATGAGTGTTGCACTCATATAGGCATGAAAATAACACATTTTATATGATAAATCAAGAATTTATTCTTAGTCAATTAAAATAATTCTAACAGTCTAGTCAAAATACCACAGTTATAAAACACAGCAGACAATCACAAGTCACAGAGTTCAAGCTGTCTGTCAGCAGTTTGACTCTGTCAGTGGGGGTCCTCTAGGATGGTCTATGTGTCCTTTTGTTCAGTGATTCCCAATTATTCAGGTTTTCTATCCCCTTTGTTTACTTTAAAACTGATTTTACCTTGAAGACTACCAGGCTAGATTTGTGTTTTGTGATTTCTGTTTGCAGACCAGGACTTTTTAGCCATGTATCCCAGTAAATACATGATTGACACTGTTAGTAAGAGGCTGTGTACTGACTTTGTGGATCTTAAGACTGAGGCTTGAGAAGTTTACTTTGTCTGAATTTGCTTCAACCTGTCTGGAAATTTGTTTTTATTTGATTTGTCCGTAACAGCAGTTTTTCCAATGACTGAGACTATGCCAAATTTGTTTTACTTATGTTTGTATAGTGTAGCTGTAGTTTTTATAAAGTATAAATAGAAGTACAAGCATGGGATGGTAAGAGGCAAAGCACAGGCTCCAGGCCTCAGGGCTATAAACAGATCAGAGAAATGCAGATATAAGAATTGGTTTTAGGGTTTGTCCATAAAGAGAACAAAGAAAAAGTAAACAATATATATATAAAATGAACCATATATATAATATAGTTGCGGACCACTGAATAAAGATCAAACTGCAAAGTGATTTTAAAAAGACATAAAAATAGCCCTAGGTAAATACTGGAGAGAGGAGGAGGAAGAAACCATCAGCATTAATGTCATATTCCTCCAGATGAAGGGCTTAGGATTCTGATGATTTGCCATACCCCACTCCAGATTGAAGCCATTTACCTCTGGATGCAGTGAAAAGATGGGCATAACTCCAGAAAAAGGGCTAGGCACTAGGATGGGTGTAGACCAATTTAAAACATATTATAACAGAGATTTATTTTTTGCCATAATGGTAGTACACTTAATTTTCTCTTTCTGTAATAATTAAATGTGGACTGACAGAAATTCTTTGATTAGACTGTTAAGATTTCTATTCAGAGACAATCTAATACCCATAGAATAAGTACTTGTTACTGTTATAAACTAATGTAAATTTTTTTAAAGTTACCCGATCATTAGACAGTTGCTAGCATAACTAAAACAAGATAAAATAACTAAAGCCAAGGCAAGCAAAAAAACAAAGCACTCTCTAAAGTAGAGTACACTCTACTTGTAATGGCAATAACCATATTTATTGGGCTACAGAAGATGATTGGATAAAGTGGAACAAACAAAAAACCCACAAAAACACAGAAGGAGGTGTGGATTAGAAACAGTAATTTATAAGGAGAAATAGGAGAGTAGAGGTGAAGCATGTGAGGGAGAGATGTACTGTGAGGGTAACACGAAGAAACAGTGAATAAGCCTGGGTGTAGCTATGACACAGGAAAGAGATTAGTTTTAGCGCACTAATCCCTACTATTACTTCAAAATGCTATTACAAAAGTCAGTGAAGAAGAGGGCATAATTTTTCATTCTGAACTTACAGTCTTCAAGTGAGGGTATCACCAAGTTTCTATCTTCATAACTGCCACCTTTGCCATTTCAGGAAAACTTCCCATTTTTGAGCCTTCTTATCATTGTTTTATATAAAAGACCTCTTTGTTGAAATATGAGCTAGTCACAACTAAAGTGAGACTGGGAGTTCAATTATTTTATCCCCACAGTGTGTAAGTTATACTGGACTGAGGTTTTGATTCAGATGCATTCCTCACATCAGTCCAAAGAAGGAACTAAAGGTAAACAAAATGAAATAACTAAGTGGCAAGGTAATCAATTAATTCCTAGCCATACAAAACATGATGATTCTCCAAAGGCTATGGAAAATATGTAGATTTATTCCCATCTATATGTTAAAAGGATATGTATGTCATAGTAAAATCTATGCTAGCATTCTTGCAGTTTTTAAGAGTAGCTCAATATACAAATGGACTCCTAGCTAACAGTGGGAGCTGAGACATTCTTTTCTACTCCAGTGAAGGAACATATAGTTCTTTGTAGTGATAAATCTTTTCATACCTACTTGGAAAATCATCGCAACCTTTTCTAACTTAATTTTAAAAATCAATATAAAGAGCCAATTGTAGGTCCAAATACTGAAACTGATGTGTCATTAGAAAATAAAGTTAATGAAGACAACATACCATTAAAAGCATTCAAGGTGCTACCAATGGATACTACAGGCTTAGGTCTGACATCATCAAGACTTACATCAGCTTTTTATCAGCTGAGCGTCTGACCATGCACTTTAAAGCAACATGGGTCCGGATTCAGCCTACCTATATTATCTGTGATAGAACAACACATAAAAGTAGTCTCCTAACTCCAGCAAGATCTCTCAAGTGAGGTGGCCATGCTCCTTCCACAGCTGATCAAGAAGACCTTTTGGAGATATTATTTTTCTCCACTGGCACACATCTCTGCCTGCATTTCCAAATGATTTATCAACTAACAGAACCATGAAACAGAAAACATGAGGAATAGATACCAAGTATTTTTCTGAGCAGACAGGACCAGTGGAACTCATGTAAAATTTTTTCACACAGCAACCTAGTAGTAATAGTAGCTTCAGTACATGAAGTAACAGACTTATCACATCAACTCTTGCCTGTCCTGAGAAGGCTTAAACCCAGAACTCTGTCTCCTGAGAAAGTATCTGAACTTTCAAACTGTAGAGCAGCCTGGGGCTGAGCTCTTGGCCTTTCTGATGAAAAGGAGGTACTTTTTAGTAAGTGAATGCCGCATTATGGAAGTCATAAAGAAAATAAGAAGGAAAAAAAAAAAAAAAAAAGCCTGAATGATGTACGACAAGGCCTCTGCTGAGATTTAAGATCCTTTGTTTCTGGTCAACATTCCCAATGGCAATCATACATTTTATCCAATTACCTTTAAATGTAAGATGAATAAGTAGTCTTTGACATAGAGTTCAGACTCAGTCTATCCCTCTTTTCACCCATCTGGTGAAGTGACACTGCAGCTCAATAAGGCATCCATTTTAAGAAGTGCAAAATCAAGTTTAATGGTCTTAGTTAGATAACTAGTTGGATGTAATTATTAAATCCTAGATACAACAATTAAACAAATAGTGTAGCACAATCAAGGCCAAATTAAGAGTAACCCATTCCAGATTTTTTTCCAGCTGACACTGTTCATTGGTTTTGTTCCAAATTCACAAATTTCATTGCTTAAGTTTGTGGGGTTTTTTTGGTTATATTGAGCACATTGTCTAACCCTCTTTTCTTTTTGCTTGACTGTAATAATCACATACCTGATTACAAATAAAAATTCTAAGAAAAACATACAGATATTATATCTTTTATTTGGATTTTATTTTGGTTTGGATTTTTTTACAATATTTGCTATAAATTTAATAACTTATTTTGGTATATGCGACTATATTTATAAAATGTCACATGCTTTGTATGGTGAAATATTAGATTAAAGATTAAGCAACAATATGTAAAGGGAAAAATATCTTATTTTTTCAGTATAATTATCAATTAAAGAAACTGTAGTATAGAGGTATATTTTAATGGGTAACGTGCTTATATTCCCATAGCCTTCTCTTAATATAACATTTTAAAACATGCAGTCAATTAATAATTTACAATATATATTCAATGTATATCTGCCTTTTCACATAATTAGAATGCGCACAATACTTTATTATTATTATTTATATTTTTTTTTTTATTTCTTGGACTTCTTTCATGCTCAAAGCCATGAATTTAATTTTCTTGTATTCCTGCTACAAAAATTACATTGAACATTCCAAAGTCATAGAAAAGTCTGAGTAGAGGATTTTTAGTCTACTTTTGCATTTTTTAAGTGATTTCTTGGTGACTTCAAGGTCATCTAGTTCTCTTATTAGAATTGGTTATGATTCTGAATCAGCACTATCTTAAAAAGCTACAAACAACCAGTTTGTAACTGTGGAGTCATTCACATCCCTGGTTTGCCTGATTAGAGAAAGGAACCTTGAACCTCAGCTTCTCATACCAATGTGGGAAATAACAGGCATAATTTCAAATACTTACTTTGCCCCATTCAGTTCAATAATATGTAGCTAAATCACATAATCCAGCTGGGTGTTATAATGAGTGACCTATGGGTTTCTCTCTTTCATTTAGGGATTACGTTCTAATGAACAGGAAAAAAAACTCTGAGAACAGCAAGATAAAATATTATCCAAAGGGTCAAAGCAACCAAAAGATGGATGGATGATGGCAGAGCGGTGGATGTTGTCTACCTTGACTTTAGTAAAGCCTTTGACACAGTCTCCCACAGCATCCTCACAGCTAAGTTGAGGAGGTGTGGTCTAGACAACAGAGTAGTGAGGTGGGTTGCAAACTGGCTTAGGGAGAGAAGCCAGAGAGTGGTTGTCAATGGTGCGGAGTCTAGTTGGAGGCCAGTATCTAGTGGAGTGCCTCAGCGGTCAGTACTGGGGCCAATATTATTCAATATATTCATTAACGATTTGGACGAGGGAATTGAGTGTACTATCAGCAAGTTTGCTGATGACACCAAGCTGGGAGGAGTGGCTGACATGACGGAGGGCTGTGCTGCCATCCAGCGGGACCTGGACAGGCTGGAGAGTTGGGCGGGGAATAACCTGATGAAATTTAACAAGGGCAAGTGTAGAGTCCTACATCTGGGCAGGAACAACCCCACGTTCCAGTATAGGTTGGGAGATTACATATTAGAGAGCAGTGTAGGGGAAAGGGACCTGGGGGTCCTGGTGGAAAACGGGATGACCATGAGCCAGCACTGTGCCCTTGTGGCCAGGAAGGCCAATGGCATCCTGGGGTGTATTAGAAGGGGGGTGGTTAGTAGATCGAGAGAGGTCCTCCTTCCCCTCTACTCCGCCCTGGTGAGACCACATCTGGAATATTGTGTCCAGTTCTGGGCCCCTCAGTTCAAGAAGGACAGGGAACTGCTGGAGAGGGTCCAGTGTAGGGCAACGAAGATGATTAAGGGAGTGGAGCACCTCCCTTATGAAGAAAGGCTGAGGGAGCTGGGTCTCTTTAGTTTGGAGAAGAGGAGACTAAGGGGTGACCTTATTAATGTTTATAAATATATAAAGGGTGAGTGCCATGGGGATGGAGCCAGGCTCTTCTCGGTGGCAAACAATGATAGGACAAGGGGTAATGGGATCAAGCTGGAACACAAGAGGTTCCACTTAAATTTGAGAAGAAACTTCTTCTCAGTGAGGGTGACAGAGCACTGGAACAGGCTGCCCAGGGAAGTGGTGGAGTCTCCTTCTCTGGAGACATTCAAAACTGGCCTGGACATGTTCCTGTGCGACCTCACCTAGGTGTTCCTGCTCCAGCAGGGGGATTGGACTAGATGATCTTTTGAGGTCCCTTCCAATCCCAAACATACTGTGATACTGTGATAATGAACTGATCCACAAGATTTTGTTAATGTGAGCAGGGATAATAATGGGAAGACTTGGTCTAAATATTTTCAGTCATTCTAAGGTTTTCTTCAGCTTCACTGTTTCATAAGCTTGAAATTTTTCATTCTGGAATTAAAAATTTTTCTTTATTTCATTTTACTCAAATTCATTCTGCTTCTCTGAAGAGTTTTTGTCTTGACAAATTTGTATTTTATAATAAAATACATCTCCTTATTATATTAATGTCTGCTCATGATACTTACATCTACTAATTCTAAATGCCTGCTTGCAAGCTTCTGCAAGCTTTGGCTTGAAACATCTTTATCAGTATGATGTTTTTGACTAGGGAGCATGGTGCTGAAGGAACAGAGCTGAAAGATAAAACCATCTTTTAGGGTTAAAAACATCAATAAAGAGCCTTTAATGTAAAATATTAATTTTTAAAACAACAGAAGAGACTTTTCAAGGAAAACAAAACAAAAAAGGCAAATTAAAACTGAATCTAAAAGGTTGTTTTGTATACAGTGTGACAGTTATTCTTGGAACCCTGGCGTGGTAGTCTTCAGCACTTCAAGACAATTCTATTAGACTATATGACAGAATTCTGTGTGCAAATATACTAAACTTTGATTATCTAACATGATATTGCCCATTCCAATGAAGCAGTTTTCAACACTTTTAAAGAAATTAAAATATTTACTTTTGCAAAGACTCTAACAGTAAAAGTTATTCTGATTTCAGCAGAAGCACCATGGATTGAATATTTTAGGATTATGTCCTAAAAGCCAGATTAAATGTTCAATAACTTTTACTTACTCCAGTAGCTTTTTTTTCAAGCTAACATCTTTATCAAACTATATTTAATGCTGAGCAGCTCTTTTCATGGTGGTCTGTAAAAACAGATTGTTTCCTCTTCTAATTAGATTTTCATTTGCATGAAAAGAGTATCTTTGATTAGAAGCATTTAGAGCTTTTTTTTTTTTTTTACCACAGACTTCTATGAAATCATGATCAGTTTTATAGGAATAATTTGTGATATCACAAACATAAGATTATTAATTCAAGTAGAGATGTTGATTTGTTAAAATCCTGTTTTCATTCAAGGTTCTTGGCCACATGGAAAGAAAATGAGTTATATAAAACTGCACAACATTAGTAGATGCTGCACTGGGAGCAGTGAAGACTGATGTTTGTCTGCAGAGCAGGTGTCATTACTTTTAACTTCTCACACACAGACATGCTAGTAGGTATTTCAGCCTTGTTTTGGAAGAAGCACATCTGAGAGAGTGAGAATATTGTTGATTTTCTTTGTTCACCAAGAAAGGGTGACACAGAGGCCAGATTGTAGGAGAATGACATAGCTGCTTCTGAAAATCATTTGATGAATCACTGTATAGCTTGAGAAAATAAAAGCTAGTATAATTTATTTGGAGAGATATATCAAACCACTTTTATTTAGAAATCCTAATTTGCTACAATCCAGATGCATTTTAGCACTCTTTAGAGAGTGCTTTGTTTATAAAGAATATAACATTTTATTTCATCTATTTTTAAATTGAACTTATACTCTTCCTTCACACACTTATAAACCACCTTAATTTTAAATGGGATCTTTATTTTTTTAACAGATTTTCTGTTCAGCCTGAATTTGTAATCATCTATCTGTGGTGATATAAATTATTGCTATTGCTTGTAGTTTTGAACTAACATACATTTCACACTATTGAAAGATATCTTCATTGTAGTACCTGGATTCTGGATTTTTGACCCCTTTTTGATGAAACATTTTGACTAATTTTGTTTATCCTTGAGGTCACCTTTTGAGACAAAGATGTTTCCAGAAGCTCCCAAGGAGTATAAGGGGGGATTTGAATGAATTATGTTAGCAAAGGTCTCAAAGTACATGATAATGCACCTAATGCCCAGCATTATTATCATCCATGAATCATATCACGATTTTCACAAAAAAGACATCCTGTAACTATTTAATTAAGGACCTACATTCATTTGCACTTGTTCATTTGTACTCCTATTTTAAAAACTACTTATTTCCATCAAAATTACAGATCCACCACATTTCATAAAAGTGCTACTACCCACAAAGGGCCAAGCTGTAAAAGCTTTGAAGTATGGAATATTTCCTGTCCATGGAAGCATACAGGCACAAAATCAAAAGCAATCCATTTATAGCAGCTTTATAAGTCATTGTTCATCAAGTCGGTTACAACACATCACATGTACACACTTATCTCACCCTAATTTGTGAGGTAAAGCACATTAGTTTAAACTAATTTCATGAGGTTATAAATTTTACCCTACCTTCTCGCAAGGTTAAGATGGCATGTAGTCCACTGCAGTGATACAGCAGCTGTCTGCTGTCTTGTTGGAAGGCTGTAGCTCAGTCTGGATTGATCCAGGTAGAGGTCTTAGACTATCAGGTTTGACTTCTGTAAATGGTAATTTTTATTGATCTCAGTGGCTGAATATGATAAATCATATATTTCAAAAAACATTCATTCCTTATTCAAAGAACTAGAAAAAGGAAGCTTTACCATTTTCTACTAATTTCATTGATTTAATTGCATCCTCACTTTATCAAAAATATGTCTTTTATTTCCAATTTCACTAGATTTTATAATTTCAAACTATTATTCTTCTTGTACCTTTCTCTATCAGATAAAAAAGTCCAATAAGTCACTAGAATTTTCTGTACATTTAGATACTTATACATAATTTTTACTTCCTTTGAATACTGCCTTGTGATACACATAATTTCTATAATAGCATCAGCTTCAGTGAAGGAAATCCCTATCAGAAATGTTTTTGAATGGATCTTTCAAATATACATCTTCACTTCTCTTCTCTTGATCATTATAAAGTATTTTTGATATGGTACTATATACTGGCTGTAAACATCAACCTGCTACAATATCATTCTAAACACAGCTGCACAGTACAACACTGAAGGCAGACATCTAAGAATCCATCTTCCAATATATTTGTAACTTGCAAGCTTTTCAACAAATAGTGAACATGACCAAACAATTTCCTTTTTTTTCTGCCAGCATTTTTTTCTGTTTTCCTACTATTGGATTTAATAGGATCTTGTTGTATGCTGGTTCAAAGCAGATTATGAATACAGCTACTGGTGAAACTATACGGAGCTGTATCTTCCATTACTTTTACCTGTTACAACTGGTACACCCAAGATGACCTTTCAACTGCCATAGTAATACAAATAATAGCAGATACTAATCAGTCTAGGCACACTAATTGACTTGAGATTTTTCACCTTCTCAGATTTATCTTGAAGTATTATAATTTTCTAGTCCAATCCTATTTTCAGGCCAGGATCTTACAATTAATCAGAATAAGCAAAATTTCATTCCTAAATTACCAATACAAACAAAGGATTCAGAATATGGATTGTAAGCAATATTGCGTTGTTCCTGAATGAAGTGCCATGAAATTCTTTTCAACTTGTACAAGAACAGCTTCTTTTCTTTGTGATATTCCATTGCCTAAAATATGAATTTCTGCAGTAAATTGAAGATGGTAAGAATGCACATAGCACACACACATACAGTTCCAATTTGTATGGGAATAGCATAAGAATGGTGAGGAGGAGAATTGTAAATATGCTTAAGCGACTGCAGCTGGGGTGTAGAGAAACACATAAATCACAAGTAGAACCTCCGTGTTTACATAACAGGCCTGTGAAAAGAGTCATAAAGGCACCTTATCACATATCCTTGAGATTCTTGCAGGCAAAGATCAAAGCAGTGTGGTAAACTACACCTGTATGAATCCCCATATACAGGTCTAAATTAGCAGGCTTGTTGATCTTCAACCAGGGCTGAATTCTGCAGCACCTGCATCTCTGCTTGTGTCACCTCTGCCTGGGAGCTTAAGTGCTGTTTTGGAGATCACCCAGCAGTAAGGTAACCAAAATAAATTTGCTCTTTGCATTGCATTCATGGCCTCTGGTTGCTCTTGCGACCTGACTACATTGGCTCACGCATAGTTATAACCAAATTATGTGTGAGTTCAGAGAACTACCCATCTCAGGACTGTAACCAAAAAACAACTGCTGTTCACTCCTACAGCCAGCTCTTCCAGGTAGCTGAAAGTCTTGTTAATCCTTGCTTAATCTCCTGTGTTTATTAAGACTGTGCATCCTCTCAGGATGGTAGCCATGGACTGAGCACACATAAATGCCATGTTACTTTTCTTCTAATGTAGAATGTATACTTACATGCAGCTTAATAAATGTTCACATACTTAATAAAAGTTAAGTCTGGCACAGACTTAAGAAAAAGCATGTTACAAGACATGAGAACTGTTCCTACAGTAAAAGAACAAGTGTACAACATATGTACAACATGTAGGAAACAACTTTTTCTTGCATTGCTGAGATACAGTGAAGTCTAGCATCAATTGTTTCAAGACAAGTTGACTACTTCACTAATTATGATTTGCGTTTTTTCATTGCTCTATACACTGGGCAATAATCAATAAGGAAATCTGTAGCTTTAGAGTGCCATTTTATTGACTTGTGAGCTTTCAGAGCTCTAATGAATATTTAAAATGTAGATTATTTTATACTTAAGCTACTTGATGTATCCATGATTTTATTAAAAAAAAAAAAAAGAATAAAATTAATTATTTAGCAGAGCATCTGAAGTTTTGAAAACAAATTGTCATTTTTAAAAACAGCCTTGCCTTCCAGAGTCAGGAGACTTACATAAAGATAAATGTCACCAGAGAAAGAATCTTGTAAACCACAATTTTTTTATTTCAATGTTTTTTCAGGCATCACACTGAATAACTCAAACAAAAAAAAAATACCCACAATGTTAGCTCTTCCCCATACAAAATCCTGTAGTATTCACAAGAACCTTGAGAAAATATATAATTGTGTTATTATATAAAACACCCGGACACCAAATATTAATGTCATCACATACCTTTGTGTTAAATACTAAGATAACAGATCTCTAAAGATTCTACACAGAGACTGATGACCTACAAGTAGACATGAGCTATATGATATTATAGGGATTTTTTTCAGAGTTGTGGGTAGAAATTATTTCTGAAATTGAGCTTGGAAAGTAGTGAATAGTCTATCCCTAATGCCATCCAAGTCAAATGACATTTATTATATTCACTGGTTTCAGCTGAAAGCTAAGAACATACCTAAGTGTCCTATTGAGTTCAACAAGGCTACTCAGTACAACACAAATTATACTTAGCACATCACAGAATTCAACTTTTTTGCAACACAGATGATAACTATAATATTGGAGCATTGATAGTCCTGTTAACCGAAAATTAACAGATACTCTGACGAATAGTTTAGAGAAGTTAGATTTTGCTTTAGGTTTCTGCAAAACACGACTCAGAAAAAAAGATCATGAGGTGTAACCAAAGTAGAATCACTAGTACAATAGGCCCTGCAACAATAACAAGTTTTATGCTTGGAAGAAATTGCTCAGAAATAAAATGAAACATCAAAGATAATATCTTCTCAAGAAACAAACTGAGATATTTTATAAATGTCTGTGTATTTAGAGATCCCGTCATTTTTCAGTATTTCAAAATTTTATCAGTTGAGTGAGTCCTTACAGAGAAAAAACTATTTCCTAATATTAATGACCATAAGAACATGGTATTTGGTTCTTTTGCATGAAATCCGTACACTACATTATTTGTATGAATTAATAACCTTTCTTAACATTTCAGTCAGCCATTCACAGAGTCCTTAAACACATTAACAAACTCATTAGCCAAATTAGGAGATGAAGTAGTAACAATGAACAAGGATAGTTAATCAATGGTATATGAAGTATCAGTTTGTTCATCTGACCTGTTCGAGAAAGAAAAGAAACAAACGATATTCAATGACATCAGGCTATTTAAACAAAAAATCCACAAACACAGATCACAGGAGATTTTTTTCTCTGCAATTAATAATTTATTTTGTTTTACTTAAGATTTTTTTTTAACAGAACTATTAACTTTAAAAAGGAGAAAACTATAGACATACTGAAAGATCTTTACACAAAGGCTGTATATTGATTTAGTTCACAGAATGTGCTGTTAGCAAACAGACATTCCAAAGGTAGCTGGTTCCATGCTTACATTTTTAATGTCCTTAGAGTTACTGGAGGTTACCCACTGTGACCTTTAATTACAGTACTTCTGCCTGGATTTCTGAAAGGCAGTTATTTATTCAAAGATTGTTCCTACGATTCTACTGTCTTGCATTAGCCTTATTAGGTGTATGGATCTTTTCCTCATGCAGTATAAGGGACCCTGTTAATTTAAAACTTATTGGCTAGTTTGAAAGTCTTTTAAACAAATAATGATTTTTTTATATTCCTTTTTATGCAGGTTTGTCTATTGAATTCATAAACTACTCTCTAAGACCAGGTTAATCAGGCCTTCAAGAAATGAGGAAGGAGGCATATTTTGACAAAGCCTTTAAAAGAGCTATGGAATTAAACATGTTCCAGCATTAAAGAAGTAGATAACGTAAAAGTTGAATAGAGATTCCCCTTCAAATAGTTTCTTAGCTGTCAGGAAGAAAAAGCTAATCTTCCTCTCGACTTTTTATGAAGTAGATGTATCTTTTTACTAGAATGCATGTATGCATATACATGTGTACAATTTAGTGTATCTGATATAAAAAACCACTTGACCTATATGAATTACAGATGCAAGAAGAAAAATATGCAATCAGTTGATTAGTTTCACATGTCTAATGCGTGCAAGGAAATCAAATGTATCTCACTTTCATGTAAAGACTGAAAATATATATTTTGGTGAAATTTGCATCATATTCACAAACTTTTGAAAATAATAAAACAAGATACAGTAAGATAAACTTCTTCAGTTAAACAAACCTTAATAAAAAGAAATATCCATTTGATAAAAAGTCATAATATGAGTTCTATGAATGTAATCTATGCCTTCCTTACAATTATCGTTACGCTTCAGCTAACGATATTATGAGCCCACAGTATAACTTTATTAGGTACCCTTCTAGAATTATTTCCATATAAAACATATTGATCCATCAAATATGTACTCCTAGAAAATACACAGTTGAATGAGTTGGCCATATTCAGTATGCTAATTAATATTTTATTTCCTTTAACTTTGTGAATGTCTATGTTTGTACTCTCCAGATAAAGAAAAAACATCAGTTAGCATTTAATCTGAGTCAGAAAAATAAATCAAGTGGATGTCAGAAGTACTGAAAAGGCATCTTCAAACTATTTAAAAGGACCATTTTACATTCCAGATTTTTGATGAGTGACTCATATTTTAAAGCTAAGCAATGAAAGTCCATCATCTTTGCAACAGGAAGTCTTTGAGTTTCTAGTTGAAACTTCTAATTGAAGAAATATTTTGCAGTTAAAGAATTTGAGAACTTAGATGTTTTCCTTTTTAAATGCTTTCTAAAGATGAAAGTATTGGCTTTGTAGCACCTGCTTATGTGAAAAAAAATTCACAAAGAAAATACGTTGGCTGCCCAAGAAAATCTTCTAAATCTCCTGCATTTGGCAAGCCACAGGGTGCTACTGAAGATACAGATGTTGTTTTACAAGGGAAATACAATTCCTGAGTCTTCAAATAAAACCTGAAAAACTGTAAGCATAATTGAACATAGTGATATTGCGTATTAGTTCAGAACTGACAATGTACTTACCAGCATATGGGCCTGAAATTAATTCACTTCACGTGCATAACATGGGGTAAATCCATATTAAAAAGGAAAGTGAATGTGAAGATTGTTCCCCACTAAGCATTGTTTCTTATCTTTCCATTTTCTGCCTTTTTCATGCTCTTTTCTAAGTTTCCATTCTCAAATTTCACTTTCATTTGGTTTCACTTTCTTTTGATTCCATTAAGTATCCCTGAAGAGTTCTATGACAGCTCTACCTTCTTACTGAACTTCAGAAAGTATAATTAAGTATTTTTCAACCTTCACCTTGATTACTTACTGAATTTCCTGCACCCATTTCTTTGGTTTATCTTCTCCAATTCCACAGTAAATATTTTAAGATAAAGAGGGTTTTTCCCTCACTCTGTTTTACAACAAAGAACATTTGTATGGTTTTGATGAGGCCTTTAGGTACATTCATAAGATAAAGAATATAAATCACAATAATAGAAAGATAGTAAGAATATGACCTTAAATATTCTTTATGCATCTTCTCTGCTTTCAGTTTAACTTCATATACTGTATCAAGTAAAGTTTACACTATATTCTTCGACATAAAGATAATTCATTCACTTATATGAGTAACATGATGACAAATCTAACTGCTTTAGTAACAAGAATATCTGATGAGAAAGGAGATATTGCTCTGCATTTTAGATGGCATGCTATGGTATGGTGTCCCATGTTGTTTTGTTGTTATTTTTTTCATAGATGTGTCACTTTTTTGTTGCAGTGTGATAAAATGTAATAGGTACAAACAAATAAAAAAATAAAACACTTGGACTGAAATACTAACTTATTATGAATGATTGAATGGATCTTGAATAAACACCTTCTCTCAAGTATATGTATATCTAAAGCTAGGCATTTAAGCATGTACATAGACAGAAACCTTAATAGGTTAACCTATATCTACACATCTGGTTGTGGTAGCAACCTTTTTCCTATTCCAGACTATAAAGTTCTGTAGGCATATTACAATGAATATAGGTAATCAACTGTTAAATCTCATTAAAAAGCACACACTGTTATTCTGAAGACTTCACAATAGAATCCTGGTTCCATTCTAGCAATAACACTGGTCTGTCTAGTGAAAGATATTTTTAGGAAAGGAGTGAGGATGGTTCCTCCCTCAGGGTATTGATGAAAAGAGCTCTAAAATGTCTATTTTCTTAGCATCAGCAGGTAGAATACATCCAACATAGATAAAAAGAACAAAAAGTATTAATTTACTTATGTGGTTCTCTGGAATGCTGGCAGAGTTTTTCAACATTGCATTGTTTTTGCGTAGAACTTCACACATTTCATTAGATCCTTGCTATAACAGCAATTCCACTAAAAATCTCAGCTGTTGCAAAGGCCAGATATTTTACCTTTAGCTCAGTAATATTTTAGCTTTAGTCCCTGTAATATTTCTTAATTGCTCCACAGTTAGCTCTCAGCAACCATATGTCTTTATGGTTAGTGTTACATTGTCCCCTAGCTTAATCTTATAAAGATAACTATACAATTGCTATGATCAGTAGACTCAAGCATCTTCTGTATTTTATATGCTGTTCTTTAATCTCTGCAAAAGCTCACACTCAGCTGACATTCATTACCTGACATAATATCATGTTTATTTTTAATTACAAATCAATGGAATCACAAATTGTTATGTACTCTGGAAGCTAGTAGATTTGTCTGAATTCTCAGTCATTACTCTGCAAAACGAACACATCAAACAATTTCTATTCAAGAAACAGAGCAAAGGGGTATCATAAAATATACACTTAAAGGAACTCAAACTCACTTTACTTTCTACCACAAAGGTACATCCTTCAAAAACACACTTGTTTGTGCTAAATTACCAACATTACCAAAAGCTACAATTCCTACATAAGATATCATCTGTATCTTGAACCACTGGACTTAACCTCTTGAGTAAATTCAATCAGATTGCATTACAGCAGACATTTTTTCCAAAAAAATATAGTAGTGAAACCCCAACATTCTTGGACACCTGCAGAAACAGAAAAACCTCTATAGTTAATGCTGTTATGTGAAATTTTAGGAGCAATTTAACAATTTAAAATATGCCTTACTGAAAACCTTGATGGGTGTTGTGCTTTAACCCCAGCTGGCAACTAAGCACCACAGAGCTGCTCACTCACACCTGATGGTGGGATGAGGGAGAGAATTGGAAGGGTTTCATCTCCTGTAGCTTTTTCAGTGTCTGGGCTGATTTCGCACTTTCTCCAATTGAACTTCCAAAATGGAAGATCAGTTAGCGCCAGCTATGGCTATTTTTTTTCCTAGGAGGAAGACTTCCATTTTGAAAGTGACTAGATTGATATCACCAGCTCCATATCATTCTTTCTGACTAGAGAAGGATGTGTGTGGGATGTACTGGTAGGTCGCTGTCTTGGCTGACTTTAAAATTTTGGGTGTAATGAGAAAAAAGGACAGCAGAGCAGGTACCTTGGATTTCAAGACAGCAAACTTTAAGTTACTCAGGGAGCTACTTAGCAGTGCCCTGGGAATCTGCTTTTGAGGGCTTAGGAGTCCATGAGTGCTGGTCAGTTTTTAAGAGCAACCTTTTAAAGGCATGGGAGCAATCAATTCTACTGTGTTCTAAGTCAAGCGAGTGGGCAGAAGACCAGCTTGGCTGAATGAGGAACTCTGCTTGGACCTTAGGAGGAAAAAGCAATTGTGTGATCTCTGGAAGTGAGGAAGAGGCATTTGGACAATCACCTTATTACCATGCTTTAATTTTAGTCAGCCATGAAGTGATCAGGCAGTTGGACTAGATGATCATTGTAGGTCCCTTCCAACAGAACTCCTCTCCTCTCCTCTCCTCTCCTCTCCTCTCCTCTCCTCTCCTCTCCTCTCCTCTCCTCTCCTCTCCTCTCCTCTCCTCTCCTCTCCTCTCCTCTCCTCTCCTCTCCATTTTCTAAATAACTCTCAGAAAGCTTAAAGTTACAAATGAGCTGTGAAAGTTTTATCTCAGGGCTGAAGCATGTTTTGTATCCTGTATAAACATGTTTAATAGAGGAGCTGTGCAACTTGGTTGGACTGGGAAAAGAGGATGTGATGTCAATAGCAGCAATGAGCTATTCTTAGTTTGGAAGAGCTGTTGTTTGCCTTGCTGTACTTTAGACAAGGATCCAAACATTCTAGGTTTGAAAATGACCAACACTGCCATCACATCAGTGTAACCTCTGCTGATTTGTTTTTCAAAGCCTGTGTTATTTCCATGGCTGTCTGTTGTTACCATCCATCCCACCCTATGGCTCTGGTTACACTGTGACTTTACTCCAGGCTGTGGCTGTCAAAATCATCCCCATCCCCACAACCCTCCCAGAAAAGGGTTTGTGTCCAGCCAGATCAAGTCCCTGGCCTTTCTCTCTGCATATCCCCATGGACATTAGCTCTGATGCAGAGAGGGGATGGCTAATAGAGGTGGTCTCTGGGCTGGAGGGTTGGTTTCTTCCATGGTTCGTCTGGACCATTTTGGTTAGGTACCTACTGCTTCTGCTCCACAAAAGTGATCCTCATGCCTTGCATATGGAGGGGGAAGTAACATTCTTTACCCCCAAGGCAGGCTGGCAACAGTCCCCTGGAGGTTTCTCTTCATCTGCAGTACTGAGCACAGCCTCTTGTCAAGGCTACTCTGATTCATTTTGACTCGGTTCTTGCCTGCTGCTCTTGCACCAACAAGGTACCGCTAGTGCCCTGGCTCCTTCTGGCTCTCTTCCCATTGTAAGTTTGTAGTGGAAACAGAGAGTGCTTGACCTGTATTCCTGCTGCTGCTTTCTGTAGCTCTGCGACTTGCCTTTGTCAGGGATATTTGCGAGGGATATTTTTTGCAAGCTAAACTGAAGAATGCATCGGCCTCCTCCTGGCTACAGATGCACATTGTGTTAATGCCTGTAAGCATTGTCTCTGAAACAGACTTAGAAAAATTAAAACGAAAAGAATAGAATAGAATAGAATAGAATAGAATAGAATAGAATAGAATAGAATAGAATAGTTTCCACTTGCAACCTTTATGATATGTGTCCTTAAAAGTGTTTTTTTACCCGAAAAAATCCCAACATTTCAGACAGATAACAGTCTCATAATTACTGAGCTTATGGTGAGCACATGGACTAGGCTAGGCTAGGCTAGGCTAGGCTAGGCTAGGCTAGGCTAGACTAGACTAGACTAGACTAGACTAGACTAGAAGTTATGCATGGCAAGTTATGACTTAGGTCTGAGGGGTGCATCCAGGGCAGCAGTTCTTTGCCACGCAGGTCCCAGGCCCATCCAGGAGACAGGGTCAGAGATGGCCACATCTTCAACACAGCTCAGGCAAGGACTAAAACATCACTGTATTATCAACATTGTTTTCAGAACAAATAAAAAATGTAGCCACATACAAGCTACTATGCAGAAAATTAACTCTATTCCAGCAAAAAACAGCACAATGGGGAATTAAATGTCTGCTTGTTAATAATATCCCCTTGGAAATACAACATCTTAAACTGTTTTCATGTTATACTGAAGATCTTCAGAGTACTTTCTCCAATTAATTCCATTTCTACCACCATTAAGAGTATTTACAGTAAGAACTTTATTTAAGAAACAATTGTATTTGTATTTGTATTTGTGTCTTCTTTCATCAATGTTTCAGGGTTTTGTCAAGCCATTAAAAACCATGCTGAAATTCTGTTGTCTGTTGATGTCTCTGAGGATAAAACTAGTGAGAAACAGATGTATCATCAAGCCAGAGAATCAGCAGGTGAAAACACACTTTTAACTGTTTTATATTAGTTTAATTTCTGTCTTTGCATTGTGGAAGGAAAAATGCACATTCACTGTCCTCTCTAGAGCTCCTTATATAGAAAATGTAATGATTCAGCAACAGTTGCTCTTTTTTGGTACATACTGTCTTTGTACTGAATAGAGGTGTTAGACAGGAGATCTTTAATAAATTCACACTCCACAGCAAAACAAAACTTTCAGCATTCAAAAATGTCCATGGAAATGGAAAACTACAGTATGAAATTAACTCCTTGGCATCCAGTAGGTCAGAGATTAAGATACTGGTAGGATACACACAGGTTCAAAAGCCAGCCTAGCATGAAACACAACAAAGATGCAAATCCAGCATCTTCTGTGAGAAAGTTAACAACACATAATTATCCACCACTGGATTTTTTTATTTTTTTCTTCTGTTGTTCATTAGAACTTTCAATGAATTCTTAGAATCACACAATCATAGAATCATTTTGGTTGGAAAAGACCTTTAAGATTATTGAGTCCAACCATTAACCTAACGTTATCAAGTCCACCTCAAAACCACGACCCTAAGAACCTCATCTATGCATCTTTTAAACACCTCCAAGGATAGCAACACAACCTAGGCAGCCTGTTCCACCGCCTGACAAGCCTTTACATGAACTTCTTCCTAATATCCAATCTAAACCTCCCCTGGGGGATTGTGCTAGATGATCTTTCGAGGTCCCTTCCAATCCCTAATATTCTGTGATTCTGTGATTCTGTGGTGCAACTTGAGGCCATTTTCTCTTGTCCTATCACTTGCCACTTGGGAAAAGAGACTGACAACCACCTCACTACAACCTCCTTTCAGGCAGTTGTAAAGACTGATAAGGTCTTCCCACAGCCTCCTTTTCTCCAGGCTAAATAATTCCAGTTCCTTCAGCCACTGCTCATAAGACTTGTGCTCCAGACCCTTCAGAACCTCAATGTCTTCCTTGTAGTGAAGTACCCAAAACTGAACACAGTATTCAAGGTGCAGCCTCACCAGCACTGAGTATAGGGGGACAATCACTTCCCTAGTCCTGCCGGCCACACTATTCCTGTTACAAGCCAGGATACTGTTGGTCTTCTTGGTCACCTGAGCACACTACTGGCTCATATCCAGCCAGCCGTTGACCAACACTCCTGTGTCTTTTTCCGCCAGGCAACTTTCCAGCCAGTCTTCCCCAAGCCTATACATTACATGGGGTTCTTATGATCCAAGTGCAGAACCTGGCACTTGGCCTTGTTAAACCTCATACAATATTTTTTTGTTGACAGCTGAACGTTATACATACAACTTAAGTTACTGTTTATCATCATTTTCTGTTGAAAATCAGTCTCATTCATTCTTGTCCAATTTAGAATGAGAACTGGATGACCTTTTATTACAGATAACTATGTCTGTTATCAAATATGGGTGCTTAACTTAAATTCTGCTTAACTTAAATGCAGTAGTTAGGCCTCTAACTAGCATTTATATATTAATCTTAAAATATAGTAGTACATGCTTGATGGCTGTTTTATGCAAGAATGTATATATTTATAACAGGGAAAAATAATTTTGTGTTTGTACTTTAATTCATTTAACACATACTTTGTGTTTTCAACTTATTAATTTATACTGTATTTACTACATTAATACTATAATCAGTTAGAATAACAGGGTTTAATTATTTTGAAAGTCATTTAAAATACCTACTAGAGAAAACACTTCAACTCTTTTTTTTTTTTTTTTTAAAAAACCCACATGATTATATATAATATGAAAAAGACCAGCTAGTTAGGGTCTAGCTTCTTTGGCTCTGCTGGGCGCATACTGATTTATACTAGTTATCTAGTAAATTATCTTAACTAAATTAGCATGATATTATCTTAATTTAAGGATGTACCTTTCTTTGTATGTTTTGAAACCTTACAGTAAGTAGCAACTAACAGCTGAATACTGAGAACCTAGATTTTTATATACTTACTATGAGAATGCTACAGGACAAACATGTGTACCTAAGGTAAAAAAAAAAAAAAAAAAAAAAAAAAAAATCTTATGACTGTTATCTCAGATTGAGAAATCTGGCAATTACTAAAAAGAATTAAAAAACAAACAAACAAAAAAAACCAAACAAACACACAAAACACACACACAAAACCAAAAAAATCCCACCAAAACAAACAACATGGTACTAGTACTTTCTATTAATTATTGTATTGAACAACTGGACAGTGAAATCACACTTACACATAGTTAGTGAATCCTTTAAATAAAAAATACTCAATTATGCAACACATATGGTAGAAATTCTATCATATCAAATACGGTTTGTGCATAACTTACTGTTCTTTAGGAAGCATTTTTATTTTTCTGAACACATTTTGCCCTGTTGCATTTTTTTTTTGTAATATGTAACACATTTTCATTCTGACAATTTTTTACAAAAAAAGGTCATTTTGCTTTCCATTTTAGCCATAATGTATGGCTAAATGTATAAATGTATGAAATTTTCACTTGTGTTTTAAGACCCTTGAACATTATAACTTGCTCCAGAACTGCTAGCTGAATTCTAAGTCTGCATCTATAATATATTTGAGTGAACACCTACTGTCATGGAAATAATTGTTTCTGTGAATTTTATTTTCTACACATATGCTCTGTTAAATTATTTAGTAATAGCCATTTCCTAATAAAATCTGCACTTAGGAACTACAAGTACTGGATAATTTGATTTTTTTTTACATATAAATGTTTTTAGTATTTTGCTATTTTAGAAAGTTCTCCCTAATGAGTATCAAGTTCACACTAGGGGAAAAAAAGGCTCATAACTCTAAGCTTTACAATGTTGGCTTCAGGCATGTAAAGTAGAAGAGTTTTCTCATGTCCCTTGTGGAAGCCCTTTTCCTTTTTTCTTCTTGTCCTTTAAACCATTTGAAGAGAATGTAGCACTGATGAAAAGATGCATTGTAATAGTTATGGAAAGTGAGCTTCTTGAATGCTTAAAGCAAGTATACAAAGACACTAAAAATAATTTAAATTTTAAAGCAATGGATCTACTCAATGAACTCATTTCATATGTCGGTGTTTAATGACTTAAATGATGCTCATTTAAAGTTTCCCCTTTCTTCTTGCTTTTTTCCCCCAAGTATGGAAGTAAAAAGATCCCTCATTAATTAGACTCCACAGGTCCTACCATTTATGCATTTAAAGACATCTACTTCAAATCCACTGAGGAATTTATGGTCCCTTTGAATTTGATATTTCCTTTCAATTTTCTGCTAAACTAACCATCCTACTTTCTAGATTCACACCAGTAGAACCTTCAGAAATAGTGATAACATTTGAAACCAATCCAAAACTCCATGAGAATGTATGTCTTTGGTTCTTCTTTCCTACCCTAACCCAGAAGAGCAAATTCTGCATTTTTCTTGCTATGGTCTTTCTACTTTTCCCTGAGCATCACAATCAGACACAAAATACTTTGTATGGATACATTAAGGGGCAAAAAGCTGTTCCAGTTGAAAATTGGAGGGCAAGAAATCATTGTGGAAAGATAAACAGAAGAGTGAAATAATAATTCTTCATTCTACAAAGTGATATAGAGTCAGCCCATGATTACTCTCTGTTATCTTAAAGTTGACACAGAGGATAGATATACTCTAAACTGTATCCCTAACATAGCCTCTTCAATTCTGTCCCCATAATCATAGAAAAAGTTAATTAATTCCTTTCTCAAAGACAAACAAGGATAAAATCATATGAAAAAATCATTAACAAACCAAGCCGCTGCTCTGGAATTAAATCTCACCATCAGCTTCTTATGGAAAATAGTACAAGTAGCTAAAAGCATGTGTTTTCTTCAGTGAGAACTGTAACAAGTTATTGTAATTTTTCTGTGATTGAGATCCCTTATTTTCATCACATTAATTTATGAAATCCTTACTTATTTTGTCTGTGTTGTCTCATTCTCTAGTCTATGTGTGAGTGTCCCACACCACATGAGTGGTAGCAACTGGAGAAGACACTGTGGGTCACAATGCTCGTAGGCATGTGCCCTGCAACTGGAGAGGCCTATCTGTGTTTATCTTTCCCCAGTGAAATCCTGAATGTGTGTGTGCATGTGTCACCTCTCAGCAAACCTCAAGCTGGACTAGTCTGCAAGCAGAACACCTGCACGGACAGGCATGAGGTCTGAGCCAGGGGGCGGAGGAGGGCCCTGCTGTTCAGGAACAGATACTAGGTAGACTTAAGGCTTTTGCTAAAATATGAGGGATACGTGACTGTGTGGGTGCAAGATAAGTGTGAAAAAAACGTGCAAGTGCATGTGTCTGTTTTCTAGTGAACAACAAGCTGGATAAACTGGCGAGTAGGAGACCTGCATACTGAGTAAGGGGATCTGTGATTGTGTGCATTTGTCAGTCTACAGGGTGAGGGTATGTGTGAGTTTTCACTTCAGTCCTGATGAACTACAGAGGAGGGACTGGGCTGCTTTATGTGAATGTTGATGTTGTTGGTGTTCATGGGGCTGCTCCTAAAGACAGTGCCCTGTCTGTGGCAGTCTGTGTAGCCAGACATATTAGAGTCTGTGTGTGTGCACATGTGTATGTGTGCAAGTGCCTCTCTGGGACACAGGATCAGGCTCACTACCTGCCAAACCTGCAAGCAGGAACAACAGCAGCAGCATCCATGGGAGTGGGATGGAGAGACCTCTGGGTTCCCAGGCTGCACCTGGCTGGGCTTCACAACTGCAAAGATACTCTGGTCCTGGAATCCACAGGCTTCAGCAGCTTATAACTTCCTCAACATTTTCACTTTGACTAACTCTGAATTAGATATATTAGTTTTGATTTTATTTGTTTTGAACAACTTTTACACATATCCATGAAAAATACAAAACATTCTTTTCAACTGTTTAACTCATACTTTTTTCACAGGAACACAACATCTGATGTACAAGATCAGAGATCCATTTAATTTAATTTTCAAACACTTTGTGCACTGCTAGGTGTTTCAGTGAGATGCTATGAAAGCTGTCATGTTGAATGGTTCTGTTAACAAAATCCTAATTTTAGAAATTATTAAATTATGGATCTAGGATTCTCTGAGGAGTGGTGAAAATAGAGAATTCAGCATTAAGCATGGGACAAAAAGAGTGTCCTTATGAGTAAGCAAGTATCCACAAGTTGAACACTTGCTGGTTCAATGAATGTTGCCAGCAGAAGAGAGTTTCCAGGTCCTTGCTGACAGCATGGTGAAGGCTGATAGCAGCAATGAGAAGTCTGCTAGTCTGGATGAGAAAGCAAGAGAAGGGGACACCCTCAGACCTTCAAGGATCCAGACATGGAAGCAATATCCACAGAAGACAAGGTGGCTGAAGGGTCAAAACATAGTGTTCCTTCTCTGATGGTCAGTGCTTTAACATTCAACTTTCAGGCTATTGCAATTGAATATGTATGTGCCTATATATATGTGTGCACATATATAATACATACACATATATGTAAGTATCAGTTAATTAAGAGATTGCTGTGATAAAGTGTTTAGAAGACTGATAAATCAGGCCAGTTTTAAGTTTTAAAAGCAGACTTTCCTAAATTTATTCATTAACACCACATTCTGCACTAATAATTAGTTATCACATCTTACTGATCATCATCATTACATATACAAAACTGTCAGTCAGTAGCACTACTATGCTACATCAGTTATGAGTACATAGCACCCTGGAACTCATGATGACACCAGTGGCTATGGTCCTTTGATGACCACATTCCTTACATACTTTGTGAAGTGCTTATTCATTGTATCTATTTATGTCATCACAGCATTACAAAACACGTAAGTTTTGATGCTGGTTGCTTTACTTTAGTACCCTTATATTCAGGTTCAAGACAAGTTAATACTGATTAGGGCACTTTTTTTTAGTTGACATAAGCCTCTGCTTTGGCTACAAGGTATATGGCACCAAGAGGAGTTATTTAAGCCCTAAGTTCAAAGTCTTAGCTCCAGGCAAAATGCACATAGATATTTGGGCATTCAGTAATCAGATGGAAAACAGCCAGTGCTTTGAGTACAGAGTCTCCTATTATTTAGCAAATAAATAATGACAAAGAAATGTGTCAGGAGTTTACACACCTGATTCTAGGCTAAAGGGAAATTATTTCATTATATGAGGATTATCAGCATAGAATTCTCTCCTGGACCTTGGTTCTTAAATAATTTCTTTTAAGAAACATAGCTGAGTCATTTATTCCAATGGATGCCTGGAAGGAATTTTGCTTAGTAAAACTCTCAGGAGCAGACAGCTTGCCAGGATTTGAGAGTCAGACTGGATGCTCAGTATAGGAGACATACTACCTGAAAAGTACAGACATTGATCAAAGGAGAAAAGCATGCTTCATCTCCTTGAGAAAGGCTCATGAATAAGCATTAAATGATTAATATATTCTCTTAGGAGAACAGAAACATGTGTCTAGTCCTAGTAAGTAAGACATAGAAACCTTAGTAAACAGCCATTACAGAAAGTAAAATTTAATAAGTTCCAGCTTCGTTGTTGTATTCAGAAATATTTCTTTATCTCTAATATTTTTTCCGCCCTATATTAACTCTGTTTCCCCTAAATTCTGTATGTAATGATGTGAGAAGAGATGGACGTAAGGGTCATTATAAACCGTTAACGTGGAAAGGCATCATTTTACTTATGTCAGTTAAACAATGCCTATGTACAGCAGCTGAGGAAAAAAAAAAAACACTTAAAAGGTGAATTTTCTTCTATATGTAATCAATTTTTATAATACTTCATGTTAAATATTCAGAATAGAACAGAACAGTTCCGCTGAAAGGGACCTACGGTGATCATCTAGTTCAGCTACCTGACCACTTCAGGGCTGACCAAAACTTGAAGCATTATCATTAAGTGTGCTGTCCAAATGCTTCTTAAACACTAACTGGCATGGTACATCAATCTACTAAGCCTGCTCCAGTGTTTGACCACCTTCTCAGGGAAGAAGTCGTTCCTAATGTCCCGTCTGAACCTCCTCTGACGTGGCTTTGAACCATTCCCATGCATCCCTTCATTGGATACCAGGGAGAAATGCTCAGCACCTCCCTTTCCATGTCCCCTCCTCAGGAAGCTGTAGAGAGCAATGAAGTGGCCCCTCAGCCTCCTTTTCTCTAAACTAGACAAGTCTAAAGACCTCAACCACTCCTAATAGGACACTCCTTCCAGCCCTGTCACCAACTTCATTGCTCTCCTCTGGACACATTCAGGGACCTTCACATCCTTCTTAAATGGTGGTACCCCAGACTGCACACAGTGCTCAAGGTGAGGGCACAACAATGCTGAATACAGCAGGATAATCACCTGTTTTGACCGACTGGTTATGTTGTGTTTGATGCACCTCAGGATGCGGTTTGCCTTCTCAGTTCATAGGGCACACGCTACTGACTCATACTGAGCTTAATATCAACCAGCGCACCCAGACGTCTTTCAGCAGGTCTGCTCTCCAGCCTCTCCTCTCCCAATTTACACTTGTGCCCAGTGTTACTCGGTCCTAGGTGCATAATCCAGCATTTGCCGAATGCCCCAATCTATCTAGATCCCTCTGCAAGGCATTTTGTCCCTCAAGTGAGTCAACAGCACCTCCCAGTTTATTATCATCAGACTTACTAAGGGTGTATACAATTCCTGCATTCAAATCAAATATAAAAACATTAAACAGAACTGGCCCTGGAACTGAATTGAGGAACACTGCTGGTGACCAGTCACCAGTCATATGGCTACATGACTACAACCCTTTGAGACCTGCCATTCAGCCAGTTCTTCACCCAGTGGACCACAAACCCACTGATCCTACAGTTGGATAACTTGTCCAGAAGGATGCTGTGAGGGACAGTATGAAAAGCCTTATTAAAATCCAGAAAAACTGCATCCACTGCCTTCCCTTCATCCACTGCGGGGGTGACCTTATCACAAAAGGATATCAAATTAGTTAGACAGGACTTTGCCTTTGTGAACCCAAGTTGACTCTGCCTGATGATTGCATTGTTCTTAAAATGACTTTCAATAGTACCAAGTATAATCTTCTCCATAATTTTTCCAGGAACTGAGTTTAGATTAACATGTCTGTAGTTCCCTGGGTTTTCCCTCATACCTTTTTTGTAGATTGCCTACCTTGCAGTCAGCAGGGACCTCCTCAGAGTCCCAAGACCTTTGGTAGGTAAATGAGAGTCCTGCTGTAACATCTGCTAGCTCCTTCAGTACTCTGGGATGAATCCTATCAGGCACCATGGACTTGTGAACATTCAACTGGTCCCTTCCAGTTTCAGTGTTCACCAATGAAAAGGCATGGTTCCCACAGTTGTGGTACTCGAACTCAGGGGACCACGCAGCCCAATGTCTATCAGTATTATTAAAGACTGAGGCAAAAAAAAAAAATAATCCATTTAATGCCTCTACCTTTCCGTGATCCCTATTTGTCAGGTGAACATCAAGCATTGATGCCATGTTTTCCTTAGACCTCCTCTTGCTATTAGTGTACTTTAAAAAGACTTTCTTGTTTTCGGACACAACACTGGCCAATTTGAATTCTAAATGACCTTTGGCCTTTCATGTTTTCTACTTGCATTTGTGAACCGCAACTCTGTAATATTCCTGAGAAGTTTGATCTTTCTTCCAGAGATCATAACATTTATTTTTCCTCTTCTGCTCCAAGAGGAGATCCCTGTTCAGCCAAGCTGGTCTAATACCCCACCTTCTTGCTTTGTTATAGTATGCCTTAATTATATTGAAAAATTAGATGGAGTTCATATAGTATATGCTGTATTTTGCTATTTATTTTCCATCTTATTCTAGCCATAATCCAACATTTCACTGTGATGAAACCAAATGAATTATTCTGAGTAGCCTTTCATATATTCAACATTATTTCCAACATATTTTCTTGAAATAACTCTGAAATATCTACAGTTAAGCTGAATTTGCTCCATTTAATGATTGTAGAGCTACTAAAGATTCTTTTACACTCACCCAAGTTCATTGTCAATTTTTCAACATATTCAGTATTCAAGGATCTCATTGTTTTCTTTACTTGTAGACCTTCAATATTTCTGGTTCAAATCTGATTTCTCCATCACTATAAAATATTTTGATGCCACTTATTGTATCTTTAAAATACTTTTGCCAGAGGCTATTAGGATTTCAGACAAGAAACTACTTGTTTATAAATGAAACCATTTTCTTAAAAAGACAAATAGACTGAGATGCATACAGTCATACATTTGGTAAGACAATACACTACAGTCCATTTTTCTTTCTTTCTATAATAACGACAAACACATATGTGGATAGACACTATGTCTAAAATAAAAAATGCAACTGATTACTGTTTCCAAAAGGTAGCTAACACCTTCATAGGAAACTGGAAATCCTAAAGCAGTAAAAATAAATCAGAAGAAAATAATCAGAGGAACTTGATTAAATAATTTTTTTATATGTTATAAATTGGCACAGTATGGAAAATTTTAAAAAGTGCTTCTGGATATTAATACTGTACTTTCTATTTATTGAAGTGCTTTATTCTTACTAACTGAAATTTGAGGACTTAAAACAATAGCTTATCTACTTAATTCATGAGAATGGGTAATGTTATACATTCTATATTTTTATGTAGAAAACAATAATCATAGAACAGTTGTGGCATCAAAAGTAGTGTACATATCATGCCAAGAATTTTTTTATCCATCAAAACAATAAAAAGGTAAGAAGCATCACATTCAAGAGTATCAAACTAAGTACACTATAGATGCACAGTGCTGAAAAACGTAGCCTACCATCTGAAATGCAGACAAGGGTACCAACCAGCAAACAGTGAACTGGTGACTGTTCCCCTTTATTTTATCATCTCTGCATTTTTACGCATTTATACCTTGCCAAACCAGCCTGATCCCTCCATTTTCTCATCTTTGATTCCTCCTCTAAACATCCCATAAGAAGTCTTGCACAATTTCAGCATGTTCTTTCCCTGTCTTTCATAAGAAGCATTGTCCCCCAGGACAAGGACTCCCTGGTCTGTGTGGTTCCTCAGAGAACCCTCCCAGGGAATGCTGGGTCTCACCTGGCCCATGGGGCTGATGCTCTCCTGGGACAGCCCTGAAAAGGTCAAGCCAGGGGCTCCTGTCTCTGTGCTGCTCTACGTGTGTGGGTGAGATTTTTATCACATATCCTAACATAGGTCAGCTCAGATCTGCATTTCAAGACACACAAAAAAGTACAGCATCGCCACACCAGCACTCATTACTTTTAGCTCATAATTCTCCAAGCGATACACAATGCCCCCACAGAAAAAGAAGCAAGTGACAGAGCTGGCTGTGAAATGTTATTCAAAATCAGCACCAATATACTCTTTGCTTTAATACTGCACTTGGCTAAACAGGGGAAGAGATTCAAACATTATAAATCATTTAAGAGTGGAGTACAGAGAGAAATAGACAGGAAAAGGGTCTAGCTATGTTCATGCATACCAAATATCTAGCTGAAACAAAATAGCCTGAAACTAATCCAATAATCTTTTCCACCCACCATCTTTAACCTCCTCAGCTTCTGATCAATGTCTAACATTAAATAATACAAACGAAAGTCTGAAATATTTTACCAAGCTACCCTGAATACTCTCAGACAAAATAAAAATGCAGTCACAAATAAAAATTGAATGTCTCAGCTGTGATATTTGTGTTCACCAGGTACATTTAAGTTCCATTTTTGCCTGCCTTTTCTTTAAGATAAAAAATTGCAAACACTTGCAACCAAAATTTCCTAACCTATATGTGTCTTTATAACAGGAGCATATAGCATCTAAAAGCCATAGGTATACTTGAGTTGCATATCCAGACATATGTCTCTAAACCAGGTTATCAATTCTGTCTGCAATGTCTCTGTACTCTTAAGTGTTTATTAAAGAATATATGGGAGGCTGACAGAATGTCAGTCTTCTTTCTAAGTATGAATTACTTATAAAAAATGTTCATTATACAATTTGCATTTTGAAATTAGAGTCAAGGTTACCAATATTTTACAGGTTTAGGTTTTCTATAGCTACATGCACAGAATTCCCATTCAAGCCAAGGAGAATCCTTCATGCAAAATAACAGCAAAACAGAGGCCTTCTAGATTTGTTCTTCTGCAGATGCCAGAGGATTTATATGTGTAACTCCTGTAAGTATCATCAAGAATAATTAATTATTAATTTTGTATCTACAGTGCTTATCTTCCAAGAACCACATAAAGACATTAAAAACATTAAACATTAAACAATGCAACAGATAATACAGAGAAAAAAAAACAGCCACATAAATAATTAAAACAAAATCTGAGATGCAGTAGGAAACTTTTTTTTCTACAAAGTATTATTTTTACCCCCTGGCTAACAAATAGAAGTTCACTGAGAAAATCTACACTCACCAGTGAGAATGCAGTTCAGATTTGCTTGATGAAGAATGGTAGCACATTGCATCTGATTATCCCTGAATGACAGTTAAATAACTGACATGTTTAATATACCTTTACTATGTCTCAATCTAATGCAAACAGGAAAGCAGAATTTGGAAGGATATTTTAATCTCCCCCACAGCAGATCATCCACTTTCCTACCTAAAGAATCCACTAAAAAAAAAACAAAAACCAAACCAAACCAAACCAACTTTTTTCTTCCTATTTCAGCACCTCATCACCCTTAATGAATTCTTTTCCTTTACATACTGTAAAAGTTCTGTTATAACAGAAGGATAACATTTGGTTAAATTCTAGACATTTCTATTTTTTCCTTCAGTGATGAAACATAGCAATTTCCTACCACACTTTTTTCCCCTAATATTTATCTCTTTTTTTTTTTTTTTTTTTTTTTTTTTTTCCTACTGATACTACATGCAGTCATTCCCTATTATGGAATTTCCCTTTTCTATGTCCATAATATCAGTCCAGGTTATAATGTCTTTAAGTAGATACTAAATAATTGCATTTGTTGCAATAATCACATTAAGTATATTTTCTAAACTTCTACTATTCAAGCATCCCTTCAGCAAGCTTTCACTGCATAATGTTGCACTATATCACGTGCATGAATTTGTTGGGAGCTACTTATGTATCTCAACAAAGCAGTGCTTTGAGCAGAATAAACAGTGACATCTTTGGTCATGGATCAAAGGTCCTAAACTGCCAGATCTAAGGGTAATACAGTTAGTGTACAAATAGCTATTTGAACATATGCCACTCAATTACTAAGGACAGGGGAATCAAGATCTAAATTCTCCCTAGCTGACTGCCTAGCACATCTTTGTGAGCCTGCACATACCATGTAAAAAGCCATTCTGCCTGTGTAAAGTCGCACACTTCTGATTTTCACACACCCTACAGGATTTCCAAATCATCAAACTCAACTTTGCTGACCAGAGATGAGAGAACATTACAGTGGTGACAGCTTCTGCTGAGAATGTCAGTTGTCTAAATCCCAAACAAATATAACTACACACCACAATCATCCTGACTGATCATGACTAACAATAAATTTAGTCACTAAGATACGCAAAATCTGGTAGCAGTAGACAAAAGCTAATTCCTTGAATTCCACTTGAAAACTAAGTTTTATATAGTACAGGATCTAAATCAGGAAATGTTGCATATAATAGAAATGCATTCTCTCATCTCCAAACGGATTTCAGATGTGGCCTCTAGCAGAAGACAAGGAACATTGAACAGGGAGATAACAAAACCACAGCTAGTTGTGATAATGAGACATATGATCTCTGTCTCCCTGCGAACAGCGCATCTGAAAGAAATATTCAATTTTTTCTTTATTCAGGGGTGTAAGTGGGTACTCTTGAATATCACTGCTTTCCAGTTTTCTTAAAGAGATATTTTGTGCTAGAGACAGCTTAGAACCTGTTTTATGAAAACTTAAGTTGAAAAGGAGTCAAGAGGAGATAGGTATTATGGCACCTTTCCCCTCCAGCTATTTCCATCACTGTATATTTGCTTTACTGCATCTTTGGGTTGTATTATACTTGATCTTTGTATTATGGCTGTGTCCTCTACTGTGAATATGTGGCAGTAACACCAGCACATGGCAGCACCCCAACACTTGCAGAATGATCCCCACCTCACTTTTTCCTATCCAAATGCCATTACCTGTTTCCCACCAGTAAAACTACTGTACTCTGAGCAAGGAATGAATACCATCTACCTGAGGATGACACAACGGTGTCTTCCTCTCTGTGGCCTGCCCTGTGACATGTTGAGAAGCCTAAGTGAGAAAACAACAGTTTAGGACTGTATTTGTAACACTCTCCTACTATTTTCAAGGTAAGAAAATAATATTAGGGCTCACCAACAGACGAGCAGGCAGTTTAGGGTCATGGTTAGGTCTAACATCTATATTTGGGTTTATAACCAGGTGGACTAAGTTGCAGGAATTCAAAAAATTCTACATTCTGCATTAGGTGAGGATGTTCAAAGTAATTATGTGACATGAGTGAATGAGATTTGTATCCTAAGTAAAATACACATTTTTAAATTTCACTATCTATATGCTTTACACATGCCTACATGCGCTGTCTGTGCTTGCAAACACTGTGTATCATATTATTCACAGTGTTATTTGTCATGGAAGACTCCACTGCATTTTTTGAAGCAAAGCAATCAGTTTATCTACAATTAGAATGAAGTTACCTGGGGGCAAAATGTAGGAGTTACTTAACAAAATACAGCTACCTTACACAAAAGTATATGACAGCAAGTGAAGAATAACAAATGCAGTTGAAAATGTAGGAGGAATTTGTAAAATAATTATCAAAACTTAAATTTGATCTGCCTTGTCAAAGGTAATAGGGAACTCTAAAGGAGGGGAATGTGAATACTAATAGTAGTACATTATTCCATAGACCCTATAGAATCATAGAATGACCTGAGTTAGAAGGGATCCACAAGGATCATTGAGTCCAACTCCTATCCCTGCATAGGACAACCCCACAATACACACCATGTGTCTGAGGGCATTGTCCAGTCGCTTCTTGAACACTGTCAGGTTTGGAGCTGTGACAAATCCCTGGGGAGCTTGTTCCAGTGCTCCACCACCCTTTGGGTGAAGTTCTTCCTAATATCCAATCTAAACCTCCCCTGACACATCTTCCTGCCATTCCCTCGGGTTTTGTCATTGGTCACCAGAGAGAAGAGATCAGCACCTGCCTCTCCTCCTTCCCTTGTGAGGAAGCTGTAGCCACGATGAGGTTTCCCCTCAGTCTCCTCTAGGCTAAACAAACCAAGTGACTTCAACCACTCCTCATATGGCTTCCAGTCCAAACCTTTCACCAACTTCATGGCCCTCTTCTGGACACTCTCTAGTAGCTTAATATTCTTTTTATATTGTGGTGCCCAGACCTGCACACAGTGATCCAGGTGAGGCCTTATCAGTGCAAAACAGAGAGGGACAGTCACCTCCCTTGCCCAGCTGGCAATGCTGTGCTTGATGCACCCAGGACACGGTTGGTGGTCTTGGCTGCCAGGGCATAGTGTTGGCTCATGGTCACCTTGCCGTTGACCAGAATCCCCAGACTCCTCTCCACAGAGCTGCTCTCCAGCATCTCGTCCCCCAGTCTGTATGTACAGCCAGGGTTGCCATATCCCAGGTGCAAAATCCGGCACTTACCCTTGTTGAATCTCATGTGGTTGGTGATTGCTCAGTTCTCCAATTTGTCTAGATCCCTCTGCAGGGCCTCTCTGCCCTCAAGAGTGTAAAAAGTTCCTCCCATTTTTGTGTCACCAGCGAACTTACTTAGTATTCTATCAAGTCCTGCTTCCAAGTCATTTATGAAGACATTGAAGAGTCCTAGACCTAAGATAGATCCCTGTGGAACCCTGCTAGTGACTGGTCACCAGCCCAAACCAACCTCATTTACTGCAACCTTTTGAGCCTGACCCATCCACAAATTGCTCACACACTGTATTACATGTTTCTCCAGCTGTATGCTGGACATTATGTCCCACAGAATAATGTGAGAGTATTGAAGGCTTTACTGAAATCCAAAAAGTTCACGTCGACTGGCTTCCCTTGGTCAGCTATGTGGGTAATTAAGAAATTAAGTTAATTAACTATTTTGATGTATTTATTTATTGGAGGTTCTGAGGCAGGAGTGCCTGCTTAGAGATACTATAACTAAGCCACCACAGCACAGTTTACCTTATGAAGTATCCAACAATAATAGTACAAAGGAGCATCACCACTGTCAGGTCTTTGATACATAATTTCCACCAGCAATGCTGATATTCATGTGCCTGACAGGTCATACATTTAAGTATCTGCCCATTTCTGATTTTAGCACATTTTAAAGTTCTTGGGAGTATTTAATCATAGTGATTGACTTAATGATCCTTGCCAAGTCACTTTCATCCTCAACTGGCACCCAAATGATCAATAAGCTTGACCATGCCAAAAGATGGGGGAAAGAGAGGAAGAATAAGAAAGAGAAAAAAAGAGTGCAAGAAAAAGAAAGAAAAACACAAAGGAAGGAACGAAAACAGAGTGAGAGAGCAAAAGAAAAGAAGGAAAAGAAGGAAAGAGGAGAAGAAGAGAGGAAGAGAGGAAGAGAGGAAGGAAGGAAGAGAGGAAGGAAGGAAGAGAGGAAGGGAGGAAGAGAGGAAGGGAGGAAGAGAGGAAGGAAGGAAGAGAGGAAGGGAGGAAGAGAGGAAGAGAGGAAGAGAGGAAGAGAGGAAGAGAGGAAGAGAGGAAGAGAGGAAGAGAGGAAGAGAGGAAGAGAGGAAGAGAGGAAGGAAGGAAGAGAGGAAGGAAGGAAGAGAGGAAGGAAGAGAGGAAGAGAGGAAGGGAGGAAGGGAGGAAGGGAGGAAGGGAGGAAGGGAGGAAGGGAGGAAGGGAGGAAGGGAGGAAGGGAGGAAGGGAGGAAGGGAGGAAGGGAGGAAGGAAGGAAGGAAGGAAGGAAGGAAGGAAGGAAGGAAGGAAGGAAGGAAGGAAGGAAGGAAGGAAGGAAGGAAGGAAGGAAGGAAGGAAGGAAGGAAGGAAGGCACTATATGAATATGAAACATACAGCATACTCTACAGCTTGAACCCAAAAAGTTATGGGATGCTAGTATTTGACAACAAAACAACCACAACATCACAATGTTCAAGGGTAGAAGTGGAAGGGTGTTCTATAAAGAAATTCAGTCCCTAGCATTACTACTATCAAATGTGCCTAAAATTTGCCTTTAGTACCTGAAGTACTATTTTTAAACGTGTGTAAATTACTTGTAAACCTAAGGGTCTTTGAAAATTAGTGAGAATTTGGCCACAAAAATTCCTTGGGTAACCCACTTTTAACTGTAAGCATTTCTTCATTCATGTTTAGCATCTAACTGATAAGCCAAATTTCATTTTCAGAAGTAATACAGATAACTCACAGCACAAATCTTACCGAATGTTAAAGAGACGTGACTTCTAACAGCATGAACATAAGCCTCCTACGTAAGTTAGATATTGAAGTACAGAGCAATGCAAGGCATGGATTAGAAATAATATGTTGTCTAGGTCTTCAATATCTATTTCTTATCCTCTATAACTGATAAAGTATTTACCCCAAAGAGATTTGAGTTCTGAAGCTGAAAAGTGTTCTTTGGAGGATAAGGGCAGAACTTTATTCTAAGCACATTAAAAAAAGATGAATACCAGAAGTGAGGCCATTTGTGCTATTCTGAAAACACAAGCCTTCTTCAGTTTTGAAATGCTTTTGAAAAATGGATTCCAGTTACATGCATACATACATGCATAAATGAACACATGTATGTAGTAAAGAGAGATGTATTGATTTTTTTTTTAAATGAATACAGTGGCCAGGTTCTGAACAGAGTGGTTCTCCCTCATCCCACTTTACCTAAAACAGGGACCACTGAAATTTTGTCAGACAGTTGACCCTAATGTGCCACCCCCCTTAACATGAGCACAGGGCTTGTATTGTTTCTGTGATCAGATTCCTGAGCTGCTGCAGAGGAAGCGAAGAAGCCCACCAAGTTTCAATTACAACAGTCACTCCCCAAGACTTATGTGTCTGCAAGAGAGGGCTGTAGACAGTACACAAGGCCATGAAATATATACCTTTGCTTCTCCTCAGTAAACAAACCTGTACAGATCCGATGCGGCAGGTTAGTGTCAGCACTTGCAGCTATTCTTTCCTCACACCAGCTACATGCAGTCTTACAGCTACAGAGACAAGTTCAGCCAGCCATATGCAGGGCCACACTCTGCTAAATGCTGTTGGCCTCACTAAAACAGGGCATGGTTGTAAGTAAAGGTGGAAGGAAAGTATATAGTGCTCACTCCTACATCCACATGGGAGCAGACTCACGGCCATCCAAACTTCCTCTTTCACATTGTTCTTCAGGAGCAAAGGCTGAATCATTGTTTTCCTGGATTCCTTCAATACTATTTTCTATGATACTGTGGTACAGCTGCATATATAGTTTATATACACATAAATACATGTTCATACAAATACACATGTGCACCTACATGTATATAGTACATCCACACCCCTCCCAAAATCAGTTCTTAACAAGGACACACCTTTCCACAAACGCACTCCATGCACATACAAAACCCACACAATACTGATCAACATGTGGAAATGCACAGACACACCTAGAAAAATCAACACACTGTGACTGCCTGCCAAAATTTCCCACCTCACAACTTCACTTCAGATTATACCCATGGACTCAGACACATGTGCACATATGCACATCCACATAAAAACGTAAACATGCAAACCTACATGAATGAACACATACATGTGTGCAAGACAAAATCATGCACAGATGCACACGTGTTGACATGTAGAACACCCACACGCACAAAATACATGTACACAGACATGTACACAGATCCATGCACACATACACACAAAAACCATGCACACACATACATACACTTATATGCACACACAAAAGTGCACACACAGAACTACACATGCACACATACACAATCACACACCACACACATTCACCTGTGCACCCACATTTCACGTGACAGCACATACATGCACATGAACACACTCACACAGGCACACGTTTCCACAAACACAGATGCAAGTGCAAACACTCGCAGGTGCAAACACACGCACCCCCACAAAGAATGCACAACGCATGCACTAATACAAGCGGACCCTTACAGCCGCACTCGCACCGTAGGGAGAATTAAACACACGTGCACATGCGCTCACGCATACTCTCGCGTTCAAAAATACACGTCCACCCTGCAGACGCCCCCGCACACCCACTCATACGCACACCCCCCATCGCAGGCGTTGCTTGCCTGCCCCCTCCGCACGCTCCCCCCAGCAGAGGGAACCTCCACCCGGCGCACCTTGCGCGGTAGCTGCGCTGGGCAGAGGAAGAAAGCCGAAAGCGCGGTTCCCGAGCCCGACAAGGAGGGGCTGATTCTGATTCCACAGCCCCGACCACCAGCCCCCTCTCTCTCTCAGCTGAGGCTCTCCCCGCGCAGCGCAGCGCCCCCGCCCCCGCGGAGCGGCGCGGCCACGGTGGCACGGTGGGGCGACCGCTAGGTGGCGCCAGCGCTCTTCCCGGCAGAGCCGCAACCGCACCGCCCCCGCCCGGCCCGGCCCGGCCCGGCCCGCCGGGAGCTGCCGGCCTGCCGGGAGCTGCCGACCCGCCCGCCCCGCTGGCTGCGCGGCCCTGCGCGGGGTCACATTGCCCCCGCCCGCGGCGGCCAAGAGCCCTCTCCGCTGCGGGCACGGCTGTGGCCGCCCTCTTTAGGGAGCGGGGTTGTGCCACCGCCTCCCCGCGGCCGCGGAGACCGGCTTGTCATTAATGGCTCCGCGCAGAGCAATTAGTCTGCAAATCCCCTCGGAGACACACATGCTTCTGTGCGAGGTGTGTGTCTGAGGGCGTGTGTGTATGTGTGAGTGAATGTGTGCGGGTGACGATGGCAGCCCCCAAGCACCGCACGTGAATTCTTAATAACGAGGCACTGATTGTTTTTGCCAGCGGCCGCAGGATGGATGAGCCCCCCCGTATTGGCTGCCCGAGGCTCCTCCGGGGGGCTTTGGAGACCTCGCCACTGTATTATTTCCCGAGCCGTTTTCCTAGGCAGAACTGATCCTCTTAGGGGAACGAGGGGGCGGCGGGAGAATCTCTATTGCAAATACTGTTTGGAGTTAATCGGGAGAGTGTCTGAGCTTTAAGATGCTCTTCCATAGGTCCTGGTGGATGCTGTAAGGAGGCAGGATTGTGGTGGGTTTCGACTGTGCAGGGAGTTGGGGTAGAGGGGGGTGGGGGGAAGGAAAAGACACGATCGAGAGTAGCTGAGACTTTGTGCCCCCGTTGGAGAGATGGTTGAGTCCTCGTCAAGGTTGCTGTGGTATCCCAGAAACACCATTCACTCCGAGCTGTGACCGCGCACCATCAACAGCAACAACTCCGCTGCGCCTAGCCAAGGAATAGGAATCAGGAGCTCTCAAGAATAATATGAAAGGAATCTGCAGAGGGGAAATCCGTGCAAAGGAATCGAAATTAGCAGACTTTTTGGAAAGGGGATGTACTAAATGTGGCCGGCTGGATTTCATCCTGGTGAAGAAAATGGAGATTAAAAGTGGATTTACATTGTGGAACCTCGTCTTTTTATTGATGGTTTCGTGTGTGAAAGGTAGGGTAGCATTTGAGGGGTATATTTTTAGGGGTCCGTCTGCTTTTTGTCAGGGCGTTGCAAGCTCTCGCCTTATACCAAGGTATATTTCAATATATATATGTATCTTTAATTTTATATACTTACGCTGGGTACTTTGCAATGGAGAGATATAAATGATCGCTAAAGCGGGGAGGAAAGAAAGAGTTGATTCAGAGCTCTCTTCGGAGATAGGAAATGTATTTGCTTGCCAGGCTTGGCGTTCAATGCAGTGACTGAGCTGAGGCTCAATAAATATTCTTGCAGTATGCTCAAACGGAGACGTGAGTTGGTTCATATAGCCTCTAACTAGTATATTCAAGCAAATACCACCGTGTGACTTTTTTAAGGTGATGATAATGGTAGTGGGGGGCGGAATACCTACCTTTCTGGTTTTCAGTCGAGCAACGGGCTCTTTGCGGGAATGCCTGTATCGATGCACTTATGAGTTTAACCCGTTGCGTGGGGAAAGTTACGGAGGAGCCCGGCGTGTGCGTAGCCGTCTCACAGCCCGAAATGCGCTTCGCGCTCAGCTGTTTGTATGCATGCAGAGCTCCCTGGCTGTCGAAAAGGTACCTCAGCAATTCAGCCTTGAAGGCATGGTCTGCCGCTGGGTGCAAAGATCGGCACCTTTTCTCTTCTCTCTTTTGATCCCTTTTCCCTGATATATGTGAGGCTTTTGATGGGAATTTTTTTTTTTGGGGGGGGGGGGGCGGTGTCTCTCTTTTTTTTTTTTTTTTTTTTCGGGGCAGGGGCTATTTTGCTTGCTTCTTGCTTCTGTGTTCACGAAAGGAGAGTAAAAAGGAAACCTCTAGTTAGCGGCATAAATATCTCCAGTAAGTCTGTGTTTGCAGATAGTTAAGGAAAATGCTACACAGAGAAAAGAAGAAATACGTGGCTTGAATAATCTGCATCTTCAAAATTACACAGGCACCGCTAAACGGTGAAGTGCTGTTCCCATCATGCGTGCCTTCAGTAAAAGGATCTATTCTGCAAGTCCCCACAGTCGGCTGCCTACCCGAAATAATCTCCCCTTGTTTGTAGCCAGTGATTAATATCTGATTAATCACCCTTTTATCCCCCTCCCCATCCTCATCCCTCCTCGCCGCCACACTCATACACTCTCAGAATATTTAGTAGACATTATCGATCCTCTCCGAGTTTTTAGCCTTGGTTATCGCCTACAGAGGTTGCCCGCACTGGTGGGAAGGAGGTGTGTGTGTGTGGGAGGCGGGGGGGGGGGGGGGGTGGGTGTCATTCAAAGGCGTGCCTTCCCAAGCTGGCTCTGCCTTGGATGAAACAGTTTATTGTAGAGCTTTGCAGCTGCTTGTCCCCTCATTTGCATGGCGTGGAAAAGATAATTCGTGTTTCAGAGAGAGGATGTCGAGGGCTTTTATCTAATCCCACGTTATCCTGGCGTGGGGATCCAAGAGGAAGGGGCTTGCCCGCGACGTTAATGCACAATATAGTTACAGGCAGGGTCTCTGCGTTTATCAAGGCGAGCTGCTTCCTGCGCTTTGGCCCGTTCTATAGACGGTCTGTGATCAAAACCAACCCGGGGCTTTGGGGGCATTTCTTTCCTCTGGTTCAGTCCCCTGTCATTAACACATTCTCTGTGCGGGGTGCCATCATTTGCAAGTCACGGGCTCGCTGCCGGCGAGGTGTGCCGTTCCGCTCCGCGACGCGCGGCGGGCGCGGTACGGAGGAGCGGTGGCTCCGGAGCTGCTGCCGAAGCAGCTGCTGCTTTGTGAGCACAAGTCGCGGGGCGGCAGCATCCTACAAAATTAAAGACTCGGGTGGTTCTTCCCGCGTAGCGGTGGCCGCGGGAGCCGTGCAAGTTTCCACAGCACCTGTTGAGAATCCACTTCGCTTGCTTTTGGGGGTGGGGGAAGGAAAAAACACTGGACACTGAGGGATAAAACTGGGATGAAGCACCTGAAACAGCACAAGAAAAAAGAGAGAGAAAAAAAAAAGGGACTTTGCAAAACTGTCGCTTTCTCTTCCTGCTCACATACAGTCCCAGAGAGATGCGTGTTAGGGCTTGAGCTTCCCAGGTGCTGACCCTGACAGTTTCTGTAGACATCCCCCAGACTTTGTGCTGTCCTCTCTGCAACTGCAAATCCAGCAGGTCAGATTTTACATCCTGGATGCAGGCTCCTTTAGGCAGCCAAGCTTCATAGAGCTGGCTTAAACTCATTGCAGCAGTGCATCTATTCTGGGCATTCATATTTAGTTCTCTCCCCACTCCCATGAATGAATATATTTTACCTTTATTTACATTCCCATTGTGTCAGTACACGTTTCTGCTCCCAGAAACCTTGGCCGAGGCAAACAATGAATGAATACCTGCCTATTTAAAACATTCCAGATTTTGGGAGCAAGGTGAGTCCCTAGCTCCTTCATCTGCTCTACTGCTGCCTGTCAAATCCTTTTTACCACGCCCTACCTCCACAAACTCCAGTCCGTATCCTTCCTTGCTTAATCACCTCCATTGAATAGTCTAGCACCACATCACAGCACACAAACTGTTGCTGCGGTTCCTGTTATCCAGACCACTTCCACAGCTTTGCTTGGTATCTGCCTCTCAGGCCCTTCATACTTTTGTCATCATCCTGTGCCATTTTTCCAGTCTTGATCCACAGCTGTTTCACTGTTACAGGTGTCAAACTATCCCAGGGTGCTTACAGAGCCACGTTCATATCTGATTAATTATGTGCTTCTTGTATTTGTATATATCCATATAGATTAAAACAAACAAGCAAACAACCTTCATGTTTATCTATAAATTTGTGCCTCTTTGGAACCTTTACACAATACTTGGAAGGACTTAGAAAAAGGAGAAGAAAGAAGGAGAAAATGGAAGGAAGGAAATTGTGAGAACTGCTGGGGAAGGGGTGATGGCAAGAGCTTAAGAGGAATTCTGCCTTTTTCCATGAAAATCTTTAACTGCTTGTGCCATGGATCAGTCTCCAACAAAATTAGACATATTAAAAAAGCAAAGAAATGGCATAAGTGGAAAATGAGAGAAGGCACAGATGACACTGAAACAAACAAACAAAACAAATACCAAAAAAAAACCCCACAACTCAGCCCTTGGAAAATGCCAAGCAGGGTCATTTCTGACAATCTGCAAGGGATAATGTATACCATGTTCTTCTCTTTAGATTTGCAAGGCACCTAGAAAAGCTCCTTTCCCTTCTCCACCATCCTTCCACAGGAGAAATGAGAAGCTCCCTTTAGGCACAGGAGATACAAATCAAGCTTGGAGGAGCAGCAAGTGGAAACCTACATGCTCCAACTCCGCTACTGAAAGGGGAAGAGAGGGGATAAAAGAAAATGAAACTCAAATCCATGACACTTCTTTTATATGCAAAAATGAAACAAGCACTATCAGTGAGCTTTGTCTCCTGAATTTTAGGAGAGAAATCATTGATACCTGCACCCCTTTGGTTTGGCAGCTCCCCACCCCCAAAAAAAAAAAAAAGTTTGTGATCTGTTTGCAGAAGCAAACCAGGGAGGAAATCGGGAGAAATTACTAGAGACCACAAGACTCCTCTATCTCTTCTGTTTAGCTGTCGCTCCAAGACAGACAGGATAGAGCACTGAGATCTGCTCATTTGTCTGTCCAGCTAAAATGAAGCATTGCCTCTGCTGTTGCTTCCCAGTTTCTCTGTTGCAGTTGTGACAAGCGGAACAAGGACAGCTTTCAAAATAAAATGGAATGAAGTAGTGAGATTTTAAACTGCTGATTAACAGAGGTGATGAGAAAATGGAAAGGATTTCCGTTTCCATTGGTGGGTGTCTGGTATGTGGGAATATTTAGGAGGGACAAAGCGTGTCCTGCTTCTGTCAGCCACCTCTGCAGTCCCCCTTCTCCCTCATTCCCACCTCAGCCCCGTTCTCTTCAGTCTCCGCCAGCCCCTCCTATCTCTTCCTTCCCAGTCACTTGATTTGTGGGGTTACTGGCGGTGGCTTTCCTCAGTGGGGCACGGGTGGGCGCAACAACGATTGGGCGAGTAACAGCAGGTTCGGGTTTCCTCATCTCCAGATGGTAGCTGCTGCTGCGTCTTTGTGTGTGTGTGTGTGTGTGTGTATGCACGCAGGGGTGCAGGGAGACACCGGTTAGAGAAGAGGCAGCCTCTTCCTTCCTTTTCAACTCCTCCGCACACGCTCAGCTCCTTTTACGGTGCCTCTTTCCCAGAAGCTTCCTCAGATCACACTGGTCTCCTGCTCAGGGCACTGGGCACAGCACCTAAGCGATTTTTTCAAGCTACACAGCTCTGCAGGGTTGTAGACTAAGTTGCTCTCTCTCACCCCCGCTCTTCTCCTTCAGAGCTGAAACAAGGCTCCGCTATGCCCTCTGGCCGGCACACGGCTCTTCCTTCTTCTCTTCTGCAGGGTAGAAAAGAAGAAACACACAAACCCTTTCAGCAGCATCAGCAGGGACCGCTTCTCCCTCCCTTGCCCGGTAGCATTAGGGACCGGCAAAGGGCACAGAGGAAAGTCCCCTGCAGTCTACACTTTTTTGTTGCGAGCTGCAGCTGTCGCAAGGCGGAGCCGGCCCGGAGCAGCAGCAGCCCTCCGGCCGGCACACCTGCGTTCGGCGGCAGCTGGACCGACACCGACACCGACACCGACACCGGTACCGGTACCGGTACCGGTACCGGCACCGGCCTCCGCAGCCTCCGAGGCGGCCGCACCCTCAGGGAGTCCTTCTAGATATACTCCCATCGTTTGGCTGTCCTGTGTGGGGTTTTTTTGTTTTTGTGTGTGTGGGTGTGGGTGTGGGTGTGTATGGGCGGGCGGGCGGGCGGGTGGGTGGGTGTTTGTTTTTGTTTTGTGTGTGTGTGTGTTTTTGTTGTTGTTGGTGGTGGTGTTTTTTTTTCTTTTATTTTTTTCTTTTTTTTTTTTTTTGTAGCTCTGTGACTCCCTCAAGTCTTTTGTTTGTAAGTCTGAGACAGCATTAGGATGGTTGGTTTTTTCTTTCCAACACACAGAAATAGCCCCTCACTCCCTGAGTGCCTGTTACTCGCGGGAGTGGGCTGGGGCTTCAGGCAACCATACAAGCTGAAGAGGGACAGGTTGCATCTTCAGCTCCGTTATCAACATCTTGGTTTGCAAGCATCAGCTCACAAGACTTAAAGACCTTTGTTGATATGCTTTCAAATCCCTCCTTTTCCAAAACCCCTGTGAAATAAATGTAGCAGAAGCTTATAGTCTACTTGTTTGTTTGTTTGTTTTCTTGTTTGTGGCTTTTTTTTTTTTTGTTTTTGAGGAACAAGTCAAGTAGGATTGATTGCACATCTAGCTTAGTAGGATTGATTGCCCTTCCCTTCCCTTCCCTTCCCTTCCCTTCCCTTCCCTTCCCTTCCCTTCCCTTCCCTTCCCTTCCCTTCCCTTCCCTTCCCTTCCCTTCCCTTCCCTTCCCTTCCCTTCCCTTCCCTTCCCTTCCCTTCCCTTCCCTTCCCTTCCCTTCCCTTCCCTCCTACATGCTTTACACTCTGCACCTGTCTGAAAGCACTGAATAGTATGAAAGCTTGTAATAATATCCACATTATTATATCTGGTGATGTTGATGTGTTATACAGGTCAACTTCAAAAATTTGAGATTTGTAACCATTGATTGCACATTGATCTAGTAAAGAAGGAGAAAAGCACAAAATTGTTTAGAGAAACTTTAAAAGAATTTGAAATATCCTGCAGGGATGGCTCAATTTGCATGATTGTAACATCCTTTCAGATAAAAGGTTATGAAAAATAAAGTAGCCTTGTATCCCCCCTTTTTAAAAAAACGGATGTCTTGGGCACTATCTAATTTTCAGAGGTACTGAGCATTTCCAATTCCAGCTGTCTCCAGGAAGAGTGTGGGGAACTAGTTAGCACCTGTGAAGCAAGGCCAGGTCCATTGTTATGATGCTGGGACAGAGACAGATCGAAGGAAAACATTTATAAAATAACTTATGTAAAATGTTAATTGTATAGAATCTGATAAATTTGAACTGGTAGGAATAGGAAGGCCTTTATGATCTGCTGCAAAAATTGTTTTTGCCTTTTTCACTCACAGAAAACTTCAATTCTAATTCAACAGAGTTGTGACATCTCAGACTTAACTTCTTCTGTCATTTGACTTGTATTTCTGGACATAGTGGTTAAGATTGAAAAGATGGAACAAAGCCTTTGTGGGAAATTATTTTACGAGATCACTCTAGAGCAATCTCCCACAAAAGAACAGTCAAAGAACAGACAATTTGATCTAAGGTGGCGTTTTTTTCTTAGGTCCTTATAATTTTAGGGGTGCTTTGAAGAAACAATATTTAAATAACAAATCAGAGAGGCATATGATAAAATTATTTATCCAAGCATTCCAAAGCTATAAAACTTAACTCACCATTTTGACTGAATAATTTTCATGCTAAGGTTTATTGAAAAATTCCAGAATTCTTATGGGAATTTAACATGTGCCTTTCAAACAACTCCACAGATGAATGTTTCCTTCTCAATGAAATTGTACAATTTGTCTGCAAAAAGAGAGAATCTTTGCATCTATCAAAAATTCAAGGAACAATATATAGTGATGATCTTGGATCTAAATGGAATGTTGCATAAATGTAATGTACAGGAATTCACCTACTTCGTAAAAAAAGAATAAGAAAAGCCTAGTACTGCTAGGAAATGTTGAACATCTGCTTCCCAATATCCAGCTATTCTTCCCAGAATTGAAATGGATGAGGTTATGGGCTATGACAAAGACTTTTTAAAAGAAATATGCGCACACACGGAGGCATGCCATATTTTTGTAGATGTTTAGATTTAGTTGTTTAGTTTTCCTGGGCAGATTTGCATTTATACTATCACTGCCTTGTTCTTACAGGTCATGTAAGATTTACTATGGCTCCATAATCCCAACATTGCAAGTGCTGAATACCATTGTAAATGTCAAAGAAGGAAATAGCGGAAATTCATCATCTCCTTCCCAGTGTCTGAAATGTTAGATAAGTTTATAGATCTAGGAACAGTGTTAGACAGGAAGACAGAGCCTCCAAGTATTTGGGAATGGCATACAAGGGATTGCATCAGGACTGGTGCTCTCACAGAGCGGTATTGTCAAAAAGGAAGGTGAGATGCAACCAGCAGAGACACAGAGAGATGGACTGACCATTATCCTTTGGATTCTACAAATGGCACCATAGCATCATGTATCGTATTCATATTGTATTACAGAAATAAGGTGAAAAATGATAGGTAACTTAACCACACAGGGATTCACAGGGTGATGAATTCTCACCTCCTGAGACCTGTAAATAACAAAGATTATCTTTGCAATAGGACTAAAGGAATCTGGAGGCCTGAGGCAGAAATGACTGAGTAATTACTTGGACTATATAGATGATGAATCGCTACTTCTGGCCTTGAATTCTATTTTGTCTGTTTCCCATATCTGCATGTCTTATTAGTTTTATATCTTTATGTATTGTAACTTGTCTGATTTCATTCTCATGGAATTGTGTATACACATGTCTACACATACATACATAATATATACGTAAAGAAAGTATATCCATATACTTGCTTATGTCATGAAAAAATTCAACAGACTACACTGTCATCATACAAACGTGCACATAACAACTTGAAATGTATGTGCTTCTTAAGTAACTAATTACCTCTTAATTTATTGCCTATGTCCAATCTCAGAAGGAAGTTCTGCTATGATACATGACTGATTTCACTAACAAAACAAGAGTGCAAGTAGTGGTAGCTAGCAAATGTTAGGAGGAAAGCTTGATGAAAAGAAAAAACACCAGTTACTAAATACACTAATAAAAACTGATTCTAGCACATTAAGAGTTAACTGACACAATTATTTATTCCCACTGCTTTTGAAAAGTTGTACCAAATATAATTCCTATAAAACTGTTTTTAGTAGAATGAAAACTTCTAATCACCTCTCAAATACAGAAAAAAATGTCTGCGCTATTTTCTCTTTCATTTTAATACTGGCATTATCATTCATTATCATTTAAAGAGGTTGACATATCACACCTCAGAGGTGGCTGTATTTCAGTGACACTTAAAAGATCCCTCTGTGATCATTATCTTCTTACAGAAGTGTTTTCAGACCAATCAAGTAGCTATCTGCAAGTGTAGTTTGGAGTCCATACATAAAATGAACTACACAAATGCTGAATATGGATATTCTTCTTATTTCAGCATAGCATTACTTTTATTGGGTTATCATCTATTCAAGATATGTAGTTACATTTCAAAATGCTGAATCATCCCGCAAAACCAAAGCACAAAAGTAGGGAAGTTTCCACATTTATTTTATTGTATTTATCTTCTACTAGCATGTTCTTTGTGTTTGCCATCATCTCAGAATCTAAACCCATATAATATACTGAGCCAAATCACAAGATCTAAAATATCCTGGAAAACAAGTGTGCAAATCCTACCTAGTTAACTAAAGGTGGAGGTGAGAAAAGAATAGGTTTTTGGCCACGTCACATAGTGAAGACAATTATCTCTGCTGTAAAAGGTGCTTTTTTCATGCATCTCCAGGTGCATGTGGGAACACAGACATGCACACGCATGCAAATGTGTGTGTGCACATACCAGAACTTCTGTTAGCAGCCTTCTGTAGCTGTGAGCTCTATCGAGAAGAACCTATGCTCAGTTCACGACTATCTCGTCTTCTGTGTTCTCCCTTGAATATATCTACGCTAATCGACATTTATGCTTTAATCATATGACTACTGCTATTGACTTTAGCAATGTTTATTGCATGACATGGCAGTTTTAATGACCACAAGGAAAGAAATACATGTAATTCATAATATGTAACTAAAAGGGCAAGACATTTTCTCCAAAACCTTTACATCAATATAGTGCTCACAAAAGAACTTATCTGATTAGAGAATTTTCATCAGTCTAATACATTGAAGCAACATGATACAAATTGTACTTTATCAAGTGAATGCTTTAGCAATATTCATGGCAACTATTCTTCCCTTTAAAGACTATTACTAAAATGATTTACATTTTTACAGCATTCATATTATTTACTAAATATGAAATTATTTCATATGAAACTGCTAAAAGATTTTATCTTTAATTAGACCCTTCAACAAACAGTCCTGGAACTGAGAAAAAAATCAACATTTAATGTTTGATGGGCTTGAAAAATGTTCTCTTACAATTAAAAGAGGGGAATTGACTCCTCAATCCTCAGTTTCTTGCTGTCTTCTTCAAATTAAAAACAAATAGGAACATCATTACCTACTCCTTTCCACATTACTTACAAACTTGTGCTTCTCAAAGCTATTTATCTGAAACAACAGCAAGCAACATAATCAATGCTTAATATAGAATGAGTTCAACAACATGGATGACTTCTGTATGCCTGCCTCTGTAACTTTCCTAAGGATATATTTCCAAAATTCCTAAGTCGCTCTAGTACTACAATTGCAGGTCATAGAAAATTGTATGAGTTTCAACACTAATTTCAGCTGGTTTTAAATTAAGCTACCCATAAAAAAACCCCCACTCTCCTAAGCTCTATCTATATATTTTTACTACACTCAAATTCTAGCTCATCAGCTAGCTCCTGTAATTTTTCCAATTTATCTAGCCTCCCCTGCACTTCTGGGCTCCCTTCCCAAAATCTCTTCCCAGTCCAAAAGTACCACTGGAGAAGTCCCAAAAACATAAAGCCTGCAGTAAAATATAGAAAGTTCTCTTCAGTTTCTATGTCATTTGTAAAGTCCTTTTGTGGCCTAAACTAATAAGTATGTAAGAGTAATCTGTTAGGAATCTAAATATCCTCCCAGCCTTAGAGACATAGATTAGACTTACCTTTTCAGAATGTTCTTTGAATTTTAAATCATCTGCAAGAAGGCAGGATTTGAAGACTAGACTTTCAGTTATACTTGTTTTCATTCTTCTGTCTGTTTTTGTTTTGTTTTGGTTTGTTTTTTTTGGTAACCAAAATAATACCCCTTCATCCCAAACAAAGAATGCCAAAATAATTACAGAGGTTCTGCTGAGCAGATCCTCTCCTTAGCTTATATCTGTGGCACAGCCTGACTCTAGATTGGACATTTGTGTTAACTCAGCTGTCAATAGATTTCAAAGAGTTGACCAGTACAAGAGGCCCCAAAGGGAGCAATTTGGAACAGTAGCTTTCACAAGTCAGGAACATAGCAAACTCTCCTGATTTCATTGAAATGCTCAAAGTCAGTCTTAGAACAAGGGAGTAACAGAATCCCTACAAATCTGGCCTTGTTTTACCCTATGGGATTAAAAAAAAAAAAAAAAAATATATATATATATATATATATATACACTAATATATGATATTCTGTAGAATTTGTAGTTCTGACTTGTCTGTCCTGGTCATCCCAGAATGATTATATCAGTAAAGGATATAGTAGTAATATTAGATCTGTAAAATTTTCCTTACCATATCATGTGGAATGTTTAATTGCATACACTGGAACTTGAAAAACATCTTGGATTTCCAAAATATACCAAGTATCCAAACTTTAACCATTTGATTCTATAGTGCTTATTTGTATGCAAGGATTTTATCTCTAAGTTACTGCTAGGTTTCGACCTTTTTTAATCATGTGCTTTTGTTAACCAAAACACTACCGCTTCACCCCCCCCACAAAGTATTGTTGGAATTTAGAGTAAGTCTGAGGTAACTAAAAGGAAAATTGATAATTTATTTTAAAATGTGGTACAAAATACAATGAACATTTAACCATCATTAATGAATTTGCAGATTTTTCTGAAGATACAGCTGTACTTTACCTGAGATGTTTTCTGAAGAACATTTTCTTCCTTCTTAAAAGATTTAACTTTCTGTGTTATTAAGCCAGTACACAGTGTGCTGTAGGTGAAAATCCTTTGTCCAGACTGATTTGGATACATTTAGTTGATAATTTATTTTTTTCTTTCTCATCTCATGTTTCATTTGCACAAAGTTTATTTGCACCATCTCTTTTGTACCACACTTCTTTGTGTTTTTAATTCACAGACTGCCTGGGGCTGGGTTCCGATTCTTTGTCTGGTACACTTCGATGACTGTGCATCTTTTGAGTCATGTACCATTGATTTATCCTGTTTGCCCACCTCTTATCAGTATTTTAAATATAAAAGTTATCTACTTGAATATCCACACTTTATAGTCTTGGTGCTTTTTGGTTTTGTTTTTGAATTAATACTATATTTCTGTCTCATTTCTAATGATGGTTCAATTCATGTTACTAACAGTATTGCTATTTCATATTGCTTTAAGTCTTTCTATTCAAGACTTCTTACTCTCAAGTGAAATTTTGAACGAGAGTGATCATCTGTTCAATTATAACCTTATTGAAATAATTACCAGTAGATTATTTTAGATCTTCTCCCCACTGAAATGAAGATTTACCATTGGCTTTCAGCAGAACAGAACAGATCGCTATAACACACTAAATGCTTCTTAGCAATACAGAGGAGTTTATTTAGGATGCAACAGCTCTACAAAACTGCTCATATTATGCATGGGACTAAAGTGATGAAACTGAAAAACTGTAACAGTTGAAATCCCTCAGATTCTTTTTGGCCAGTACCCTAAAATGGTATTAGAGCTAGTGCACTAAGTAATTGACACTCAAAAACCTTACAGGATTTGGTCCATTTCTGTTCACTGTCTTATGATGGTAGTTAAGTGAGTCATAAACAATGTTTCAGACTTTAAGATTATTATCAGATTTTATCACATTTTTTGAATCCTTTTCTAATTAATCATTCATTTATAGAGATGGCAGGAGAAATACTAGAATTGCAAGATGAGAAGAAATTCTAAAATCCATTTTAAAGTCTAAAGTAAGTAAGTTCAAAACTTTAGAAGACAATGAGTCAACAGTTTATTAACCAATTACATTTATTTAACTGTGATTTGGTCTAGAAGTTGGCAGAAACACATGAGAAACCCTGAGAGTTTAAAGTTTCTGGCTGATCTCTAAATCAAAACCAGCTGAGTAGATTTAAATATTTTGTGTAAACAAATTTGCATCCAGGCTGCTAATCTGCATGCCAGCTTTCAGTTTGACATTTTCTGAAATTATGGAAAAATGCTAAGCCCTTAATGCTAAATGGAGTTCATAATGGAAATGCTGACAGAGCTGTAATTACCTGTATTGTGATTTTGCTGAAAGCTTCTTTATCTGTCTAATATTTCACAATGGAGATAAATACATAAATTCTTGAAAGGAGGAAAAAAAGGAACTTTATGTTGGAAATGCTAAACTGTAGCAATTCTATATTTTCTTCCAGACGCTCAGTTATGGAGGTAGAAGTGACAAATAAAAATTGGAAAAAAAGATGTAGCTCTTTCTGTGAAACTGTAAAAGCAGCCAGTGATGCCTGAAAGTCTAACAAATTTCATTTTTCAATCTTTTTGAGTCACCTTTCTGGTAAGGTATGAGTAAACAGATCCAATCAACCATTAATATGGCAATGAGGAATTATCATAGAAGAAATTTGTCATTGACTTGACATGGAAAAAAGAAAATCCCAGCGAACAATGAATAAGAGATTGACATTTCCCTGCCCTCATAATGACGACCTGTGCAAAAATGTTCTGCACTGGGGGGAGAAGAAAATAGAAGATGATATGTTTAGAACACTTCTCCAGAAAATGAAGTGGAATAATAACAATAAGAACGAGAGTAAGGTAGTTATCCGGACTCTGTAATTTAGAAACTCCATAATCAAGAAACTCCATTATCTGCCAACTTTATAGCAGTCTTGAAGTTCCTCTGGTAGAGTTTTTTTTCTTGATATCTTTTTCATTCCCTCCATGAAAATATTCTCCCGTTTGCTCAGGTTCTAACCAGCTGAAAAACTAGACAGCATTTTCTCTGCAGACACTGCTTAGGATGGATGACTCAGGTATACCAGCCTTACTCTATCTGCACACAATATCTGTGCACTGGCCATGGCACACCTCTGTCCCTGCAGTACAACTACCACACATCATAGGAGCCCTTAATTGAAACAGAATGTCCTCTAGCATTTTTGGCTCTGTGGTTTGCTGTGAAGATGAAATTTGTTTCTCCAAATCTCCTACAGCAAGGACTGACACAGCTCAAAAAAAATATCCTGAGGAAAACCAAAGGAATATACCCCTCTGGTACCCTCTTTCCTAACTGCTACCATCATGAAACAGCTGCTTCAGTTCTAAGATCAGTTATTTGCTCATTTCTGTATCTTCACTTCTTGAGACAAGGAGATTAGGACTCCAGGCAGTGCTCAAGATGTACACCAGAGTGTTCTGCGGGAGTTCAGTTACACTTTGTCTTACTGTCCCTTGCTGGACTTAAGTATATATTTGGAGGGGAGTAGCTGGAGAGCAATCCTCCAGAAAGGGATGTGAGGGACATGGTCAATAGCAGCTCAGTGTGAATCAGCAGTGTGTGTCCTGGAAGCAAGAAGGCAAACCACATCCTGGGGTGCATCAAACACAGCACAAGCAGGTGGCCAAAAGAGGAGATTGTCCCACTGTATTCAGTGTTTCTGTGGCCTTACCTTGAGTGTTTTGTGAAGTTCTGGGCCCCACAATTTAAGAAGGATGTTAAGGTACTAGAATGCATCCAGAGGAGGCCAAAAAACTCAGAGGAGGCCAAAAAACTGGTGAAAGGGCCAGAAGTAATGTCTTATGAGGAGTGGCTGAGAACTTTGGCCTTGTCTGTTTTGGAGGAAAGGAGGCTGAGGGACCACCTCATTGCTCTCTACAGCTTCCTGAGGAGAGGAAGTGGAGAGCAGTTAGTTTAGCTGATCTTTGTAGGACACTCCAAAAATTTCTCTTCTTCTTTCTCTTCTCTTCTCTTCTCTTCTCTTCTCTTCTCTTCTCTTCTCTTCTCTTCTCTTCTCTTCTCTTCTCTTCTCTTCTCTTCTCTTCTCTTCTCTTCTCTTCTCTTCTCTTCTCTTCTCTTCTCTTCTCTTCTCTTCTCTTCTCTTCTCTTCTCTTCTCTTCTCTTCTCTTCTCTTCTCTTCTCTTCTCTTCTCTTCTCTTCTCTTCTCTTCTCTCTCTCTCCTCTCCTCTCCTCTCCTCTCCTCTCCTCTCCTCTCCTCTCCTCTCCTCTCCTCTCCTCTCCTCTCCTCTCCTCTCCTCTCCTCTCCTCTCCTCTCCTCTCCCCTCCCCTCCCCTCCCCTCCCCTCCCCTCCCCTCCCCTCCCCTCCCCTCCCCTCCCCTCCCCTCCCCTCCCCTCCCCTCCCCTCCCCTCCCCTCCCCTCCCCTCCCCTCCCCTCCCCTCTCCTCTCCTCTCCTCTCCTCTCCTCTCCTCTCCTCTCCTCTCCTCTCCTCTCCTCTCCTCTCCTCTCCTCTCCTCTCCTCTCCTCTCCTCTCCTCTCCTCTCCTCTCCTCTCCTCTCCTCTCCTCTCCTCTCCTCTCCTCTCCTCTCCTCTCCTCTCCTCTCCTCTCCATCTCTCTTTTTCTCTTCTCCCTCTCCCTCTCCTCCCTCTCTTTGTCTTCTGTTCTAATATTTGGGAGGCTTAATTGCCACAGAACAAAAAGTCGATCTTTTCAGAGATATGTTAATGACAACTCTGACATAGAAACTTTGAAGTTCCAAGTTCAGCATCATGCAGGTATGATTTAGATACGTTTTTCTATATGTGTATTAATCTCTAAAACTCCCCTACTAAGCATTTGCACACTCATTCAGTTTGTGAGAACATTCTGGAGTTCCTCAACTCTGGTGTATCATTTGATTACCCAAAGGAGCTTAACATCATCCCCACTCTTGAAAATGTCACTCCGTGCTCCTCACTCCATTTGGATGGAGATGTGGAGGAAAACTGATCTCATCACTGATCCACTTATGATTCTTCCTCATCCAAGCATGTGATCATTGAACCCTATTCTGCTTCTTATCCTTTAGCCAGCTTTAAGTCCAGAAAAGGATCTTTCCATCTATCCTGTGGTAACCTATTTTCTTTAATAACCTTTTGTGGGGAGCCTTGTCAAAAGGTTCTTCTATGTTGACAATGGCTAAATATAAAAGTTTAGTTATTCTAAGAATTCCCTTTTGCTGGATGACATCTTTAACAAAACGCATTCAATTGGAGTAATATTTTGCCTCTCATTCCTCCTTTCATAAGTTTGAATACAAAACTGTATATCCAGAAACAGACAGAGGGCAAGAGCCATAGCCACTTTGCAATACGTAAAAGATTAGTTCAGCCACTTGAAATGTTTGGGAGATCTGTTGAATGGCCAAGCACGAAGGTTCAATACAAAGATTCAGGCTTGTAATCACAGTTTCACAGAGGTACCTAAATGAAGTAAGAGTGTAAACCTATGGACGGAGCTTCCAGTGTGCCTCTTTCTTGAGAGTTCCCTATTGACAGCCCACAGAAATACCAGCACTTAGCACATTAGCTGCTGTTAATGCAGGTGGAGTTCAATCCTTTCATACATTAATATGGAGAACATAAGACCTAATCTACAACTCTCCACTCCGGTCTTGAACCTCCTGTCTAATAGTTTAGCCATTGAAAGGAGGATGAGAATCCATCTCTGGTCCAAAACATCTGACTTACAAGCACCCAGCCTCACAAAATAAAGCCTCAAAACCACTGGAGAAGAGTGATACCTGTATATATTACCTTCTCCATTACACAAAAGAGACATAAATATTTTGTGGGCTGAATCAGAATCCTTTCCTTGGTACTTCTGAGGTAGGATGAGATTGTTTGGTACTTTAATAAGAGACTTGAAAAACATATTTCTGGAGTTGCAGGAAATTGTGCTGATTCTGTTGGAAGCACGTTTCTTCCTAGAATTTGAACCAAACTACTACTCAGGGCAAAGTGCTAGAGATACTGAGCTGTTGCAGTTGCCACATTTCAGATGATATGTTGCTGGCATGTCTGGTCCTGAAAGATTGCATGGTATATTTCACAGAATATTTTTATTAGCCTTCATCTGCTGGCTAAATTCCAATTTGGATAATTACAGTCTGCTATCTAAATTCTCTAAGCAGGGTATGTTAAATAACCTTCTACACTTCCTTTGCTAATCTTCTGAGGGGCATTTCTGTGATTTATTAAATAATAGTTCTGCTTAATCTAAAAGGCAACTGCTTCTAGAATCTAGGGGAAAATGACTGTTTTAGAAGGTGTGTTGGCTATTTAGTGCTCAGTGATAAAGTGATAACTTACATAGTTGTGTTGGTGATGCTTGCCAGGTAGGAAGAGTTCTTCAGCACTGTACAAAAAAACCCACAAACAACCAACAAAACCCCCCTACCTCCATATCAGGATAAGTGAAATCTAATTTAGATTTGGTAGAAACATTTTAGATAAACAGTACAATATCTTCTACCTAAGACATGAGTGCAAGCCTGGAGAAATCTACATAAAATATTTTGGAAAACTTACAAGATTTTGAAGGTTTAAATAAAGATTTCTTATTCAAGATGAGGGATAAATACACACAACTGTAGTACACAGGAAAATGTAGAAAAGTGTAAAGATGTGCAAAACTTTCATTTTCTTTGCTTGAGATATGAAAAATATCAAAGAGACAAAATTGGTCACTTGGACTAGCCATGAAGCTAAGTCTCAGTTTTGTAATAAATGGATGAAAAAGACACATTTCAGATATAGTTGATAAGATTTTGCTAAATCTAACACATTCTAGTTAAGTTCTTTGTTTCAATGTGAGAAAAGAAGCAAAGAGAAAGAAATAAGAAAAATAAATAGGTCAAATATTAATCACATTGTTGTTCAAAGTGCTTTTAAATCCTTCTAATTATTGGACTAGTTTAAGGATAATTTGTTGAGCTTCAGTGCATTAAACTGATATTTGCTTCTCCCTCTCTGCCCCATGGTATTTATCAAAATACGAAAGAGACAGGAAGTAAAGGGATTCCACAGAAATGTCCTGCCTCAAAAGATGCTTTAATGTTCAGTATCTCCATCTTTTCTCAGTTGTCACAGTTGTGTTAACCTAGTAGAAACCCTTTCACATATAATTTATTCCAATTTTATTTACCTCCTGCAGAATACCCTCTGTCAAGTCAGAAGAAGATTTTTGCTCTTTATGTAGAAAGGACAGCGGTGCTAACATTTTTGTTTATGATTGTTCCACCATGCATTTTGCAAACTATCTACAGCCTCACAGTAAAAGTTTATTTTTGTGGGTTTTACAAAGAACAATTCAGTGCAATTAACACAAGCTCTTAACATTTCTATGGATGCTGCTACTGTTTGGCATTATTTTGGTTAAAGACAAAAACATCATAACAATGCTCACATAGTAACTCATGTCTGCTTGAACTACACCTAAGCTCAGTTTCATGTGTTTAAAAAAGCACAATACCAAGAACATTTTATATGCTATGTGTAAATTAGGTATTCACAGGACTGATGTATGTCTGCATTGAATGGAAGCACGATTTATGTTTACAGACCTTCGAGAAATAATTTAAAACTGATTTAAGAAAACAGTGTTTTTACAATGTCAATGTTTTTCATGATTGTAATCTCAAAGCTTGAGGATTTCTGTATTTCTCTGATGTTACAGAAACATAGAGACTTTTTGGGCCTGGTTATCATTATGACTTACTGTTGCCAAAAACTGCATTAAATGCTATTTTGGAGTCTCCTCCATAACAAAATTTTCACTACCTTAGTTTCTTCTTTGAATACAGAATTAATAAATATGAGTGTCATAAAACATGCACAGTTCCAAAACACATAAATGCATTCTTGCAGGTAATGATGAGGAGAAAAGCAGAGTAAGTTATTTTCTCTGTTAAACAGCTTCCTCATTTGGGAGTTAGTTAAACTTCAGGTACTTTGGTTTGCAATTTACCACTAGATTGCCCCAAAAAATCAGGATATACATTGTAGTTCGAAATGCACTTTGAAGTCTTCAGTTCTTTACAGTTGTATAAAAAATTGGCATCAAGAGAATTGCTACTGTCCTTTGCTGGAAAAACAAAACAAAACAAAACAAAACCAAAAATACAGTCTTGAAATTAATGAGTCAAATATCATCTGCTTTAATTACAACAAACAGATAGAAATGATTTATAATTATTCATAAAACCTATTTATATGCCCCTTCTAGGGTTATTATTTCAAGATTTTTTCAGTTACAAAACCAGCAAGTTAAAAAAAGCAATTAATATCATCCTATTTCTGCATATTAAGAAACAACAATGGTTTGTTTTATAACTGTTCTGACAAGTAGGTGGGTCCAAATCCAGTGCAGACAACACAGAAAATCTGAATTTTAAAATCAAGCTGTGTTGAAGGATTTATTCCCAAGCTTCCAACTATTTCTTCATTTTTATCATTGTGTTTCACTAATACATGCTGTTAAGAGGGGCAAATAAGTTTCTGGGAATTAGATTTTTTACTAGGAGAAAAAAATAATTCCCTTCAGACAAACTCTCAGATAATGTGTGATTTCTACTAGCTTCAATGAGATTTAAGCGTACATCTTACTGCTTTTTCAGTAATGAGGTTCTGAACTTGCTACTGTACTGTTTGAGAATTAGAATGTCCAGTATTTTAAAAGTTGTCAGAATAAGAGTTCTTTCATACCTGGAAGGGGTACTTCTGAGAATTTTCCTACTTTCGCATTTGTATTACTTTTCATTTTGCATTTATGCATGAGTTACTTCTGAGTTAAAACCACAGCTGAACAACTCTATCAACTTTACCTGTTAGACCTGCATCTGCTCAGTGTCTCATCTTTCTGAGCTTGCTGACCATTTGTGATAGCTTCTGAAACTTTCTTGTGTCCATTCATGCAACTCATGGAATACCACAATATAACCAAACTTAAAAGTGTTGAAATAATATACTTCCTACACCTCAGCTGAGACACAGCAGATTCTTGAATTGCTGTTACACAACTACAAAATAAACACATGAGCATGTGTATATGTGTATTTCCTCTTTTATTTACTCCCAGCTGTGAACTGAGTCCTCTGTACTAGCTCTTTGTGCCTTTTTTGTTGTTGTTGTTGGGGTTTTTTTTGTTTGTTTGTTTGGTTGGTTGGTTTGGTTTGGTTTGGTTTTGGGTTTTTTTGTTGTTGTTGTTGTTTGGTTTTTTCTGTTTGTTTGTTTTGTTTTTAAATTTCTTTCTCTCAATACCTAAAAAATGTTTCACTTTCAGAAAATGGAAGGATAAAAAGAAAGGTTACCCCTCTGCCTCTCATTCTACAAGTTTCAAAGACTCGAATACAAATTTCAGAAAATAAGTTCTATATTTGCAAAATTAATAAGAAAAAGTAATTGTAACTTGTTTCTGCATTTTGAGAAAAATGTATTGCAGGTTTCTAGTTAACTGTAACTAAATTAAGGAACTTAATTTTTTGCCTTTGAAATATTATTTCTCTTCCCCAGTGCAATTCAAACACCTGGGTATAGGAACTGCTTATGCAATCTCACAAAAAAAAAAAAAAAAAAAAAAAAAAAAAAAAGTTATCATTTCCATTAGAGTTCTTTTGGTAGGTGTTTTGTCGGTTGGTTGTTTTGTTCTTATTTGAGAAGAAAGTTGAGGATAATTTTTATCTTTCACATGCCATGGATGACTTTCCCTGTTGGGAGTGAGAAAAGAGGAAAAAAGAGCCAAATGATCCTTATGTGTGTCGTTAGGTCAACATGCTCTGGACTGACTCCAGATATGCTGCTCCATATAGACAGATAAAGGACAGTCTGAATTTCAGTTCGTAATACACTTCGTGATCCCTTGGGTTAAAAGTTGCTACTTACATACAAACGTTCCTTCAAGAGCAAGGCATACAATTCTTGTAGGCATCCTCCTGTTGTTTTCTGCCCCCAGCCGTGAGGTTTATCTGCTGATGAGCCAGCCTGGCCACTCACCTGCACAGAGCAAGTGGAACTACAGGGAGCACAAGATGCTTCTCTGCAGAGCACAAAGCAACCACACAGAGTGGGGCATCCTCTGTGCTAAGTAGGCCATTTCCCACCATATTATAACAATTTCACACTACGTTATATTGTAAGCCTTAAATGATTGAATGTCCCCTTTGAACACTCAAAGGTTTCCTACTATGCTAGCTCACTATTATTGCTTTTTACATTGCCTTGTGGCAAATTACTGGAACATACTGTAAGAAAAGGAAGATCATCAGCATCTTATTTGCATACAAATATCACATTATTTTCAAATTATCCTCTTTATGCTTCTCATTTTCCTAGGATGTTTTCTGCAGCCTGTATGAAGTTTGCCCATTCTATCTGTATTCTCCTAATAATTCTTTGTTGCATAACATAACAGGTTTTTTTTTTCCTACTTTTATTCCCTAACTGAATAGAAGAGCTAAATTACAAAATGGTAAGAACATCAGCAATATTTCACTATTGAATTTTACTGATTAATACCAAGCTAGTCAGAAAAGTTAAGAAAAAAATGGTCTGAACTTTCAACAAAAATGCAGCTCTTCAGTTTTTTATGGCATAAAAAAATGTTTCAGGATTGCTTCGGTATTCCTACCATTGTCGCTCAGCCTAAAATGTATAGGAAATTTCTCAGGCTTATAATGCTTTTGGTAATATCCTGTGTGCTTTCCCCTTCACTAGAGAAGAACAAGAAAATGCAGTCATAATGAAGACCAGTTTCCCTAGCACCCGGCTCCCTTACTCTAGTATGTTCATGGGTCCTTTTGGCTCACGCCTCTTATTGTATTGTGCTGGTGTTGTATGAAATCATTCGTACTTTGCAGGACATGTGAATGATAAGGGAATGGGAGGTGATTTTTCTAAGTGGAACACAATGAAAGAAAGCTAAACTATGTACAGTTACAAGTGCCTTCATTATTGATGATGTCTGAACTGCAGACATACTGAGTCATAATGGGGAATCACAGCTTCAGGGTTCTGTATATCTCAATGCAAAATCATTCAACTCAGCAAAGTTAAAGCAGAAGGAGGTCTATTTTAGTATATTTTCATCTGGAAAAAAAAAAAAACTTTACAAGGAAGTTTACAGCACAATAAATAGATTTCTGTTCTATGTCAGTTCTGCCTTATCTTGACCAACATTCTTTAGGCAGTGACAGTTTTTGTGCAGTATATAATATTGACATTAAACCTCTGATACAGAAAATGTATTTACTGAAGGATACTCTGGTTGCAACTTTTGAAAATAGGGAAATACATAATTATGACATTTCTTAACTAATTTATTCTTGAGTTTACTGTCTGAAAAATATCTCAGCTGGTGTTGTTGATATTTATAATGGGGAGTGTTGGAATCTTACTGTGTTAGCAGAGAGAAAAAGTTAACAAGAACTTTGAAGCAGAGTCTTTTGTCCTTTGCTTCATGCCTATACATGTCATATTAGCAAGGATGTAAAACATGCACAGAAGCAAAATAAAATAGCTTTTAATGAAACTGTTAATTGTTTCACATATTCTACATGAGGTGAGTACTCTAAATGAGTCATCAAAGCTATATACTGATCAGCTTTAGTTACCGTTTGCTCAGCCATTTTGTTAGGGAGGAAACAGGACAAAATAGTTACTTAAATAAAAGATCCAATCGCAAGTCTTCAAAACACAATATCTCACAAAGATTACCACGAATACTACACTGTTTCTGGATTACATGCAGTTTCTTGCACTGCCAATACTGAAATAAAAAACAACCTCCTTCAGCATTATGTTAAGTATGAATCCAAAGTTCATTTGGCCCATTGTAGAATTCACAGGGCTTCAGGTCCACAGCAGAAGCTCAAAATAAGAAAAAACACACTTCACAGATACGAGTAGCAAAACACAGGTAAATCCAGCACTAATTGTTTAGAACTATAGCACAAATAAATATTTATTTTTTATTGCTAAAAAGAAATTACAATGTTTGATCATATAATAATGACTTGACATTCAAAATAAGCCACAAATGTCCTATGTTTGGACTAGTGGAAAGGGAAATAGGTGTTCAGGGCAGAAGGTGACACCCAGGCAGGTGGTCTGTCCAGTCATTTGGTTTATTTTTATTCTAGGAAAAAAATCTTAGTTTTCTCTATCACTGATCAGGAGCAGCAAGTTTAAAATCTGCACTTAATGCAGTGTCAGCTAGTAAATCTTGGCACTGTTTTGATGCATTAGTAAAGAAAAAACAGAATACTAGTTTTCTAATAATCTCTGACACAGCTAACTTATTCTTACAGCTTTTCATAATGCTGCTTAGACATAAAAAATGTGATAGCCCTTTCTAGTTTGTGGATGTTGAAATATGTTTAAAAAGCTTTCATACTGACCATGAGGTTTTTAATTGCTCTTGTCTTTTCAGTCTGTCAAGATCTTAGTTTTGACATGCTTTTATATTATTATAGGGTTCTAAAATGCTTTGTTGTAATTAAGACTCAGGCCAGGTTTTCTTAGTGGTTTCTTCATGTTCTCTGTTTCAAAGTGATTTATTAGAAACTGGGATTATTCATAAGATTCATGCTTTTTCCTAATAACAGCTGTCTTATCTTACACATTTCTAATTGAATTGTTTTGTTCACAATGCCAAATATGGTTTTCTCCATTTTGGGATAACACCTTACTTTCAAACACAGACAATGTAAAGACACAAAGATGCTGGTATAGGAACTCATTGTCCGGAAGTCCACCAAGACAACAGGAAGCGAAATGTAGTATATGTAAGGTAGAACTGGTAGGAAGAAAAAAGAAGAAAAATGTTCCTAGAACAAATTCTAGAGACAGTTGATTCAGAACATATTGACTAGACATAGTCTGTGATACCGTGATCCTGTGTGCTTATTATTTTTTTAACTCTATCACATGTTTCACTTTGGATTAGATTCTATCACATAATTTATTAACAGTTGTTATTTCATCAATATATTAAGTCCATACAAAATCTTCAGTCATTAGCACTACCACACATTACATTCACACGTCTTTCAATGCCACTTGCAGACACCTTTCAGTCTTCCAGTCCTAGGTGTTTTGGGTAGACTTGGCTCATTTTGGGGACATTCTCCTTATCAAGGTGTAACCTATTGTTTATCAATATCATGCTTAAGATACTTTCTACTTCTGTGAACAGGTAAAATAAAGTTTTTGCTATTTTTCAGGCACTCAAAGCATTGCTATGATCGGTTGCTAGAGAGAAAAGAGAACAGCTAATTCAGGACAAAATAACAAAAGACAGAGTCAAAGCTATACCTTTAAATTAAACACATACAGATACTGACTTTTTAATGTAAAATAACTTTGCTACTTACAAAATATCTGACAGATAAGCAGTGCATCAGAAAGAAAGGAGAAAGGGAAAATGTCTAGAGCTAAAATGTTAATCTAATGGGTGAATGCATGTAAATTGATAAAAAGTATAGGATATCTAGAAGAGTGAAGAGACTGGCTCATTTAATCTAAGGTCTTGCTGACAAATTAGTGTTGCATAGGGTTTTTTAAGTTTTGTTTTGCTTTGAAGCCTTCTGGATTCTTTCAACTCTTTTCAACCTCCGTTCAAACCTTTTTTTCAATGTACTCAGTCATTTCAGTGGCAGTCTTTAAACCACCTTTAATTCTGCAGTGTCATCTCTGGTACAGGCTGAGTACTACTGTATGCAGTTTTCTACATATGACTGCACTGTTAATATTATGTAATAGCATTTCTTAATGATCTGTCTTACATATTGATATACCACCCCATGATTTAGTATCTAGCAGGGCTAAAATTTTTAATGCATGTTTCCTTATACCAGTATCATGAGGGAATCCGGTTGCCTGATACCTTACCTGTAGGTAGGTCTTTCTGCAAGTCAGTTATGGGCCAGATTTTTTAAGGATACTTAAGTACCTAATGATGCAGGCAAGTTCCTAGTGTAACTGACAAAAGCCTAAATTTCTAAGTAACATTATTTCAATAGATATTAGGCACTACATTTTTCAAAATCATGTTGTGAACTATCTGAATTTCCAGATCCTAAATGTCTTTTAAATATCCTAAAGAATTTTTAAAATTCCTAAGTGACTTTCCAAAGTTACAGAAGTCTTTGGTCAAGTGGAAAGCTAAAGCCATGCCTCCTGATTCCAGGAGTCTTCTGTTAACATTGGATCTATGATAAATCCCCTGTTATATGAGTAAATGTAGAACACTAACCACATTATCTTCCATATCTTACTGTGTATAAGGGAAAAATCTCCAGGAGTTGTTTGTTTGTTTTTTTTTAATATTATTATAAATTGCTATTTTTTTCTAATAAGACATTAGGTTGCATACCACTTTTCAGTACTGATCTGCCATCTGTGTCAAATAATAAGACTACAATAATTCATAAAATAGAACTGACACAGATCTCTAATTTTTTTTTTTTGTGTTACTTTTTCTGACAAACTTTAAATCTATCCCCTTTATTATGTTAAAACATTAAATGAAGGTAGTTACCAGTGACATACATGTACATACAGTCAAAACCATTGGCAAAAGATACATATACAATGAATGCATATAAGCACCGTTAGTATTGACCAAAATATGCAAATAACTGTACTTGCATAACTAAAGTGCAAGATCTGGTAAATTAGTCTGGTAAAAAAGGAATTTGTATTGTTTTCTTTAACATACTCTATGAATGAACCCTTTTTAGATGCTGCTTTGCTACAATTTGTCCAAACCTGGTACCTGTTAAGCAGCAGGTGAGACCACCTCACTTTCTGGTGATCAGCACCATCTCATGATTTCCTTGTGCTCCCTAGTCTGCACGTCCTTGTGCTATCTAGTCTGCACACATATTGTCACATAGTAATGGTGGAAGCTATGCACATATTTAAATCAGTGGGTCTAATTATCTACTGCCTGGTGTTTTTGAAAAGCACAGTTGTTATAAAAGATACCAACTCATAATTTTGCATTTTGAATGACAAGAGCAATTTATGTCCATTTTTCAAAGAGATTCATGAGAAAAAAAGATTCACGGAGATGAAGAATCAAACCTCGTCTCTGTGGCATTCTTGGGATAGAAATAAACTGGACTTCAAAAGTTTTTAATCTCTTAAGCATGTTTCAATAGACTGGCTAATGATTAATCAAAATACATGCAACAATACCCTACCTAATTAACTTCAAAGCTGGTTGGGTTTTTGTTGGAATTTTTTATATTCAAGTTCAAAAAAGAAAATATTTCTCTTGAATGTCACAAACAGCTTCAGACTTTAACTGGAATTCCATCATATTTTCATTAATTACAAATCTGTAACAAAGAAAAAAATTTTTTTTTTTTTTCAGAAAAAATACAACTAGCTACACAATACAGAGAAATAAGCAGAAATCTCAAAAAATGGGCCAGACTTTCATGCCCCCACTTGAAATCCATTCTAATCTGTATGTAAAGAGGCCAGCCAAAAAGCCAGTGTGGAATGATCACTGTTGCAATGAAGATCATACTAAAGTATTTGTTGTTAATATGTTTTTCCACTACATTGCTACTGTTTAGTCATGAATAGGTGTGTAAGATGCTGACTATTTTTTAGCCCCATCTTTTAATTGCTCTTATAATCATTTTGCAATGATAAAAGGGTCTGCAAGGTTATAGAAAATCAGATCAGATGCAGAGTAAAGGAGACGTAGGCTCCAGTATTTGTCTTCCACTTTCATATCTCAGTGTTTCAGGTGCATGTAAATGTTCTGTCTTGATATGTAGTTGCTATATCCATTACAATATACACTTTAAATAATCTTTTTTTCCGAGGTTTGGAGGTTTTTGTCCGTGCTTACTATAGTTGAATTTGCCAACAGCTGTCATAATACTCAAGGCAGGGAATTCTACTTATGACTTTACAGCCATCTTTTCTTTTGGTGTGTAACTCAGGAGACACAGAAAGAGAAATTACTTAAGTGATTGTTAGTGTCTGAGTTAAAGATATTTTATGGCTTGTATTCTTGTTTTTCCCTTCTGACCCAAATAATGTTACTTCTTTTCATTTTTTTTTTTTTTTCTCTTCTTTTTGCAAAACAGTAATAGAATGACTACAAATGGACGACTGGAGAATGCCCAAGAACTATAGTCTGGTGTTAGGGAACTCTAGAATAGAGTTGAATTCCCTTAGGCAGAGTAGAAAACTTCTTAACCTAGAAGAATACCATAATTATAAAGCTTCATTTTAGTGTTTCTGGGTTTTGTTTGTTTGTTTTTTCCTCTGGGAGGTTTTTAAGGACAGAAAGAGGAATGGAGTGTTACATTTATGTGGTATATTAAGGGTAAAGTTGAAACCCTTATAGCATTTTACAAGAGACCTAGTCTATTAGATGTATTTTGAGAATGCCAAGTAGTTGTTCTGATGATGTGAGCAAAGGGTGGCTTTGATCCTGTCTGGGTCAAGTCCAAGCTAAGTATCAGCTGCTCAGCATCTCAATCCCTTCCATACTGAAGCACAGTAAAGCATGTTCAGAGTGGATTTTATGCACCCAAAGAACTTTGGTACAAAATACTCAGTAACTTTGAGTATATTTTCTTCCACAAACAAGACACCAGTGGAAAAGGAGATTTCTAGATCATAATTTTCATAGAGATAAAACATAGGTACCCACATTCCATTTTTTTTTTCCAGCAGCTAGGAACACACTGGAAGGCAATCTCTTACAACAAAAACCCCACATTATTTAGTGTGGATGGGTAGCTTAGATGCCCAATCCATCTCTTCCTAATGCTGTCCTATCTTGCCGAATGTGACTTATATGACTTATTCTGTTTTACATAAATTATTTTACTTGGTAACTTCAAAAGTAATAAGCAGGAATAAGAAAACTAAACCCAGAGCAGTATCACAACTGATGGTGATTCACAACAGATGTTAATGTCTGTTTTGGAGCTGCATGCAAATCTTTTTCTGAATATCTAGTCTTTATTCTTCTTGGCTAAAGGGATACAGGCTTTTAAGGTTGTTTCAGACAATGTTCTTTTTCATGGTGGCCAAGCAGACTTAGGAGGTTTCACATTTAAGATGCTCAAATCTCCAGAGGTACTTTTACTCCAATTCCAGTTGCCTCAGTGGCTTTACAAGTAATTTATTTAACCTCCAATTCAGTGTAACATTTATGTATTGTCTAATACTTAAACAAACAAACAAACAAACAAACAAAAACAAAGCTGTAGGTGAAGGAATATTTGGATAACATTTACACTTATCCAGTAGACAAGCACATCATGGACATGTGATTATGCTATGTATCTTTATGATCCACCACTGTGTTTTGGGGGATCTGTAGGTTGGCAAACTGGAAGAAGTTTTATTTAGTTTTTTTACTAAGACAAAAAAGAATGTACTAAAGATATATCTTAATAATTATGAAATATATTTGAATTAAAATACTTTGGCTTAAATTTCTTACATTAGCAATTGTTTGAATAACCAAGATTAAACAGCTATTGCTGAATAATATATGGTTTCTTCCAGAAATTACATTTGCTTATGACTTCTCTCAGTTTGCTGAATAGGTATTTACATGTGTGTGTGCATCTTATTTTCATCTGGCTGTCCACCCCTTCCTTCCCTCTGCTTTTGTGAATTCCTAAAGTATGAATGCATCAGAAGTTATTTACTGGCTGTGCATGAAATGGCTACGTGTGAAGAAACAGTAACTACTCTGTTTCTCATAGCTGGGTTCAAGCCAATGCAACTCTTTGTGCTATCATGGATCAAAACTTCTCTATTCTGTGCTACAACGTCTGCAGAAAAACTTGGCATGCACATGGAGCTTCTTTATCATCTATACTGCTGGGAGAGAGGCCTGCTTTCATTTACTGTACATGGCTGCTGAAACTAAACGAGCTGGACCTAGTTTTTGGTCATGTGTATTTTTGTTTGATTGTTTGTTTGTTTGTTTTTAAGAAGAAATGTTCACAACAATAACGTTAAAATAATATTTCTATATCCAAGAATTAGCAGACACAGTTTCTTTGCTTTGTTGTTAGTGCATTTTGAGAGTGGAAAATCGGTCTCTCACCTCTTTAGTCTGCTACTTTTAGCGGGCTTCTGACATTATTTATACTGCATTTGCTAATTCATTCTCATAAAGCTGACAACTCTCAAAATCTTTGTGGGCCCAAACTGTATGAGATGTATACAGCATGTGAAATCTGAATTGTGTCAATTTTATCATATATAAAACATTATTTTTAAAAGCTATGCACAGGTTTTCTGCTACAGCTTCACCTTTACTGAAAAATTATTTTGTAAACAGAGAAAACTCCTTTTTATTCCCTAAAGACATAAGACAGGGACAAATTAATATATGGGATTCTATGATCCTGAGTTGAAATATTAGGAAAATTATGAAATACCTATACTTTATGCTGCATAATGCCTATCTGTACTTTCTTATTGCTGTGTATGATCTTGAACACAGAAGTTTAATTTCATTTACAGTGAAATAATCCTATTAACTCTTTCCTTCTCTTTTCCTGTTGAACTGAATGGCAAAACTCCCACAGGACTTGAACAAGACACATTTCTCAACATGTAAAGTTAATTGCATGGCTAGATACAATTACATGGGTATCACAGAACAAGCAGCATTTACTTAATCCCTTAGTGGTGTTGTCTCCCCTCCTTCTTTCCAGAGGCCATCTAAAAAAAGCATGTTGTAAGCTAGAGAAGAACTGTTCAACTCCTGGCTGTGTGTGGCTTGTGTTTAACTTGGGTAAAAGCTTAGATTGCCTCCAGCGTGTTTAGTTTTTAAAGAATTCTGGAGTAGTTCAGCGTATTTTATAGATTTCACAGAGATAAACTTTCAGCCTGCTCACCCACTTTTATGAAGTCCTCATTATAAAAGCAGGAAAAATGACTATGTACAGAAGGACTGTGTTTTCTGTCAGAAGTTAACTGACTTAATAGGAAAAAGTGCTGCTGAAATAATAATTGAGTTAGAATATTTTTCGTATATAGACCAATTATATATTTATACATTTGAATGGATGTTTTCATTATTATACCATAGAACATTTCAGTGTTACATGCCATAGCGTATTTCCCAGAGACTATTTCTCAGAATACTTTAGAGCAAAAGCAATTCCAACTGAAAACAAAAACAAAACCAACCAACCGAACAAACAAACAAACAAAACAAACAAACCAAACCAAAACAAATAAACAAATAAAAAACCCATCACAATTCCTTTTCTTGTTATTTATTTAGAAGATGAATTCCAAAGCTTATTAGGTAAAGTGGAGTTACAAAAAACACTTGAAAGTACCAAGAAATGAACAGAGAGGATAAAAATTAAGGAAAGCAGAGAAATTTGGAGCAAACAAATGTTAAACTTTGTAGGAATACTTTGCTCCCTTTTGGCAGAAGAAAGTTTCTTCAATAGTTTTACGCTTAAAGCTGAAGTTACATTAAAATAAATGCTAGCTCAGTACATACTCAAAATTAGGGAATTGAATTTAAGTACTTCCTTGAATTATAGGTATTTTTTTCTTTTTTTTTTTTTTTTTTTTTTTTTTTTCCCCAGAAGTTTCTCAGATATTATCATATGAAACATTCCTGGGCAACAGATAGCCGTTACTCCTTTTTCTATTCTTGTGGTGGAAAAAAGGCAAAGAAATTGAAGAATTTGACTATAGCTGGGATTTGGATGATAGCTGATGTGACATGAATCTTTACAATAGATGTTTACTTTCTGATTGAACTACTAGGCAAAAGGTCTTTCCCATTTTAGATATTTTAATTTGAAGAAAAGAAACCCCTTTTGAATGGTTTTAAATTAAGGTGTATGGGTTTATTGGTCATGTTTTCTACACTGCTGGAAAATTAGTGCGCTTTTGCGAGCCTCCTTTGAGTGATTTGGAATCTGTCAATGGTAAGGTTTATCCATCCCAGTTTCATTGCAGTCCTTCTAAATATCCAGCCCACTGTTTCTTCTTGGTAAGTTTGCCATGAATGCATCAGGATTCCCAGCCTTTTCTCTAACCTCTCAGAGGTCTATTTATTTTCCAGTAGGTCCATTACTTTTTGGTTGTAAACTGTGATTCTGGAGGCCATAATACATTTATTAATTCTCCAACACTGTTTATTGCTACTCAGAATTGACCCTTCCAAATTATTTTGAAACTCACAGTGTATTTTCAAGCACAGTGTATTGGATTTTTTCTCTCTTTCACTCATGACCTGCTTCTGTGTGACTCATGCTTTATTTAAATATGCCTTTGGCTTTCAGAGCATCTCAGTGTCTTCCATTGTTGGAAATCAAACTGAGTAATTAGAGCAAAACGTAACCATTCATTTAACTGAAAACTGAGCCAAAAAGGGTGACTGCAAAATGCAGGCTACTTGCTTCTGGGAACAAGCTAGTTTATAGAATAAGGCGCTGGGTTCTTTTATTAAAAAAAAAAAAAAATGTTTTTAGTTGCTTAATAATGGATACAAAATTAGTATGTAGATAGTGTTCTGCCTTTCTAAGCTGTATACATTTTAACTTGGCAATATATGGGGATGAGATTTTGAAAGCTTTTAGTATTGACCTAATCTTGTTATCATTTCAGACACTTCTAGTGGCTGGAAAAGAAGGCATTTCTGTCAGGGCTAAGTGCTGTTGAAAATCTTAACCATCCCCTGTTTGGTCATACTTACCACTTTGTATTATTTTATTAATACAAAGCCTCATATAAACAACTTAACAGAAAGAGCCATGATTTTGGAGTAACAATATTAAACATTTCTTTAGTTCCAACACTGAGTGATATGTGATACTGCAGTTTCAGACAAACCCTTATAGTCCTACAAGTGCTGCATATCCTTTTAAGTTAAAATTATGTATACTGAATGTGGATGAATAAGTTAACATGGCTTTGAGAGGGACAAACAGAAAATAAGTTTGATTGTCACAAATACAGGTTTATTCTGATAATAATTTTTATAACCAGTAACTTTATGATGTTCAATGAAATAAGTAAAAGGTCTAAAACTTTTAAATAATTTAATCAGACCCAGGCCACCACCATTCCCTCATGTATTCTTGCATTGTGCCCTAAAATGTGTACTTTGAATAAGTTCATATAAAAAGTATGTTATGCAATTTGAATTTGACAACGCTTTATCTGGGTAAAAATATAACTACTGTGCTAATTAGAGATTGTCTGAATTTTTCTCTCTTACTTAAATTCCATACCACTTTCAACTGGCCTGTCAGTCTCTGCCTCTTCTAAATGAATGTACTTGAACAACATGAATGACAGGTAACAGTCTTTCATAAAGAGATCACTGGGATTATTACAGAAATTTGGTCAGTGGGGCATCTAGATTAATTTTGTGTATTTTTTTCAACATTTTGAAACATTTTAAAATTATGAACTCCAGAGAGCCTGAAAGTAAGTCTTGGGAGTTCAAGTGTTCAGGGAATACTGAGCACAGCAGCAAGCACAGGGAGCTAGTAAGGCTGGTGAACTGTCTGTGTGTGGTTCTGCCACATTTTCACTGTTCCTGAAAATTGTAAGCAGGATTCTTTATGGAAAAGGTGTTTTTGAAATTAAGTCCATCTGATCTCTTTTTCTTATGCTTCTTGGTACTAAATGCTTGTGTTGTTCAAGCTTTTTTTTTTTTTTTTTTTTTTTTTCAAATTTGTGTCATATTTTGGATACTCTAGTCAAACTCTGAGAGTATCCATGATGCTAGATGCATTAACACAGGTAACATGGCTACTGCTGACAGGTCCAGCATAAGGAAGGCTTGGAAACAGGCTGCTTCAGGTCACACTAATGTGAATAGGATGGAAAAGTCTGAATTGCTGCTTTTGTGTAGAAAAACAGAAGCATGTAGCTTCCAGAAAAAAAAAAAAAAAGTATCTTTAAAGCTGTGGCATTCACTTTTAAAATGTTCCTGCTTGTCTTTAATCCTTTTTTTCTGTGCTGCTTTCTCTTTGTACTTCTCCTTATTCTCTTTTCCCAAAAGGTAACAAGTGTTTTTCTCACCTTTCTTAGACAACTTCAATCCACAGTAGGCTGATTTATATTAGAGTGCTTATACAGTTTTTCAAAGGTGAATAAACTTAGCTTTGGCTTAAATCTGTGTTGTAAAAGTGACCCTGGCAAAGACTGCTGTAGAGCAACTGCAAGCAGAGTTGCTTGTGTGTGTGCCAGGGCAAACTGTCAAGGGGAGAAAGGGAAAGCTGCAGGAAATGAGGAGAAAAGTCTTGGCGTTGCCTAAAATGGAGTTTTCAGATTTGCTCTATGTGACAAATCCTCTTCTAATTTAAATCTGTAATTTATTTATTTATTTATTTATTTATTTATTTATTTATTCTTGTTTGGAAATTGAATATACTAGAAGAGAATAAACTCATAAATATCATCTGGGTAGAAACAATATATATAAATATACATATTCTGGTTAACAGTATCAAGTTGGAAGTCTAGGTAATAAGAATGAAAAGCTAGGATAATTTTATTATCTTATTTTTCTGACTCTTTCAAAAGAATTTGTAAAATTTTCATTAGACAGAAATCAAAACCAAAATTCAGGCCTGTTATGGTGTGAGAATAGGGAAAGAAAAAGTAAGAAGTAGGAGATCAAATATAGTGGGCCCTTCATTAAATTTATGGTTTCCCCTGATGAAACTGGTTGTTCATCTTTCTGTCTTGGAAATAAAAAGGTTCTTCACATTCCACTAATTCCCCAGCTCTGCTTTATGAGCCAGATATTTGTCCTACTATTTTGTCATGTATGCTATGGTGCTGCAAGCAGCACACAAATTACTTGCTAAGGTCAATGACATTGCTAATTTCCTCTTATTTAGGAAACCCATCGGTGACCAGCTTAATTAAGTGCAAGCTGGATTCTACTCCTATGCAAACACTGCTTGTAGATTATAGAAGTATAGCAAGAGAAAAAAGACAAATAATGAGCTAAAATCTGTATGTGCCATTTTACTCTTTGCCTCTGGTAAGAAAGTTCGGTGACACATTTTAGTAAGTACAGATAGAAATATTCAATAGTCATGAAGCACTACTTCAGTGGCCTATTTTTTTTTTTAATATACATTTAATTTTTTGTTTGCTTGATTAGTTTTTTTTTTTTTTTTTTAGACAAGTGTGGCTAATACTGAAGTTTAAACCAAAGAGATTACCCCTGAACTAAATTGTTGCATTTGGGATGACACTCAATTCACTTGCCTTGATCTAAGCCTTCAGGGTGTATTCAAGTATATTATAGGAAGATGAAAGCCATCTGCTAGGCTAAGTTTCATTATTCAAGCCTATATATTAGGACTTCTCCATAGCTGAGTGCCTTCTCTACCAGCTTTTTCTAGATAGGTTTTGCTACCTACTCATAAGTACAGTTTCAATTAATATATATTCTTAATAAACAGGATCTGACAAAGAGCTGTGAAGGAGGGTACTCTATTATGTCTACAGTAGTGGTCACATTCCTTAGTAAGAGCTGAGATGAAAGATAGTCTATGTCTCTATTTGCCTGAGAGCTGTACAAAAGCACTAGTAGGGGGGTGTGCCAGGTTCCCTGCACTCTCTTGTTCAGACAACAGGTGATCACATTTGAAGCCACTTTTCTATTAAAACAAGCTCTGAACAGTTTAATTGCTTTCCTCTGTCCCACTCTAATCAGTTTTGCACTTCTTGTATCATTTTAATGAACTGCAACTTATGGCTGGAGGTTGCAGAGATTTCCATTTCTATGGGCTTTGTGAAAATAAGTAAGGAGAAGTAAACCTGAATAGTGTTTTTCCATCCTACACCAGAGAAGGTTTCAAGAAGAAGTAGTTAGACTACCAGGCAATAGAAAACTCACCCAGATGAGTGAATAAATTGGTTTTGAAGAAAAAATAATTGCAATCAGGCCTTAGAATTTGCCAAATAATGTAACTATAAAATAGTCTTCAGAGATGAGACTTCACAAATCTGCTACTTGTGGAATTGTTAGACCTTATTTCAATCTTCACTCACAGTATTTTTCTGGTTTTGAAATATTCTTGTTTGTCTATACAGTTGTATAATTGGTTACAGCACACATCTCATCTACTTGTGAAAATCAGTAATAATCTTAGTATTTGTGAAAATTAGGCATCAATTTAAGCACTTTTTTTAGCTGTCCCATTTGAAAATATTGTCCACGTAGCTACTTTTAAGAGAAAAGTTTCAATGGTTGGACTGAGTAATATACTAAAACACTTGTAATTGTGTCTAATCTTTGCAGCCTTTACAGTTACTGATTCATTATGATTTATTTCCATGAAACTTTCTAATATTTTCAAGTCATAAAAGGAAACAAAGGTTCCTTTGAATGTTGAAATGGCTTTGTATTCATGCCGGTAGCATTTCTGTTTCTGATTGCCAGTGTATACTATATCAGTATTAAAGTGACCAGGATATATATTTTGGAAAATTGCTACTGTTGCTTCAAATTATTTCTCCTCCATTAATGTAAGCTTATTAATATAATTAAGAGCACTTTGTTCTGGAATCAGTTAATTCTCAGTCTGGTTAAAGTGTTGCAGCTTTACACATAGCAGCATCCTCGTCATAGCTGCAGAGCTGTTATAAGTTAATGTAATTGTTTGTTTGCAAGACCCTTGGTATTGACCCCAGAGACATCAAATTCTAGCCTTAGTAACACTTGTATAAATCAGGAATAGGTCCATTGATTTCAATTACTCAGTATTTATGGTGAGATGAAATTGATAATGTAATTTGCCCTATACACCTTACTTTAACCTTGACACAAACATGCACAGTCCCTATTTACTCAGATGAAGAAGTTAGGGAATTCAAAGATCATATTGGTAAGTGGAGAACAGTGGCATTCTGAAAGGAAAAAGTTAGAAAAAGAAGCTAGATGGTCAGTGTAAATTAGAGAAATCACAATTTCATCTTCCCTCCCACCCCCTAAAAATCTTCTGCTTTTAACTTTCCTCATCTCTTACCAGAAAGAGCTGTATTTACAGTCACTCTTTTGTGTGACTCTGTTGCACTACAGAATACTCATAATTGTGTCTCAGTGAAAAACTATACCAAGTGATGTATCTATGAGTCCAGTTTCTGCTACCTGACATCATGAAAAGAGAGAAGTTGTTAGACCTTTAGTCTCTTAGGAGAGACTGAAAGCTCATCTAAGCCAGAAAGAGTTTATTCTTAAGATATGAAGAGTTGGTTGAAATGCTTCTTCAGGGATATATGCGATGTATAGTGCCTCCAAAGCATTATGTAGTTGTTATTGCTCTATCAATAATGTTATTGGGCATTCCTTCAGACTGAACCTTGAGTGTTCCATCTGTCTAAAACTGAAAGTTTATTTTAAAGTCTACAGTGTTCTCCATAGAAGTGATTTTTGTGCCTCTTGCCTTCAAAATACATTTTATTTTCTGTTCCATAAAGAACAATTCCTTGTGATATAGCTATAATGATGTTTGCTAAAATTTCCTATGGGTGGTAAATATTTTTCCATTTTCTGTGGCTGTCATTAAACTGTATTCTCCGTCCAGAAAATAACATAAGATGATAACATGAAGTACCTATCTGGGTCATCACAATTTAATTGTATAGTAATAGATAAAACAAAACTTAAAAGAAAATTGGTTCCTTTCCTCTGCAGAGACTTGTTTCTCCAGGTTTTGATAAGGATAGGCATCTTTAATCTCTAAAACCAGACACCATGCTGAAACTATATCCCAGAATAAAAATACTTTTGCACAGTAAATACCTTTTGCAAAACTGAGTATTGCAATTGCCTTATTCCTCATGAAAACTTCAGAATGGAAAGTTATTTCCTTCTCCGACATTGAGACCACACTTGCATGCACACACATCCTTCTGATAGGGAGATATTAACTTGTTGAAAGCCTATCACTGACTGATTATTTAATAACCACTAATGCATTTAGCTTTGTAATAATTGTCTTTAAAGTAAAAACAGCATAAGATTTTAAGGATAGAGAGGTGTCAAAAGATACAGGTGTGTATCCAGTAATAATTTCGGTGGTGTATCAACTGCTCAGTTACAGCTCCATCTGCATCAGCAGAAGCCTAGCCTTCAATCCCAAGGTCTCTAAATTTTATGTAGAACATAAGAAACAAGTGGTAAAATCTACATTTAATTCTTAGTTTCAGGCTGAATTACCTGTTTTTATTCAGGTATCATGATATTGAAATAATTCAACTCTTTCTCTGATTTTCATGTGGTCCCGATAAACATTTTTGCTGATATTCATGTTGCAGTTGCTGTTATATGGATGAAGAAGTGCTTCCAGTTTTAGAGCCAGGTATTTAACCTTGAAGAAATACATACTGTATATCCTGATCTTGTGAATTTTGACCTTATAAAAGCATATTAAACTAAGATTAATTAAATATCCACTTTTATATTTGCCCAGTCCCTTAGAACTTTCTGCCTGTCTCAGATTTTACCATCTCTGTATGCCTGTGGTAAGCAAGATACAATGAACAGAATTCCTAACATTTTGCACGGCTTCTTGAATCAGGAGTAGCTGAAAACTCAAAGCAAAAAAATCGGTACAGCACATTGGAGGACATTAGATTGCTTTCTTATGTGGATAATCCTACTAGTAAGATGTTGTTTTCAGGGCTGAAAGAAGATTTAATTACTCTTCCACTTCTAGTTTATAAGTGATATGTTGACAACAATTAGCTCATACCATATACATATACATGTGTACTAACTTCATTATAATTTACTTTGTAAGTTGTACCAACTGAACTTTGTGATGAAATACAAGACTGTCTTATAATGCATTGATTCCATCCTCTATGTGAGGTAACACAGTATCAGAACACTAATGTCAGTCATGACTCCCAATGCAAATCACCAAGAAAATTAATCTGGATGTACTCACTAGACCTCAAAACTAATTGAATTTTAATGGGACATGAAAATGAACATATTAGAATAGAGTAAACTTCTGGCCCACCACTGAACTTGGGAAGTTAAAAAACCCTGAGAGGAAACCAGAGAAATAATACTGGAGGCACGTACAGATATGGAGGAAAAGATTCCTCTTCAGAGTTGCACAGCAAGGTTATAAACTAAGCAATGTTTTCATTATTCATCCACAAGGCCAATGGTTAGAGATAAGTAGCCTTCACACTACTGCTCAATCTGCAGGTACCATTGAAAGAATTTTCCCATGAGTATCTACTAAATATATGAGGAGTATATCTATTGCACATGAAGTCTTGAAGCAATCTACAACCTAGGTATTTTTTTACTGGAGAGTTAAAACATGAGGATGTCAGTGGGGAAGGAATACATTGTTCAAAAAAGTTACACTGTAAGATACCTTTATTTCTCTTTCACAACCATAGAATTTGTCCATTAAGTTTTTCAGCTGCTATGGCAATTAATAGCTTAGCATGATAAGAACCCAGAACAACACTGCTGAGATATTTCCCCCACGGATTTTAATGCCCACCCTCTTCAAACACTTAGTATAAACACATGGAAGGAAGAACTGGTTCATAAACAATGGAAAATAGTGTGTCTCTAATGTATGTAGTCAGGGGCTATGGGATACAGATGCCTCATTGTTTACATTACAGTGTTCTGACACCACAAGTTTGGTATAGGCAAGGAAAATTAATCTTAATTAGACAAATAATAGAAAAATTTACTATATATTTTGCCACCAGATTTAACTGGAAATTATATGAGTCTTTTAAAAGCAAAGTTAGGTAAGCAGACTACAATATTATGTCATCATTTGGTAATTAAATGAAGGGAAAAATATCTGTATAGTTCATATATTTATGAACCCTCTTGGTCTTTTAGCAGTTCTTCCTTGACCTGGACTCCTTTTTTTTTTTTTTTTTGTTCCTCTTTTACTTCTTTATGGGTTTCAATAAAATAGATGTTTTCAACATAAAGTAATGTTCTCACCCAGAATAATTTGGACTATTGGAGACAGAAAATCAGAATGAAGATACCAAAGTAGAAACAAGTTTGCACTTCTACATTATTTCAGTTTATCACGGTTATACTTAAAAGAAATCTTATAATGTTGCTAACAACAGAAGTGTTTATTAGGGACAGTGATTATGGTGATCCATGAAAAGAACTGAAACATTTTGTAAAATGAAGGATTTACACACACAGTGAGTTATTACTATTATACATAACATATTTTGTTCCTATACCTTTAAGATTTTTTTATCCAAACAAACACAGGTATTTTTCTGCTAAAAGATTTTTAAAACTAGCTTTTCATAGAATCATAGAATGTCTTGAGTTGGAAGGGACCCACAAGGATCCTCGAGTCCAACTCCTGTCCCTGCATAGGACAATCCCATAGTTCACACCGTGTGTCTGAGGGCATTGTCCAGTCTCTTCTTGAACACTGTCAGGCTTGGGGCCATGACACCTCCCTGGTGAGCCTGTTCCAGTGTTCCACTATCCTCTGGGTGAATAACCTTTTCCTAATGTCTAGCCTAAACTTCCCCTGGGACATCTTCCTGCCATTCCCTTGGGTTCTGTCATTGGTGACTAAAAAGCAGAGTTTGGCGCCTACCCTTCCACCTCCCCTTGTGAGGAAGCTGTAGAATGTGATGAGGTCTCCTTTTCTCCAGGCTGAACAAACCAAGTTACTTTAGCTGCCCCTCATACGGCTTCCTCTCCAAACCCCTCACTAACTTTGTAGCCCTCTTCTGGACACCCTTCAGTAGCTTAATATCCTGTGTTTTATCCTGTGGCACCCAGACCTGCACACAGTGCTCCAGGTGAGGCCACATCAGTGCAGAGCAGAGAGGGACAATCACCTCCCTCACCTAACTGGCAATGCTGTGCTTAATTTTTGTAATATTAAAGACAGCAAGTTCATACACGTTGCATCTTTACTGAATACGTCTTATGTTAAAGTTGAGTCTTCCCCCTGCTACAAAATAATGAGAAAAAAAATCCATTAGGAACTATTAAACACAAAAGGATACATGTTAACTTCATAAATTTCCAAGGAATTTGTCTGCAGAATATACCAAGGAAGTTTTAATACATGATTTACTTGTTTCGTATTCTCCAAGAAGCTAATTTATTGTCTAATGTAGCATGCTGGAGGCAGGCCAATCTAACTTTTACTATACTTCATTACTAGGGCTGTAATAGCAATGTGAAGAAAATAACGCTTTTTAACAAATACATATGATTTCCAAACAGGAAAAAAAGTAGGTGTAATGTGATTCATGCCCCAGGATATATTTATGATGGTAAGAAAACTGACATTATTTTCCCATGATAAAAAAAAAAAAAAAGCTTAGATGAGAACATAAAGTACCACTTCCTAAGAAAATAATTACTGTAAAGACATAAATTGTTGTAGAGGAATCCATGCAAGACCCATTAATGGAATTAACTCATGTTTGTTCAATGTGCACCTGAAAGGATGAATATGTTTATGTGAACTTGTTATGCAAAGTATTTGCTTTTGAGGAAAGTGTCATTATTAAATCACTAGCTGCAGAGGACTCATGAATCTAGGAAGAATATTTGGTAGCCATTTTTTCTTCTGTGCTGAAATTTGTGAAAGTTTATTACTATTTTCAGACCTTCTTAGGTGATTTACTTCTGTTCTTTTGCAAAGATTCTGATGTACAAGCATCCTGATAAAATAACGCTGTGTGTTTTCTTATGTTTCTTTGTGAGAAGAGGTGAATATGTGTGAACTGATGTGCAGACACTTCTTTTGTGTTCTTTGGTACTACAACCTGACAAACCTAATGAAGACAAATAGTTTCATTCAGCAGCTCTGCATGTGTTGGGATTTTTTTAACTCACTTGTAGCTCTTCATGGTTTTGTTTTGCATTAAGTTGTCTGTGGAAATGCTATGTGAATAGTGTTCATATTCTGCATTCTGTTAGTAAGATTCCCATTTCTTCTTATGCTTTCCTCTTCACATTTTTGGTGGGTTATATAGGAAGTAATTTAACAATTAACACTGCTACTAGCATGAATAAAGCAAAGAAAAAAATAATCTTTGATATCTTCTGGGTTATACACACTGTTCTCTAATTCTTTAATATCCTATTGAATTTGGTTTGGGGTTACATAATGATAACCAGTTTTCAAAGGTTTTTTGCTTTGTTTTCTGAGATGGTGTCATAGTAGGAATCAACGCATAAGTCAGAAAAATGTGGAAGTGGATTTTCTCTCTTTCAAAACATTGAGATACAATAATGATTTCAAGCAACCCTCATAAAGATACATAACTTCCTTCCTAACACCAGTTGTTAACAACCGACTGTTTTATATAATTCTAAAAGGCTCAAGAAAATCTGTAAAGTTATGTGGAAAGATTAGGTTATGTTTTACATTTATTTATTCTCCCTCTCTACTCTGCCCTGGTGAGACCGCATCTGGAATACTGTGTCCAGTTCTGGGCCCCTGAATTCAAGAAGGACAGGGAACTTCTGGAGAGAGTCCAGCGCAGGGCAACAAAGATGATTAAGGGAGTGGAGCATCTCCTGCATGAGAAAAGGCTGAGGGAGCTGGGTCTCTTTAGCTTGGAGGAGACTGAGGGGTGACCTCATTAATGTTTATAAATATGTAAAGGGTGAGTGTCACGAGGATGGAGACAAGCTGTTCTCGGTGACAACCAAGGATAGGACAAGGGGCAATGGGTACAAACTGGAACACAGGAGGTTCCACTTAAATTTGAGAAGAAACTTTTTACAGTGAGAGTGACAGAACACTGGAACAGGCTGCCCAGGAGCGTTGTGGGATCTCCTTCTCTGGGGACATTCAAAACCCACCTGGACGCCTTCCTGTGTAACCTCATCTAGATGTTCCTGCTCTGGCAGGGGGATTGTACTAGATGATCTTTTGAGGTCTCTTCCAATCCCTAACATTCTGTGATTGTGTGATTGTGTGATTGTGTGACTGTGTGATTCTGTGATTCTGTGACTGGACATCAACAGTGTGGGCAGAAGACAGTGGGAGATTAATTACCATTTACAAAACAATTCCCAACTAGAAGTGTAATAAAATTAACATGTAAAGTGATAAACAATGGTAAGAGTCATTAGATCTAACTTAGAAGCTTAAAAGTTGTAGCTGAACCTTAACCAGCCAGCCCAAGGTCTTTTTATAATCAACATATGGAAACAAATAATTATAGGGTGCAGTTCAAATGGTTCTTCTGATACGTTAATCTGAAAACAAGACGAAGAACTACATAAAGGTGCCCTTTTGTCTCCTTTATGTATAACAGAAACACAGAATGACTAGCCTAGGCTTAGAAGTACAACTTTTAGATACCTTAATCAGGCTAAAAAAATCTCATCCAGCTTAATCAGTGGAAAACATATCACTATTTTATTTTTTCACAGTAGAATTTTTTTTCCTGTTTGTCTGTTTTTCTTTTTTAAATATAAACAAGTATGAAAATAATCTTCTCTTAAGAAAACAAGTCTTACTAAGCACTGAATTTTAAAATATCAACTAGGTTGAAGTTAGTGATAAACCAAAAGAACTTCAACATTTAGGACATACACTAAAGTTTCAGATCAGATAGTTTTTATTATTTTCTGTTCAATGACCTGTGAGTCAAATAAGACTGTTAGGCCACTTTGCAAAATGCATTTGATGGAATCTATATGAACATATATATATATATATATATATTCTATAACAATTATAAACAGTTACCATGATCTATGATGTATGTCTCAACAAGGAGACGGAGGAATTAACATGGAAGCAGTTGTGTTGCTGGGAATTACTCTTCCCTCCATCCCCTAGAAGCTTTAACATTTATGTTTGACTTTGTTTAAATTACACGGATCTCAAAATCTCTTTGGATTTTTTAATATGGAGAAAACTGGTCTTAAAAATATCATCACATTTCACTGTGGAAACTGTAGTTTGGCAGTTTCATTTACTTATTCCCCTCCAGGAGTGACATTCTGTGATAGACTGAAGTTTCTGTGCTTATCCTCTTTTTATTTCCTTCATCTTTTACAGTTCACTACTACTGCTTGACTACTACTTGGTCATGCCCTACAACTTCTGTAGCTATTTAATTTTGGAGAAAATCCACTGCCTTCATGGTATGAAGAAAACTTTTATGTGTAAGAAAAAGTCATGTATTAAAGATTTTGGGCTAAAATACTTCTAGGAGTAAATGTTTTGTCCAATCATGGAAGCCTTCAGTTCATCAAATGGTTATGCCAAACTCGTTGAAATGAACAACAGTGACCTGTTATATGAGTAGGAAGGTTCCTTGTGTAAGATGTCAAAATGAAAACTTTCCAAAACCTTAACAGGAATAAAGTATTGGCCTATGCTGCGTTATTCAGTAGTGCGATTCTGAGTAATGCATTAATTTAAAACAGCTCCTATCTGAACTTAGAAGTATACTTCTTATCATGTTTAATGGGTGACAGCACAGATGTAAGAGTTTCCATAGAAAGACTATATGTGATACATTTCCTTTTTTAAAAAAAGGAAAGCTGTTCATATAATTATTTTTTTTTTTGCAGTACAGCTGTATATCAGTTTTGAATTAAGAACTTTAATACACTACTGAGTCATCATTACAGATACTTGGTAGCAAGGTCAAGGACATTACTACAATAATTTTACCTGGAAAAAATATATGATGTTGGCATTTCTCAAAATCACTTAAAATTTTCACCGAAATAATTGGAGTTACTCAAAGATGCCAGATGGAACTTTTCTTATCTATGTTGAATCATGGGCACAAACAAAGAAAGCTATCTAATTTATATCATACGATAAGTTACTAAGCTTTTCCTAGTATTTTCTGTTTTCCTGTAGCTTTGGGAAATGTTCAATTAAGGAAAAACAAAACAAGAATAATACATTTATGGAATATCGAATATCAATGTTCAAAAAGTATATTTCTAAATAATGTATTATTAATTTTAAAAAAGTCAGACTGTAAATCAAAAGCTGATCACACTTCCATCCCTCCTATAATTGCTTTGTCTTTCCTATATCTTCATAGAAACAAACTGGTACAAAATGTAAGATTTTGTCACACAAATAGTTAGTTGGACAGAGAGGCAAAGAAATACGTTTTCCACTAAAAGCAGAAGATCCTAGGTATTAAACACACTTTAATTTAAAAATATATTATGGGTCTGTATATTTGACTTAAATTCTTAGATACCTAGTGTGAAACAGTACCAAAACAATTTGATGTTTTAAAGCTAGTTATTCAAACATAGGCATTCTTTGTTTTAGGAGAATAAATGACAGCTTTGTAAGATTTTCTGGGATGTCTCTACACTGCTTAGCATATTAAGCTTACAGAGATCTAGATCTGGAAAAGATTTTGTCAGTATTTGATTAAAAAAATGTATTTTCTAAACTGTGAATTCATCAAGAGGATTATTAATTGTTCAACAGGAATATGTCTAATCCCAGTGTGGTATTTCAGGGTAAGGGAGTGTTCTCAATTGTTTCTTCTCTGAGAATGGGTTGAAAATGGCTTTTGGTGGCTACTTATAAACCATCTGCTTTAAAGGGAATGAAAAGGAATATAGTCCCCTCTCTTCCACTCAGCTCGCAAATGTAGTTATTAGGACCAAATATATGCTCATATTAAAATGCACGATAACAAGGGTACATTCAGATAGATTCTTGAACCTAATTAGCACTGGGATCATTCAAAACCAACCCAAAAGTTAATAATAATAATAATAATAATAATAATAATAATAATAATAATAATAATAATAATAATAATAATAATAATAATAATAATAATAATAAAATAATCAACCAAAACAAGTTAAAACAAAATAAAGTAAAATAATGTGAAATAAAAATGTAGATAAAATAGATAAATAAAATAATATAAAATAAAATAAAAATAAAATAAAAATACAAGCACCAAAACCCCCCAAAACCCCACAACTACCACAAAGACACAGTTTTTAAAAGCTCCTATAATGTCAAGAAAACATGATGTTGAAAAAAGTGGTAGAAAATTCAGTGTTTTATAGGTATTCTGTGATCTGCCTGAATGACTACTGACTAGTTTTAAATTTCACTGTAGTTTATGATTACTTTTCTACTGAGTAGAGGTGTGGTATTCTTACCGCAGAAGAAAAGAGTCAGATTCAGGCTTTCTAGAGAGGCAAGACCACATTGTCTGAGGCATCATTTTAATTTATGGTGCAGAAGCTCAGCTAGTTTGATATCAATACTTGCTTCTAGAACCACTTGGGAGACCCTCTGGTTCAATGAAGTTTTCATCGGGTGAAGGGACTTTTGTCTGGATATCCATTTGCTTTTCTTGAGTGATATGAAACCATAAATGGTATGGATGAAGGCAGCTGATTTCAATATGCAAGCTTCAAGTTTATGGCCCAAAACAATGTGGCCAGCTGGGAAAATAAGTTGTGGTGATCACCTCTTGACATGAAGTTGATTTTATAAGTGTACATCTTCCACTGTCACAAAAATATGACTACTTCCTACAAGTTTCTTCCTCATGCAATCACACCATTATTTCAATTACATAAAACTTCACTTTTCTAAAAAGGTTGTAATGATTAAACTGAGGATTCCTTTGATTACATGAGACTTCTATTATCTGAATGTTTTTTTTCCTTTAGGACTTCAAAATGTTCCAGTGTATTGTATCATTATATTGCAGTTGCATAAGGGAAATGATAGATGTTATATCTGTCTCCAATGTATGACTCTCTGTAGAGGCCATCTGGTCCTTAAGATTCTGGATGTCAGTCTGATGCTAGTACATTGTGTATTTATATTTGCACATATGTCTCAGTAAAGTCAGGACAGCAGCATATTCTAAAGCCACGTGAGATAGTGTTCACATCTGACCAGTCCATAGGGCTATCATATGCTACTGATAATTCATATTTTAGGAAATTAATCCAAAAATACAAAAGATAAGTAAAACATCTTTTGATAAGTAGCTAACGTTTTCCTCATTTTTGAGAATGGGACAAGGATACTTGTGTCACCTGGACAAATATGGACATTTTATAGTTTCTTATTGAAAGTTGCTCAGACACGCGCTACATGTATTTGAATATGTAAATCTCATCTTTTAGTTAATCCTGATATCCCATCATTACAGAAAGGGTTGTCATATTAATATTTTTATCTATTATATTCTGGAAAATAAACTGCAAATGGAAAATTGGATACATGTCTATCATGCTAAATAGAAGACAACAGTGGATTAATCTAGTTCTGTATGCAAATATAGATGGAAAAACTTCCTGAATATATTAAAGTACAAATTACTGCTTATGTCCATAGCTAGTTTTAAAAACCAAACAAACAAACAAACAAACACACCACAAAAAAAAAAACCCAAACAACAAACTTGTTCTTCCAGTTCTTTCACAGTCCTCTTTTCTAAGATATACCATTAATACATTTCTTTGACTTGTTTTCCTTGAAATTTCTGATTTGATATTTTGCTAATTATACAGGTAAAAATGCCTTTATGACATTCTAAAATATTTTTGAACTTTTGCTTCAGTGCTATCATTCACACTTTGTTAATACATTGTTTATGTTTGGCATGCCTTTACAACCACTGCCAATCTTAATGCTCACCAAGTCAGCCATGAAATGTAATATGTGATTACAAATCTATGATCATACAGTAGTTCATGTTACAAAAAAAGAGATGTTGAGAGATAAAGTTCTGCTTCAGTGACCCCAATCCACACAAACTATTAGCGAAGTAGGTGACTTAGATGATGTATTCATTGGCAGAAGTGATAGGGTTACATGGTGATATCTTATTTCACAGAAACACTAAATTACAGAATGGTTGATGTTGCTGGGGATCTAGAGCAGATTGTATAGGACTATGTCCAGACAGCTTTTGAATGTCTCTAAAGATGGAGGCTTCACTACCTGTGCTACTGCTCATTCACCCTTACATTAAAAAAAGCATTTATTGATGTTCAGACAGAACCTCCTGCATTTCAGTTTGTGCCCATTGTCTCTTGTCTTGTCACTGGACAGCACTGAAAGGTCAGGCTCCATTCTCTTTGCACCCTCAAGTATTTCATAGAATCATAGAATCATTTCACTTGGAAGAGACCCTCAGGATCATCGAGTCCAACCATAACCTAACCTAACTCTAGTACTAAACCATGTCCCTAAGAACCTTGTCTAAATGCCTTTTAAACACCTCCAGGGGTGGTAACTCCACCACTTCCCTGGACAGCCTGTACTAAATGCCTGACAACCCTTTCACAGAATCACAGAATCACAGAATGTTAGGGATTGGAAGGGACCTCGAAAGGTCATCTAGTCCAATCCCCCTGCCAGAGCAGGAACACCTAGATGAGGTTACACAGGAAGGCATCCAGGCAGCTCTTGAATGCCTCCAGAGTAGTCTTCCATGAAGAATTTTTTCCTAATAACCAATATAAACCTCCCCTGGTGCAACTTGGGGCCATTTCCTCTTGTCCTATCACTTGCTACTTGGGAGAAGAGGCCAACATCCTCCATGCTACAACCTCCTTTGAGGTAGTTGTAGACAGCAGTAAGGTCTCCTCTCAGCCTCTTTTTCTCCAGGCTAAACAGCCCCAGCTACCTCAACTGATCCCCACAAGACTTGTGCTCCAGGCCCCTCACCAGCTTTGTTGCCCCTCTCTGCACTCTCTCTACTATTTCAAAGTCCTTCTTATGATGAGGGGCCCAAAACTGAACACAGTATTCAAGGTGAGGCCTCACCAGTGCCGAGTACAGTGGCATCATCACTTCTCTGGTCCTGCTGGTTACACTATTCCTGATACAAACCAGGATGCTGTTGGCCTTTTTGGCCACCTGGGCACACTGCTGGGTCATATTCAGCTGGCTGTCAATCAACACCCCCAGATTCTCCGACAGGCAGCTTTCCAGCCACTCTTCCCCATGCCTGTAGCATTGACAGGGGTTGTTATGACCCAAGTGCAGGACCTGGCACTTGGCTTTGTTAAACCTCATACAACTGGGCTCAGCCTAACTATCCAGCCAGTACAGATCCCTCTGTATGGCCTTCCTATCCTCTATCAGATCAACACTCCCACCCAATTTGGTATGACCTGCAAATTTACTAAGGGTGCACTCAATCCCTTCATCCAGATCATTGATAGAGAGATTAAACAGAACTGGCCCCAATACTGAGCCCTGGCGAACACCACTTTTGACCGGTTGCCAACTGGATTTGTTTCTGTTCACCACAACTCTTTGGGCCTGGCCATCCAGCCAGTTCTTTATCCATCACAGAGTACACCCATCCAGGCCATGAGCTTCTCCAGGAGAATGCTGTGGGATATGGCACCAAAGGTCTTACTGAAGTCTAAGTACACAACATCCACAGCCTTTCCCTTATCTGTTAGGTGGGTCACCTTGTCATAGAAGGTGATCAGGTTGGTCAAACAGTACCTGTCTTTCATAATCCCATATTGACTGGGCATGATCCTATGGTTCTCTTGTATGTGCTACATGATGTCACTCAAGATCATCTGTTCCACGACCTTCCCCGGCACTGAGGTCAGACTGACAGGTCTGTAGTTACCTGGATCCTCCTTACAGCTCTTCATGTAAATGGGCATCATGTTAGTCAACTTCCAGTCAACTAGGACCTCCCCAGTTAGCCAAGATTGCTGATAGATAATGCAGAGTGGCTTAGTGATCACCTCCACCAGCTCCTTTAGAACCCATCTGGCTCCATAGACTTGTGGGTGTTCAAGTGTTATAGCAGGTCCCTAACCATTTCCCCTTGGATTATTGGGGCTTCATTCTGCTCTCCATCCTTGTCTTCTGGCTCAGGGGGCTGGGTACCTGGAGCACAACTGTTTTGACTATTAAAGACTGAGGTGAAGAAGGCATATAGTACCTCAGCCTTTCTGTCATCTTCTATAACTATGTTTCCATTGGTATCCATCAAGGGATGGAGATTCTCCTTAGCCCTCCTCTTCATGCAACTGTATTTACAGAAACATGTATTGTCTTTCACAGCGGTGGCCAGGCTCAGCTCTAGCTGGGTTTTGGCCATTTTATTTTTCTCCCTGCATAACCTCACAGAATTCTTGTATTCCTCTTGTATTCCTCTTAAGTACCCTGCCCCTCCTTCCAAAGGTTATAAATTCTCTTTTTATTCCTAAGTTCCAGCTGCAGCTGTCTATTCAGCCAGGCCTGCCTTCTTCCCCACCATCTCACCTTCTGACACATGGGGACAGCCTGCTCCTGCACCTCTAAGATTAACTTATTGAAGAGAGACCAGCCTTCCTGGACTCCTTTGTCCTCCAGGACTGCATCCCAAGGGAATCTGCCAACTAGCCTTCTGAACAGGTCAAAGTCTGCCCTTTGGAATTCCAAAGTAGCAATTCTGCTGACCACCCTTCTAACTTCTCCAAGGATAGTAAACTCAATCATCAACCATAAAATAGAACAAAATAGTCTTCTACTGGAGGACTGCTTAAGAAATATAATGCAAACTTTCCCCATGCCATTCATTTCCAGACACACTCTTTCTTTTACAAGTTTCTTCTTGAAAATTCTTGGTAACTGTAGTCAAAATTGGCTGATTTTCATAGTTTTCAAGTAAGCATTTAGAAAATCAAAATTTATTTTTCAATGTAGTGAAATAACAAGAATGATATTAACAAAAGCTTAAAAAAAAACCCCAACAAGCAATTAGTGATATTTGTCTAAAACTAGTAACTTGTTTCTTTAAGGGAAATGTTTTCTGGATTGCTTGTTCTTTCTTTGTGCATTTATGTTTCCTGCTCATGTTCTAGGAAGTTGCCAGCAAATAGAAGGGTATAGATGATAAAGGAATTTTAGAATAATAGATATATAGTAAATACCCTGTAGTACATTTTAAAATCTTCAACAGAGTTGTGAGTATCTTTTTTCACTCTATCACAATCCAGAAGCATGAGCATATTCCGTATCTTTTGGACTCCCTCTGTTAGTTTTATACCAAGGAGCTAAACATGACAGATGTAAAACAGAGAAAATGTATCCAAGTCTGTATGAATGCAGTTAAAAATACTCAGGCATCTTTAATTTATGGAATCCCAAGCAGATGGTAGAATATGTTTACTGAACTCTTGTCTTTTTTTCTCTAAAGAACTAGAAGCTTTAAATATCATGGCATGTTTCAGAATTTGGCAGTCAAGACGTGAGTTTTCTGTGGTTTCTTCCTATTTTTTTTAATGTCCTAATAAGATGTTCTTAAATTTGGAGCACTGTTAAGATTTGCAATAGTTACAAATATGACTCAAATTACTGATTTGAGATCTCCACGTGAAAAAATACTTAAAAAAAAATGATATACAAGAGAAACTGTTGACTTACTATTTTCAGTGCCTGTACTGCTATTTGATTTAGGAATTATAATTTAACTCTCTCAGAATTAGGCTGCTTTGAAAGCAGCCTAATTGCTTTTTTTCTCTTGTAATAGGATCATAGTAAGATGATTTCATTATCTTTGCACATAAGGACAATGTGGTGTTTGTCTTAAATATATCTTCCAGACAGACAATCATTCCTCCTTTGCAATAGCAAAAGACTAGAGCATGCCTTGCAGTCACTCGTCATTTGTTTCAGTCACCTATTGAGGATCTTCTTAAAACTTTTTTCTCTCTCTCTTTTTTTTTTTTCTTTCTTTCTTTCAAACAACATGGCTTTAATTTTCCTTCTTTTTTTTTTTTTTTGTTTTGTTATTATTTCTCTGCTTGTGTAAAGACTTGATCAAAGACTTGATCATAATTAAGTTTCAGAAATTAAGTTATGAAAGGAAGAGTAGTAGGAAAAAAACAGAACTACTGTTACCACTTATCAGTCAGTGATATCACATATCGAATACCATGTATGAGATATAGTTTGTACATACCATGTATGAGATGTAGTTTGATGTTCAGAAAACCAAAATATCTAAAATTTTTTATTCTCTCAAGCTTCAACATAATGGAGAATGAACTGTTTGCCTTCTGCATGAGGATGTCAATTTTTTTTCAAAGTGATTAGATACAACATGTGTTAAAGTCTGTGTGTACAATCTATGTGAATCTTTCCGAAAATATCAAATTACAGTCTAGAACTTCTGAATATTTCTTTACATAAGTGCTTGGTTTCCCTTAGAAGCCCAGCTAAACAAGAACAAGGCAGAGAACAAGCAGTGGCTGGGGCAGTGTCCAGGGAGGAAGCAGCAGGCAGTTTCTCAGGTGACCATTCTTCAGGATTATTTCTCTGAAGAATTTCTTGACACTCTGTCTTCAGATGAAAGAGGGAAAATGGATTTTTGGTCACTAAATTTTTATGAGCTTTTTAATGGATTCTGAAGGAACAGGTGAACTACACATAAAACAAAAGCAGAGGGCTGCTGTCTTTATTTACATATCTAAGACTCAAAGTCAAATTCCTGTCCATTTTGCAACTGATGTTTCAAAAATACTGTGGGTATCACAGAATTCAGATTTTTTTTCTTCCTTCTCCAAAGATAGTGTCATGAGAATGAATGATGCAAGAAAGGATTCTCATGCAAGCAACCCTGCTCTCTGTGTGTTCTGAATGATAGCTATAGTAGCAGCCCAGGGATGGCTAAGCTACAAATTTTGAGTAATGAATGTATGTGTATGTGTATGTGCATATGCATGTGTAGGTGTATCCCATTTTATTTTTTAAACAAGGTGGGGAACTGCATGAAAGTTTAATTTGATCTACTTAAACCTGAAGGTTTTGCATTCAGTAAGTATAATCCTAATGAAGAGGAAGAGGAGGGTTAAGTATGCAACACTCGATAGTCCAGTTTGACAGGAAGCAGGTTACAAGAATATGTAGAAGTGCAAATCTGCACATTTAGAATGGAGAGATAATTATCTTAGTATATGCTTTCATATATACATTACTGTGATCTGTTTAAAGGGTTATTTTTTTCTCATACATACTTAACGTTTACATTTTTTTGATTTCACAAATATTTTTATAATAATTTGTTTTATTTATTAATCATATACTATTGATTCTTTAGGAAGTTTTCAGACCTTCTAACTGCCTAAAGTAACATCAAATATGTATAAACATAAATAGTGTTATAAATAATACTTGACATTCTTGACATGTATAATTTAATTTATTCCTTTGAATAATACCCTCTCAAACACTGACATTCTAAGCTTGTGAAAGATTAATGCTGCTCTGTGGATAGTTCTAAATAATGGTTTTGAAGAAAGTGAAAATGTGAACTATATGTATATTTAAAAGGAAATAGTGAAATTGTTCTCTTGGAAAATCTGATTGTAAGTGTGGTATTAATTGTCCCCTTGAATGTTCCATTAAATCTAAGGATGGGAATTCACATATTTCATTTGCAATAAGCACTTGTACTACTCTTCTGAGATTGCTAGTTATAAGTGTTTGAACTGCACACACCATTAAATCTTTATTTTTTTAAATTAACTATTCCAGAAATCCAGTCTTGATTCTCAAAACTGTCTGAACCTGAATGTCAACAATTTGACTAAAAATAAAAGCAGGGAAAAGAAAATTTTCATTGAGAAAAGTATGTTTTCATCTCAGGCCACTTGTGACAAAGACATCTGAAACCTAACTCTTCATTCTCTGTTCCTCCATTTCATCCAGTTACCAAGAGAAGTATACCTTTATATTAAGGCAGTGGTTCTACAAAGGAAAACAAATACTTTAAAGCCTAGAAGGTATCACTCACTGGGTGATTTTAAGATACAAAAATGTTTTGGTTAAACACCCTGTATGTTATTATTTCTGGAGGAATCAAAATGTTCTCCTGTGTTTATAAATTACTTCAGAGCAAGGCTCTGTTTTAACAGAATCAAAGTGGGGAAGTAAGTTGGTCAGGGGAATTTAATGCCTTGTAGCTGGCTTGCATATGCCTTACACAAGGGTTTTGACTAGTACTGCTGGTTTTCCTTTCAAATAAGCTAAAACAATAACAATTTTGTTTAAGAACAGATTACCTTTACAGTTGGATAAGTTATGGATTCTCTTTTTTGCTGTTAAAGACATCAGTCTGTAATTCTGACTTATTTGTTTTAAGCACATAGCTAGTCTACCCTGTAACTGAATAAATTGAGCATTATTATACCAGGATTTACACTATGTTAGAGAAATTGTAATTGGTTGGTTCCTATTTTTTTTTTTTTTTTTTTTTTTCACCTTGACTTTAGCCAGGTTTGTGACACCATTACCCTCAGTTAAACATTATGATCTGGTTGAGTGGAAAACCAGATGGGTGAAAATTGTTCAGATAACTGGGCTCAGAGAACAATGGTTAATGAGTTGGATTGTCTGGAGGCTGGCAACAAGTGGAGGGGCCTGGGTTGGTCTTATTTTACATCTTTATCAGTGACTGGGACAAGGATGTGCAGTGTATTCTCACCAAATTTCTAGATGACACCAATTTGGGAGGAAAATAAATGTCAAAATTAATACTCAGTAAAATCTCCATTAAAATACTGTAACTCACCACACAAACTAAATGACTTAGGAAAGATATATGGGAAATAATATAATTAATTAACCTGAATGTCAGGTTAATTCTCTAATCTATTACAACATACAGCAAAATGATTATTCAGCATGATACAGTATTTGCAAAAAGATTAGCACAGTACAGCTATATCTCACAGGTCATTCTTTGTTTTATTTCATTTAATGAGAAGGTAGGGAAATATCTCTCTAGAACTCAATTTCAAATGATCAAGTTTAGGAAATGTGAATAAGATCTAAATAAAACTGTTTTTCAAATGCTTAATTAACCATCTGAGTATATGACTTGATTTTCTAAGTTGGCAACACTTAGAATTTTACACTGAATTTGCAGAAAAGCTTGCAGATAAGCTTCTAAAAGTGTCTATTTTTTCTCTCTGTGTTTTTACAAATTCAGTAGAAGCTCCCCAAGATTTCTTATTCTGCAAACTAGCTATGTACAGAGAAAATCAGACCAGTCACTTGGGAATAAATATAATATGAACACGATATCTTTAATTCCAATGAGGGATGATAAATGTCTTTCCTTCAACTTCCATTTATTTTGTTATTTAACATGAAATTCATGTCTGTTTTACTCCTTTGTTAGCACAGATGTTGTTTATACAGTCCTTGCTTTAAGAAACATACGAACTTTTGTGAACCAAAACCTGCTTCTGATTGGACTCAGTGCACAATTTTTCAGTGGAGCATTTCAGTATAAGAACTTTTTAAATGGAGGACAAAACCAGAGCAAGGTGTGTTGATATCATAAAATTAGTGATTTTACAGGCTGCTAGGTTTGAAGATTAATCTACTATGCTGTCATAAGTAAGGCAACACAAAGTTAAATGACTTTTTTTTTTTTTTTTTTTGGTACCAAAATATTGCATCTAAAGTTCATTTTGGATATTTTTGGTAAGTTTTATGCATTTAGTTAGGACATAATAAAACTATATTTCTCCACTGTTGTCTGAGTTATGATGCCATAAAACACTCAGGTTTAACTACACATGGAGTTACTAACTTGGGTGCCAGTTCTTGATGAAACTAGATGGCATCATATAATTACCTATAAAATAGTTTTGCCAAGTATGTTATGTCACACTCAAGTACTTATTTCATCATTACGGATGTCGGTGAACTGAAGGAACTTAGAAACTGCATACATTAACATATTTTGAAGGTGCTTGTAAAATTGTCCGTAAAAACACTAAAAGAAGAGTGAGTAAAGGTCAGCACTACAAATAGACTAGCCCAGGCATAATAGAAGAGAAAAAGCTTTCAGTTAATAATTCAGCATTATCTTTTTTTTTTTTTTTTTAATAGAAAAAGTATGTTTCATTTCTACTTTAATTAGGAATGTAACAGTCAATAAAAGGGAGATCATAGTGCAGGAGAGCCAAGCAAAAGTTCCTGTTCTCTTTTTCCTTGTCTTTCCTATATTATTCTTGCTCTCATGTTCCTATTTTCAGCTCAGGCTTGTTCTCTTCTGAAAGGGAATATTGTTGGAAATGTAGATTTTTACAGGATGTTCAAAAAAACTATCCTTGCCGAGGTCATGCTACAAGTCAAGAAAAAAAGCATTAAGTATTTGGGAGGACTCTGAACAAAGTATTATTTAGCTATTCATATATATATAATTTTTTTAAATTATTTTGCTTGTTGTTAAATTTCCTTTCAGTCTTTATTTTCAGTTGCTCTAGATCTTTCTAGACAACTTCTCTTGACTAAATAGTAAGCTGAAAATACTGACAGAACCTCAGAAGATGACAGGTCTTCTCCCCATTTTATGCATGAAGTATAGGACAGAGATATTCAAGCTTGTGGAATGCCACAGAGGTTGCATAGCAACAAATACAAGAAGCATCTAATCTCTGCTAACTGTCAGACTCCCAGGACAGCAGAGGAAGTATTTCAGGGACTGCAACTCCAGACCTTTTAGAATCTTTAACCTTTTCTGTTTAAAAGAAAAAAAAAAAAAAAAATTAAACAGCATTGGATAAGCATACATGGCTTTTCCGGTTCCATCAAGACAAGGAGAGTTGAATAGGAATATTAGTACCACCTTTTGTTAAAAGCTTTTTCTTCTTCCTTGGACTATCAGAGAATAAAGCTAAGTATGTGAGAAAAATATTAAAGGAAAATATACAATATTGTCAATTGACATGACACAGTTAATTTTTGTCAATGACATGCAAACACCATTTTTCTACATTAGCAGATTTTCAGTTGTACAGTGAGGCCAGTAAGAGATGCATGATGCATGGAAAACAAAGAAGGGGTTGGAAGTCAGGAGGATTGGTAGTTAAAGATGACAATGAAAAAAGTTGTGATTGGGCTATACAGCACTGGTCACTTATTGGGTGGTACTTCCTGTTAAGATTTCTAATATTGTCATTTCAGGATTTTCATACTTTAGAAAGTAGAAGCAGGACTTTACAGAGAATTTTCATTTATTTACAAAGAAGGAATGTAAATCCCAATAACATTCCAGACTTATAAATGTTCCTTTAGAAGACAATAAAGCTCTTTAACAACACTAAGCAACAATGCTTCATGACAAATTATTCCCAGATATAAACAAAAACCAAGTATGGTTCCACAGAATAGTAATTAGGACAAACTGGCACATTGTTTAGATTGGAAATCATCATAGGTTAAGATTGCTTTTTTAAGCCTCTAAAGAACTTGAAGTGATAAATTAATTTGTCAATGTGATGCAGACACCTTCTGCATTAAGCTGAGCAAGGATTTTCAGGATCAGAAGTGTGGATTTAAGTGCCTAAAATCCACACACATTCTCTGTGATCCAGAGTCCTTAGTGGTGCTACACAAGTGGTTTAAAAAAAATTTTAAGGTAGTCAATAGCTGTGGGTTTTTCAGTAACTGATCCAAGGTCCCAGAGGCTGAATTTTCAGGAGTACTAAAACTTACTTCCAGTTCCAATGGAGGTCAGCAGTAATGTGCTTTTGAACTTGTATGAATGTACAGAAGTTTACATAGTGCTAAGTAGTGTGAAAAATTAGATTACTCTAAATTCAAACATTGTAATTACTTTCAGATTTGAAGACCATGTGCTTCAGTTCCTCTTCTGTAAACTGTATTACCTAATCTAGCATGCATATCTTTTGGTGAAGTCATGTTTACATTTTTGGTAACTGGATAGTTGCAGAGGAGTTAGTCTATCTGAAGCACAAGCACTTTATTTCAATGGTAAAATTGTCTCTGCGATTTCATGTGCAGGCTTTGCTTTTGTTATTTTCATATTGTTTTATCACAGTATAAAATAAAACACTAATTCTGAATGTTCATGTCTTTGCTTAAAGTAACTGACATGTAATTCAGAAGGTGGTCAATTTGTTATGATCCCTATAAAACAAGGGCTGACACAACCGGGAATGGTATCTCAGTGGTTGAAAATGACCAGTTTTGAACTCCTGCTGAGCAGACACAATTAGGATCCTCACATCCCAAGATGTGAAAATTCATTTCCATGCCTGTAAGCAAAAATAGTGCCAAGTTCTGGAAGTATCCCAAGATGCAAAGATTTCAAGGCATGCTTATACATATAAACAAAGCCTGGTATGCATAACATTAACTGCATGAAAGTAGTCTGCTAAATAGATGGAGTTCAACACCTTAATAATGTTCATGCCCTCAAAATGTTGCTATATGTATTTAAAGAACTATATTAAATATCATACAAAAAAGATAATCAGGAGAGGGACATTCTTCCAAATACATTAGTGTTAACATTCAGAAATTGTTTTGGAGTAAATACTATAATTTCAGAACCTGCTTCCATTTTGGAAAGGAATAAAAATTTGGAAACTCCAGTTTTCACAAAATCCATTGAACAAACTCAAATAACGTTATTAAATAATTGGACTTGTTTAAAAATTTTAAAGTACAGATCGTATTCACCTATGGCATTGAATATAAAACTAGCTATACTATTTTAAATATAAAAATTTTTTGTAAAGTTGAACAACTGATCTTTGTTGAAACAATTTTATTGCTAACAAATTTTACCACATGTCAGAAAATATAAAAGAAAAAGAAAACTCAATTTTATAGCTAAGAACTTCTCATATGTTACAATAGTTTGTCCCAGAAGACCTGCTGTGTATTAGCTTTGCTAATGTCTAAAGACAGGAATCTCTTCAAACTAAAAGAAAATCTGAAAATATGTATGTAGTGGTAAATAAATTCACACCTGGGATCCCATTAAATAAAAGCTAAGACTTATTAATATTTTAATGTCAGTCTTGAAGCCTATTGAATTTTCAATATGAAAGCTGAGTTCACAAAAAATTATCTATAAAAATTAATTTACATACTTGTTTATGGACTTGGATTTTTTAAAGGTTTCCAGTATTACCTTTCCTAATATCAGATAATTTAGCAGCAGTGACCTTTAATATTTGACCCTGGTATCTTTTTTACAAATAGCAGCAGGAAGTGAAAAACAAGAAAAAAATACTTAGTCTGTGCTTTGTGGAACTAAAAGTTTAAACATGTAAGTCTGAAAGAAAAAAAAAATATTCTATTGGTGTAGGTGGGACACTGAGTAACAAAAAATTAATTAAGATCACAACGTTGCATAAAAAGTGATGGAATAAGAACTGAAACTAAAGCTTAAAGAACTATCTGTGATTCCTGTATTACTGAATTCTTCCATTCGTAAATATTTTCTCCTTTGCCTAATGCTCTGTGTTTCTAGTCCTTGCTTCTAGTCATAGTACTTACTTTCTTTTTAGCTTTCTTAACTTGTTTTCATCTTTTTTGTCTTTTATGTCCTTTTCTGTAGTTGCTGAGAATTCTATAATTGCACACACACATGGAGAAGCATATCTTTGGCTTGTAATAAGTATACATATAGTATGTAGTGTATGACTAACTACTCACATTTCCTAGCATTTAATGACTAGAATAATTGTGAAAGTAATACAGTATTTTTGTGCCACCCATTTTAGGTAAAGAGTAATATGTACTTTTTGTTTTCCTTTTAATGTTTTGTCTTAATTTAGATCTCAAATATATGTAAGAAATGTGACTTTTTTTTCTTAGAAAGCCTTAAAATCCTTATAATCTGTTCATTTAAAGTCAAATATGCAATGATTTCAGCAGGGCTATTCAATATGATTAGGATTTGAAGAATCTGAGGTCCATGCTTTTCATACAATACTTATTATGTACTCACACTTGCTGCATATAAATAAATAAGTATGACAGCTTAGTTTATATTATTTCAATATATCTGAGTTTACAAGAGAAAGAGCCTATAATATGAGGGCAATTTCTAAGCATCTATATGCATTTTCAGAACAATTTTACTTTTCAGTTTAAAAAATATACTAGTAAAAATAATATGTAACATGGGATAGCTGCACTCAATTTTCATATACTGTTTTTCAATAAATATTGGAATTAAGTTCCCGATCCTTTGTCTTCAAAGGAAAATGAGAAGAAAAACACTAATTTATTTGCTGTTATGAACTACTAAAATTGAAACTCATTATAGGATTCTAGCTGAAATTACAGAGGCATCTTCCTCAGAATCATTCTTTTTAATTAAGACAAGAGTACAGTACAGATAGATAATAATACTATTGAGTGTGCAGCAACAGCATCCTTCTCTGGTACTTAACTGCTTATTTCTGAAGTGCTCTTTCCCTCTTGTCCCTTACTACATGACATGAGACTTTGTCCTTTGCATGCACCTAGATCTCAAAAGTGGAATCTACACATGGAAACTTATATCTGGAGATATTTTGACCTTTGATATTACAATGCAGATTATTGCTTGGCTGACCAATGCAACTCCTTATTGCTACCAAAATGATCTTTTTCAGAGCTGGGTGCAAGGTCCCTCAATAACTTTTATTTTTCTTAGCAGATATAACAGACAAAGAATGAGATGGGGCCCTTAATCGGCAGAAAGCTCAAAGGAACAGACCTGTTCTCAAATATTGTGTATTACGCAGTGGGGGCTGTAGTTTTAAAAGCATAAGGGCTTATTAAACACATCCTATTTAGGAAAGATACTCTGATAGGAACAGGACAGAAGGACCACTAAAAAGAATTCTCGCATTTTGGACCCTGCTGACTTTTTCACATGACTAAGATTTGTGGCATTTCCATGTTTTTGTAACGCAAAAGTCTGTGATATTTTAAGTTCTGGAACATTTCCTGATTAACCAATTATGAATGGCTAATTACAAATTATTTGGTTAGTATACAATCATGTGGATGATAGAAGCTATTGATGTCACCTCAGAGAGTGTGCCAGTGAGCTGTGAAAAATATTACTGATGCTACCGCTCAGTTTATGCTGGCTGAGCAAAATGTGAGAACACCAAGAATTGGTATGGCACTGCACTTTTGCAATGCAGCTGAACGCCAGCAGATGGAGGGTTTCAGTTATGCTGCTGAATACAGTAATTCCGAAGTCATCAGAACAGCTGATGCCTAACCCTTGCATCACAGCAGTTACACTTCACATTTTAAGCAACCAAATGTTTAAAAGCTTTGAGATGCAAAGAAACTGTGATGCAAATCATGTTATATTTACAAATATTATTTCTATATTATTATTACTAACTGTGATACAGTTCTGTACTAAGTATACTTTCTACTTATTCACAAGATTCAAGCCAGTTTATGTAATCCTGATGCAAACAATCTTGTCTCTTGCAAAAGTGTTTCTTTTAAATTATACCCCATCCTTTCTGGAATGGACTATCTTGTTTGTTTGTCGTATGAGTTTTTTTCAATTCACATCATATTCAGTGTGCTCTATCCATAGCCTTTTGTACTCTTGATTATTTTAACATAGATCTTCTATGTGTCATCTGATAGATAAGATGTATTTAATGTTTAGAGACTAAAATGTGTTTTACCTTAAACACATAGTAAAATAGAGAAATACAGTAAAAGAGTACAATAGGCGAAGTTTAATCTTTGTCTTTCTATTTGTCCTACCAACAACTTAAAAATAATTAATATATCAAAAATGAATCACACTATGAATCCCTCCAGTAACTAGTCTTAGCCACTCAGACATCTCCATCAGCTGGCCCTAGAGGCCCCAGCAGCCCTTACCCTCCCCCTGCTTCCCTAAAGAGATCTCTCAGTGCACAGGATCTGTGCGGAACCTCCTGGCCCTCCTGGTAGCCAACCTCCAGACCTTCTGGTCTGTCCCAGATCCAGCTCCTACCCTACTCAGCTGTTAGTCCTAGTTGATATTCACTGCCCAGCACACACTGATGTATGTTTCCACACACTACCCACGCACTCAGGTCTGTCCAGTGTGTTTCGTACCATAGACAATATTCAAGAAGACACCGGACAATGTCCTCAGACACATAGTGTGAACTGTGGGGTTGTCATATGCAGGGACAGGAGTTGGACTCAATGATCCTTGTGGGTCCCTTCCAACCCAGGACATTCTATGATTCCATAATTCTATGGGCATGTGGATGTCTCATCCCTGGTCCTAACCCCAGTTGCTGCGCTCAGACCCCAAAGACACACATGTATGGAGTATAAAGAGCCTCTCACCCAGGAAGGAGTTAGAGATGAGTTTAATGAGAAGACAGAACAGACTGCACGGACCAGGCACAGGGCACAGCCAGACTAGCATACTGACCACCAATCTGTGGACATGTTACTGGTCCTGTTTATCTTCTTATCTCTCCAGGTTTGCACATTTATTACTCCTCAAACCACCTTGATTCTCCCTTTCCACACCTTTGATTCCACTCCTAAGCATTCAATAACAAGTGTGACACAATCCCAGAATACTTTCCTAGTGTGATGCAGGGCAGGAAGTCAAGTGACTGAGAGAGGTACTGGTGTTTCTGCTCCTTTGTGGGGAGACTAGGCAGTTATCACGTAAGTTAACACTATGCTTAGAAAATCATGTTTGTTTGTTTTTTTTTGGTTGGTTGGTTGTTTTTTTCCCAAGAAGATGCAAAATTTAAAAATGACATTTTGTTCTTAGATGGAACACTGTGAACCCTTCAGAGTTTAGGGCAAGAAATTCTAGAAAGACTGATAACCAATGAGATCATGTTAGCCATAACTCAGAAATGACTTCCCTCTTAGGATTGGGACACACTTCGAAGTGAAATTCAGTTGTTCCTGGAGGGTGTTCAAGACAAGAACAAGTTGGATGAAAAGACAAAAAAAAACCCCAAAATTACAAGACTAACATTTTAATTTTATATTTCTTCTAGATTTTTCAATAACAATTATAATTACAACAAAAGCCCTACACATCACATAAAGTGCTTTATAAAGTTCAGAATGGCAAAACAATAGCACAGAAGCTACATGGTAAACCAATAGAGCTATGTGAGGTAACTGTGTGTTTTCAAACCAGATATTTGATTTAATGAATTATTGTTCAAGTGGAAAGAAATATGGAATGGTATTTTTAAAGAAACATGAATGGAAATTTTCTGTATAGACGTAGTATTATAGTTAAAAAGGAGTCTTGCACAGACAGAGGTCACTGTTGTAAACTTGTGTAAATTATGTTTGTAGAACTACTGAAGAGAGAAAAATGTTCCTCAGAACTAAAAGAAATTGTTCAATACTTTTTATGTTAAAACATGCAAATTATTCTTACATTTTGAAAATGCAGGATTATTCCCATTAGCTACTTAATGTGTACTTTCCATGAACAATTAAAATGGAAATCTAGGTTATTTCCATAATTTATTTGGCTCATAATTAATGAGACACAATCATTATAAGCAAAAACAGTTTTGAGATGAGATCAATGAATTCTAAATGTTCAAAGGTGACCCTGCCACTTGTTTTTTGTTTTTTTTTTTGTTTAGGTAAAAAAAAAAAAAAAAAGAGTCTCTAACCTGGTATAGCGATGTGACATCAGTTTAATATAGAGAAGAAATATAGAAGAAACATACATAAACTGGTAGTTTATTCCATGTTTATCTCAAAAATGATTAACAAGAAAAGATACAGAGATTCAGAGACTTTGATGTAGTCACAATAGGTATGTTCCATTTATTGTTTGCACTGTAAAATTTCAGTATTATTGTGTAGTTGGGAAAGGAAAGAATAAGACATGGAAGGTTGTCCTTAGAGTACTTTGTGATGAAGCTAAATTCTGCCTGTTCAACTGCAGTAGTTCATCCAAAAGGTTTTTATAGGATGCTGTAGATTTAAGAGAAGAAGAGGTTTCTGAAGAAAAAGGCTTTGGTATCCTTTTTAATCTTAAACATGATAGAAATAGAGAAATTAAACCAGGAGAAAAGATCCAGTGGCTGTAATTTCATAATCACATAATGTGGTTATAGGTATTAGCATGCAGAATATGACTCCTTGTATGCCTATGTAATGTAAATGTGGGAATTCTTTTCTTTCCATTGAAACAGCTTATCTTGTATTTTTAGTAAATTCATATGCTAACTATTTTCTTGCATTAACAACTTCTACAGAACATACTGGTTAAATTGAATGTGCTTTTGGAACTTTACAATGTATAATTCTCTTAATATTGAAGAATGAGGCAAAAATAATAATTCCAGAGTATCTTATATGAACTGCCTGACCTATCATTTAATCACTCCATCATTTTATATATTCCATTCTTACTTATCTTTTTTAAAATTGCTTCCTTTCATTCATCCTCACATTGTCTCTGCACGTTTTTTTTTCTGATTGTTCCTGTATTCTTTCTATTTATGAAAGCAGTTGAGCAGTTACCAGCTGTCTTAAACCACTGTAACTTTCTTGGCTTCATTGGATTTATTCCAATACATGCCAGAAGAGGATGTGGTTTAGTACTTCAGGGGAAGAACTTCAGGGGAAGTACTTCAGGGTACATTGATTCAAAATAACAGCATTACATTACATCATTACATCAATTTTGTAGGATCACCGATTTTTTTTTTTTTTTTAATTACTTTTAGACCATTCAACATGATTGAGATTTTATTCAGATAAACAAAAAGATGTGCAGGTTTTTGTTTGATTGCTTTGTTTTATTTTGCTTAGTTTTCCCATTAATTTTATACCAGCTATTTTTCTTTTAGAAGTGTGTTAAATCAAATTGATCTACGTTCCTTTCCACTCATTCCCATTTTCTGAAATGCTTTTTAATGATCCTTACAGATATCCTCATGGCCTTTTCTGTCTCTGAATCTCTGAAATGATTTCATCACTGTAAAATTCTGATACCTCTTGATCTAACCTTAAAAAAAAAAAAAAAAAATTGCAGGTAGGACTTTCCTGTCCTTTGTCTTGAAGAATTGTTATATTTTTTTAATGAGATATTTACAGATGTTTGAAGGGCAATGCACTTTACACATACCATTGGCTAGAGCTGTAGTGCCTTTCCTTCTTTTTTTTTTTTTTTTTTTTTTTTTTTCCTAAATCTAGATCTTCAGGTGACATGATTATCTTAGCTCAAAGTTGAAGTAGCTGTGTCATTCTGTAATCATTTAGGACTGATCTTCATTAATTAATTATATGATGAATGAACTCCATTCTCTAACTTTTTATATAAATGTTTTGCCATAATGAATCAGAAGAAACATTAAGTTAGAGAAAAGTGAAGAGAAAAGTTGCCAGGAATGTAATAATTTCTGAACCCAGTAACAGCTCAGTGTAAATCTGTAAGTGTTCTTTCATCTTTCCTGAGCTCATTAGCTGTAGTAATCTCCTTGATTCTGGGTCACTCATTGAAGTCTAATACTCAGAGGGATGTGATTATATTTACCTGTTTTTAAGACTGAATATTTTTTGACATCTAGTGAGTGATGAGAGGGGTAACAGCAGCTACTGTTTCTGCATTATTCCTTAGGCATTTTGCAAATCTTGTAACTCAGCCAGATGGAATATTCCAGCATGTTTCTCTATAATATCTCAATGTCATCTTCTCCTGTAGCAGGTAATGCAAGCCACAGAAAGGTTGATAGCTTAAGTAGGCAATAAATTCTCATTAACATGGAGTTTACAAGACAGATCAAGAGATGTTTTCTCCAATGATATGTTTTAAAATAAATTACTGTTGGCAATCAATATTTTTTTTAATCTTATCCTAAAACTACTTACCTCTACTTCTTTCATTTTACACAATAATCTGAAGAAAGATTAGTGAAACAATATTTAATAAATTGTAAAAAATTTGGAAAAGGAATTGAAGCAGAAAAAAGCAGTACACAATTTATTGCAATGAAAACTTGAGTAAGCAAAGAATGTATGCAGAAGCTAGAAGCAAATACTAGAAAAAAAAATGAGTAACTGAATGATGTAAATATTTAATGAAACAAAATAAAGTAGCAAAAATAAAAATAAACACAATTACCAAGATGTTAAAATATGGTCCATCATACAATGATACAAATACAGTAATGTTCTCGATTTTCCCCTTAAATGGGCATTTTAGTATTTGGTGTCCTAAGTAAAATTAATTATCAAAGCTAAGGATATATAGAAGCTTTCAATAAGTATTATAATGTTATTTTTCTTGTACATTAGAAAAACTCAAAGACAATATTTGTAGAAAAACACTTATGAAAGGAATACGTTGTAATGGTGGCACAAATTGGATGCTGTGTTATTTCAAAAACCGAGATGTATTTAATTTCAAGTACAGTGCTTAACACTCAAAAGGAAATCTGTTAAGCAGGCTGGATTTACCTGATATTTTTCAAAAATGCAGGTTTAATAATATTGGGGACTTCAATATTAAAAGAAAATAAAATCTATATCTTATACCTTTGTGAAAAACAGATGCTTTAATTGATTTTTAATCGCAAGAAACAAGTTGTTTTGATTTATTCCTGCTTTCAGGAAAAAAAAAATCAATTTATAATTTCATAGAGGCATGAAAAGGTCCCTAAATAGATTATTTCAATTATTCTTACTCTGCATGGGGTTATTAACCCTACAAACTTTTAGGATTAAAGATTAACACAAACAAAATATTAATGAAATCTACGTGCAAAATAGGACAGAATGTCTCATGTTGAGAATGTGCTTCATTGTTTTGCTGAACAGAACCATCTAGGAAGACATTATCCACAATTAATAATTGGTCTTCTTTAACAAAACATTGTAAAGAAGAAAAGAAATAGAGATTTTTATGAAATGTTGATAAGAGAATAAAGTACAAAGAAAGGAAAAAAGTTAAATTTACTTTTTTCCATTCTGAATATAATTTTGAAATATACCACAATGTTATTAAATTATACATTTTGTTAGACAGATGGGTTTGGAGTTTGGTTTTCATGGTTTTATTGTTTTGTTTTGTTTTGTTTTTACAGTTTCTGCTGGAATATCAAGGTGCTGGGGGGTTTTGTGAGCAAATTAACAATTTTTTTTTCTGAAATTGTTTTATGAGCAGAATCCTAAAGTGAAAAAAAAAAGAAATACGATCTAGAGAACGTGTCCCACATTTTCAAAATGAACTCTAAAAACATATTGATTATTCATGTAAATGAACAGTCTGATTCTCATTGGGAGCTGCCTTATTCTCAGCATTTCTGAATACTAGGACACATCCTTGGGTATCTAATCACCTATTTCAAAGCATAGCAAATGAATGGGTTTCGTTTGGTGCTTAATATATTAAGTCTAGTGTCAGTTAAAAATATATATGTAATTAAATCACAATTAAAATTAAGTTATTTCCTCTTCAAGTTCTTATAAGCCTTTTTCAGACAAGTACAAATGCAGGGTACTCTATCATGATTCTTTTCAAAGGTAAGCTCTTGGAGTGATCCCCATGATTTTTTGTTTTGTTTTGTTTTGCGTTGTTTTTGAAGTATTGACAAGTCCTCTCCGAATTTTCTTATTGTATATGTGCTGAGCTTTCAGAAAGCTTTAACAAATTTTTAAGCTTTGAAAGCAGTCATGGAATCCAAACATAGAGGCTTCTTTAAATGGAGATCTGGTATCTTTAAGCTTTCTGATGAGTGCCAAGAGTTACTCTATTAATCAAGCCGAATCATGACAACAATGTTGAGCCTTGATATACCACCTAGCTTTTCTAATATTAACAATTGCACTGTCTTAGTAGCACAAAATTATAGCTTAGCAATCTGATTTTTTTAATGCACTGAGCAGCAGTTACATTCCCTCTCCTCCACATCATTCATATGCAGTTTGCCGCACTAATTCAATGAAATCAACACATCCTTTACATCCAAGAAGTAGAGTGCTATTTTTTAAAAGATGTTAGGTTCACTGTGTATTGATTTCAGGTTATTATATTGTATTAATAACTTAGTCACATCCCTCAAATTACAACAAAGTATTTAAGATAGACAGAAAAAATATAATTGCTTTTTGTTTGAAAATTCTGTAATTTCTATGCAGACTGGGTAATTTTTTCCTACTGTGAGTGGATTCTATTTTTGTTTTGCTGCACTGATAGCATAATCACATATTCCTAATTATAGAGATAGTAAATAAGAGAGAAAAGAATAAACCACTCCTCACTCTTGTAGAAACTTCTATTGGCATGCTAAGCACTAATTAAAATTCATTATTGCATCCCATTTTGCACAGATACAAAAGGTTTGTAACAAAAAGAAGAGGAGATATTTTGTGTGGGAGGGAGGAAGACAGAGAGTTACTGTTAAGATCTTTTTCAGTGAGTATTATTCTTGCACTCTGGCCCTTGTTCGAATGCTTATGGCTGTTCCCTTAAAGCTGTTGCTGTTGCTCACTGCTGTAATGTGATCTGGGGCATTCTGAAAAGAAACCCAGTGCAGAGCATTCATTTCTGCCAACTGTGTAGCTGATACAATTTTCATCATGTTTCTCTTGAAGATCTGGTTAAGCAGTGTGGCTGTTTCTCTTCACTGCCATCCCTTCATCAACTCTACCCTGTGCACATAAAGGTTTGATTTTAGGATTTTAGACTATGTCCTGGGATTGCCTTTCATTTCCCTCTCTTACAGAAGGAGAGAGCACCTGAGCAGCCTACTTACCTTCTGCACCTCTTGAATCTGAGAGGACCTTCTTGTATGGGAGGGAGATGAAAAAGACAGCTTGATGTCATTACCAAAAAGATATGATGGCTTCACTTAGTATTGATGGAAAATGCTGACAGATTTATCCTTGCAATGCTGGCCCATCTTGCATTCCTCTGTGCATACTAAACTGATGTCAGCAATGATGGCAACTCTACGTTGCAGTGTGCAAGCAGGAAATGGAGATGAGATGTCGATTGTGCACTGCTTCAGGAAAGGCAGAGGGGAAAAAAAGCACTGTGAACCTTCCAAGTATAATTACAAACAAATACTGAGGATTCTAAGCAATTACCCAATTTTGCCTGATTTTACTCCTGTCCTTGTCTTGCTTGGGAAAAAAAAACAAACCAAAACAAAATGAGGTGCTAATCTAATAATTGGAAAGAACTAAACTGCAAATGTATTAATATCTTTGGCAGGATTCCTTCAGTTAACATTAGACACCTGTTGTGCAGGTGTCTAAGTTGATCTAGGTATTTAAATCTGTTTTATAGCCAATGGAGACCACATGGAGTCAGTTTATTTGCTGTCTCGTGTACATGACTAAGCACCATTGAATCTATTGTCCAGCACTCCACTGATAATAACCAGAGCCTTGCTGTTAGGGCATTGTAAACACCCACATTTAATAAAATTCTGCTCTTTGTATCTCATTTGTAAGCAGATAAAAGAGGAATAAATGTCAGTACTGGAACATAAGGATGACTTAAACCCCTGGACTGTGTTCAGCAGTCAGAGGATTCTGGTTACACTGACAGAGAAGTCACAGGACATACAGTTAAGGGTGGAAACCAAATCTGCTCTTACAGAAACAAAGTACAGAAATTTGAAAATTTGGCTTTGATCCTAAGTAGCAACTGAAATGAGATTTAAGACACCTTAGAAGCTACGAGCATGAACCTGACTTGCAAGCAACCAACCAATGTCCAGTATTCTGCAAGACACATAAACTGGGATAACACAGAGAAGAAGGACTTAAAATTTAGTTTTGTATACTCCAGTAATTACTGTGAACATCGAGCTATTACATGCGCTGTCATTTTTAGTTAGACCAGAAGGTCATGTTGGCACTAAGAAACCTTAATAAAAATGTATTTGGATATACATTCAGGTACAATTTGATTTAACTTTTTTTTTTTTTTTATGATATGTCAAAATAAAAAATTCTAATTTATATCCAAACATTCCAATCAATTATTGTGACTGCACCAGTCATCACTGAACACAATGTTGCACAAGGTGGTTACATCTCCTCTGAGACTGTCTCTTTGATACAAAGTTGTTTTATTCTGGTGCAGCCTTCCACCATGTTCCACTTTTCTCATATTTTTTTTTTTTTTTTTACCAAAACCCAATCCAGATACCATGCTCTTGCATCGGACTGGGCACAACCACACAGTATACTACACTTTTGTGGTATGATTCTGCTTATCAGCTGGAGGGATAAAACAATTATGTTTCTCTTGTAATCTAGAGACTAAATTTAGGTCTTAAAATATAATCTCCTGGTATCAAACACAGTTGCCCCGTGTGTCCTTAAGGTTTCTACTGGTATTGCGGTTGATGTGTTCAATTCACCTGGGTCTTCCTTGTAACTTCTGTGCAAATATATTCACAACTTTTGAAAGAATTATCTCCGGCTTTTTCTGGAAGGACTTGTATTGCAGTCCTATTTTGGATTCCCCAAATCCCACTTTCTGCAAGGAGTAACTATTTTAATCTCGATACACAACAATACAATGCAACTCTCTGACTTCTAAAACTACTAGAAAAGTCTTCTTTCCTATGAACAAGAACTCCTACGCTTTATGCAGGATGAGACTAAGCATTTCCATATCACAGAGATAGGTGTGGAGTATTAGAAAGAACGTTTTTGTTTCCTAGAGAAGTATTATAGGTATGTACTTTGCCTGCCTTAGTATCTATGTATCAGTCTGCCCTGATGGATTCACACACATGCATGTATACTGAAATAAAAAGCTTTCATAATCCTTCCCATGAAAAAGGCTCTCTCTGTATCAGTCTTTGCTCTGTTATAAACAGATATTTTCAATTACTCCAAAGCAGGGACTCAGTAACCAACACACAACAACATGTCTTTTGTTTAGGCAAAAAGAGATTTAAAAAAAAAGTGAGCTCCTTAATATTTATGCTAAGTGCCAAGAGGATCGAATGCTTATTTATTTAATGCTAAAATAAAAATTGAAGTACACAGTATTTAAAGACTTACAGAGAAGGTACTTCCAACTCCCTCCCCCCCCCAAAAAAAAAAAAAGTTATGTAAAACACTGCTATTATTTAATATTTAACAAAGGGAATATGACTCTTTCAGCCTGAGAAAGACACAAAGGTCTCTCTTCTTCTTCTTCAGAAATGCTTTAATACTCTACTGAGATTCCTTACTACTGAGAATATTTCAATGCAGTAGAATTTGTTTCAAAGTAATAGCTTTCCTGTTAGAGATAATTTGTCATGTCAGAGGGGATGATTATTCATGATAAAGCAGTGGCACTGTTGTCAGCAATTTTTTAGGAATGGGGGATAGTGATTAATTTCAGGAATACTGTCTATTGAGAGCAGATATTAGTACAGCAGAATCGATCAGACACTTGGAGTAACAGTTGCCAAAAAGTGAAACAAGCTAAAAGCAAAGAGCGCATCAAAGATATAAAGTAACAAATTTAATAGAAATTTGTGGGTTTGGTTACTTGATGAGAAGAGGCACAGGTCTCTGCTGACTATAAATGGCTGGGAGAGAGGAACTGAATGTCCAAGGCTGTGCCTTGGGCTATTATATAACAAATGGTCATTAAGTTCCAAGAAATAATTAGCCGCAAATTTTTGTGCTGATAGAAGATGAAACCGAAGATGGAAGACTCAGACCAGACATCTACATTTTTCCCATGCATTAAATGTTTGCATGGGGATAGTAACAGTGTAACAGTATGTAAGAGACATTTGTGAATACTTAATACCTAGCACATTAGCTAATCTGTACAAATTCCAGTCAGTAGATACTGAAGAAAGCAATAGGTCAGATTCCTTTGTCCCATGCAAAGGAAGATGAAGACACCTAGCCAACAATAAAATCTTAGTATTTAAAAGAATAATTTTTTGTAACAGAATGGCATAACTGTTCTCCCAAACAGTTTTATATACCAGGTTAAACTATGTCATCTAAGTCAGAACTGTTTACCTCATATTTTTGCTTCCCATTTCTGTGACTGTGCTGCTGTCTTTTTGATTTTCTTTCTGTCTTCAAATATTTTTATGTATTTCTCTTCTACAGAAATTTTTCAGTCTGACTTTTCATATAACCTTTTTGATTACCTTTGTTCTGCACCCCAAGCTCAGGGGATCCAGCATTTTTGGTTAGAAGATGTTGCTGGAAGGAATGAGAAAAAGGGTAGCTGGTTGGTTCTGGAGAACTAATTTGTTTTCCTTTGATGCTGGGACAGAGTGGTTGGATTTTGCTTGTTTCTCTGTTTGTTATCTTGAAGGGAGGAGGGAAAAGAAGACACCAGTGATATAATTAATTATTTGTTCCTCTTTCCCTTTTCTGCAAATGGTCACAGTGTAGCTCCAGGTTTTAATTAGCCAAGCAGAGAGGAAATTCAGCTTTTCTTGACCATGATTTTTATCTCACTTGCAAACTGACAAAATCAGCTGGGGGGATGAATCAGTTAATGTGCTCTCCCTTGTTTCTCTCTGTGTAATTCACTGCTATAATAAGGACATCTGCCCAGGAAAACTGCTCATCATCTGAAGTTTGAAACCTTGTTATTCACTTAAATTCCCAACATTTTACCATAATATGCTGGATTCCTCCCTGACAGCTTGGGATATAAAATTCATCTGGATGTCTCTACAATGAAATAGGTTTTCTCTGGAAAGGACCAGAATAAATATATAGAGTAATATATCAACAGCTTCAATGGTTCTGGGACCACTTGGACCAAAATAAAATCTGAATTAGTACTTGATTATCTTACTTGGCTCTATAACATTTTAGCATTGTTCTCTCTATTAAAATTCTAAAATATTGTGTCAGTTCAAGAAGCTATCAATGTCATGTACTTCTCCTGTTTAGAGTCATATTATCAACAGTTTTATCACTTTTCCTAGAAAAAATTTCATGACTTTGCAGGGTTTTCCGGTGTATAGAGAAGCAAATCTTCTCTGCTTTTCTTTTTAACTAATTATTATATTTGTTAAACACTACATATTTTAGAGTAAAACCCTCATGTGGTGATGTTTGTTTTTTAAGTACAAATAATTAATAGGAATTAATGCAATATAAACAATCTTGATAATATTAAAGTTATTGTTTTAGTGACATCAATAAACCAGGTCTCATTACAAAATCTTATAAACTAAGATATCTCAGTGACTAACGACATTCTTCTTTTTAACCTATTTTTGATTTTTGCCTCAGTCTATACTACTTCACTTGACTACTGAAATTTGTATTCTGGTTTATATCAAAAAATAGATTTATGACACTTAGAAAGAAATATCTGATAAAGATGTTAATACTTTCACCTACTGGAAATTCAGAAACATACTATGGGAATTCATTCAAAATTAAAAAGTGAGCAGAACTGAAAAGATACAAAAAATTAACTTTGCATTCAGACAGATGAAAGAATTGAGATAAAAAATAGTCTTTTGATTTATAGGTGAGAAGGATTTTTTTGTATAGGAAAAGGCTGCTTCAATCAAAATTACTTTTTTAAAGAAATATTATACTCATAAACTAAAATGGAGAGAAAATTAATTTGTATTTTTTAAAAATATCTACGTTAGTTCTTGAGGAAATCCTGTTACAACATACATGATTTTAAAAAGTTGACATAAAACATTGTTCTTCAAAAGACTTTTATTGACTGAACATTCCGCTTGGTCTGGTTGGTTCTTCATGTCTCAAGGTTTTGATATGTTTTATTTTAGAAAAAACCTGGACACCTCAGGGTATACCTCTTCAGTTTAACAATGCATCATTTAAATCATAAATAAATTTACCACAAACACTGTGTCAATACCTGTTAAAAGTTAAAAATTAAAAAAAAACCCAAAACTGATACTTTTTTTTTTTTTAATCAGTATATTATATGAGATTAACTCACAAAATTGGACTTCAAACAGAAAAATCTGTAGAAATATATTGCTTGAATATCTACCATTGACAGTCTTTAGTCGATAAAATGTTTAAATAGTTCTTTCTTCATTTATAAGAACTGTGTCAGAAGCTGTGCCATAGATTTAAATCTGTCATGATAAGTTCTCCTGACCTCCTGCATTCATTTGACCCTTATATAGACTATGGCTTTTTAATTTTTGAAATGTTGGCATTTTTTTCACTATTATATGATCTAGAAAAAGAAAACCAGAAAACTCACCCTGGTGTGCCATATCGTCACAACTGTGTGTTTGTCTATTTATTTACTTATAAAAGGACATTTTTTTTCTTTACTTTATAGTGAACTTCACTGTATTTTCTCTTTTTAACTTCATTTCCACCTGCCTATCCTAACAAAAGTTATATTTGCTTATATATTTACTGAAGAGGTTGAGATCCTGCATATTTAATTCTATTTTTTTTTTTTTTTCCTATTTAACTAAAAAAAAAAATTGATGCTGTTTGGAGTAGGTGAGACTATTTTTTTTTTTTTTTTTTTTTTTTTTTTTTTTTTCCAACTGCTGCTTTCTTTAATTCTGAAAACATCTTTAATTTTGTTGCCCTCAAGCAGTTTAGGCTGTTGTGGACTGCATGGAGTGCATGTGGTACAACAGTGCAAACTCAATAGTAATGTCATCATAGGATAGCTATTGTCATCAGGTTTTTATAGATGTTTCACTGGGAACAGTAATGTTTCAAAACTGTGAAACTTTAGTTAGACCTTCAGAGTTTTTTACTTCCCAAGTTTATAGCAGATTTTCAAAGGTCTGAATTTCTGTGTGGTCTAAAGCAAGAGGGGATTTGTTTTTCATTTTGCTTTATTTTGTTTTTTAAATTACATCTTTTCTGATGGTAAACTTAATGAGTGAATGAGAAGACTTTTGAGGTTGTTTACATTTGAAGCAATTTAAGCTGCCATAGAAGGTTGTCTGTTAATTTTTGAAAGAAGGAAACAGAACCTAGGAAGACCATCTGCGGTGGTGTACAATAAATATTGAGCCATTCCTGTGTTTCTATTGGCAGAAACTTAAAACAGAGCCATAATTTTGTCCTGATTTTCCAAGCACCGAGTTTTCAAAGTATTTTCTAATCTTGTTGAAGTCACTTCCAATCAGCATCATATGTCTTTGAATTTTTTTTTTTTTTTTTTCCCCTCCTTATCTGAATGCTTATTGGAACTTTTTTCCTCCCTCTTGGTTTTCTTCCCCCTTTTACCTTCCTTTACTTTTTGACTAAATCTATGAGCTTGTAGAAGAATTGTGGAAACTTTTTTCTTTCTCTGCATTTATATACTAATTTCAACAGGTTTCTTAGGTTTGCAATGATGTTTTCTGTCACTTACCTGAAATTGCTGCAAGATTTCAAACTAACAGATGTAATATACTGTAATTGTGTTTTCATTCTTTTCTTCTTCACTAGATTAAGTCTCTGTGTAAATCTCGTTAGAGAGGTGCATATCCCAGATCCTAGATTTTAATGAATCATATATATAATGACAGAGGTTTATTAGGTATGTCACTGGCCTTTACAGAATTCAAGTCAGCATTATATCGACTGTTCTTCTCTTACATTATGATTAACGCGAAAACTGTAATTAAGGTTTTTGGACATCAGAACCGTGTACTAGTAAAAGTGTACTTGTAAATATTTTACCTCTTTTTATTTTTTTAAGAGCTTATTTGGTTATATTCCACTAATGCCAAGTACGAAGTGTCTTGAAACATCTTATTTTATGATTATTTTCCTTATTAGAGAGTTCTGATATTTACCAGTTTCACAGTATTGTTAATTAATTATTTGGCTGTAGACAACTCAATTTACTCTTTATTTTTTTCCAAAATTGACTTTTTCAGGCCCTGTTATCTACTTGTACCCTAGAGACCCAAAGGAAAATATTTTCTCTATCAATATTTAAAATATAATAAGAAATAAATATAATAGTAATGAAGCTTTAGAAGCAATATATTGCATGGATTCAACTAAATTATAAACTACTACAGAAGTTTTAGTCTGACCTGCTGTTGCAGCAGTTGCTGTCTTTCATACAGTTCAAATCAAAAGGGCTGACTACTTACCAGCACATTTTAATGAAAAGAAAATTTTGCTCTATACCTTAGATTATTTGAAAATCAATTAGGAAGTCTATGCAAATTTAGACTTGCTATTTCTAAAAGAAAAGAAATGCTTCAAAATGATATTGGCAGTTCATATTATTCTGGGAATGATCATCTTTGTCATTTTGACTTAAGTGATGGTTCTAAGCTAACTTTAAAAATATCCCAGTTTAATTATGAAAATAACAGTTTATCAGACCATACATTAAAAAAGACAACAAATGAAGCACAGTACTAAACCTTTAGACGTGGTTAGCTTTGCATAAAAGGAAACAGTGAAAAGGAATTGTAAAATAAATATCATTCTTTCAACAATGGATCTCTACAGTGGAATGTCAGTTCGTATCTTTTCTGCAGAGTAAATTTCTCACACAATTAAACACAAAATTTGCATGAAATAATCTTCAGATATGTCTTGGCTATGGTGTTCTCATTAGCACTGCCGGGAAGATTCCTGGATCAATTTCTGGTTGTATGCTGGGTACTTTCCAATTTTCAAGTGGAAGAACTGCAGGAAGAGTAGGTAGAAGAAGAAAAAAGAGTTCAGGGTCAGAGTACTAATGAAAGCACTTTTCACAATTTGTTCTTCTTAAATGAAGAAGTCAAAGTTCAAAATGCTTGCTCTTAAACACAGAGAGAGAAGCAGGGTGGCCAAATGCAATTGTACCAGAAATTCTATTACTTGAAATCCAAATTTTCTTAAAACTCCAAACACCTTTAATAGCTAACCATGATCTCCCCAAACATAAGAAATCTGGTTCTCCTGCAAGTTTGGCAGCACTAGTGTGTGTGAGGTATATTACATATGGCAGGCTTTCAATCCCAGAGAGGATTTTTAATTCATTTTCTGATGATATTCCAAATGTCCTCTCTTGTTTTTATGTCGGGTTCAATTACCTAAATGTTTGTCACATCTGAGAGATTACTCTTCTCCAGCTGTGTGAGCAAGGAGGCAGTTATTTTGAAATAGGTAGTCCCTTCTCTACAATGCATTAGAGATATTAGGTGATGAGTAGGAGAGAAGTATTGAAATATCCTTAGAAGGCAAATAAATTACATACTGGGGATAAAACCTTGAGTGTATTTCAGTTGACTGTTGAAAACAGACTTTCATCTGTGGCAGTGGTAGCAATCCTTTTAAAATGGAATAAGAAGGCTATTTCCTGTCAAAGAATTGTGTACAAACCAAAGTAATTAAGTGCCTAAGGTAAGGGAAAAAAACTGTATTTTCCTGTGAAAGTGATGATCTTCTTCTGTTGAGTGGCTTACAGGGTCGTTGATTTATGCTACATCTTTTCTGAATTTCCTCAAAGACTGGCAACACTGCTGAAGTTACAGCCTTTTTGGTTTTGGTTATCAGAAACGACTCAACATTTTTCTGTCAAAGAACAAGAAAACAAAAAAGAAAAGGGAACAAATATTTATTTCAACATATGTAACAAAAATGCTATGGATGTTTTTGTTAGATGAGATCCAGTTGTTCATTTTGCTACCTTGCAATTTTAAGCCATTTGCTCTTCAGGATGGATTTCATGTGAATATGAGTAGTCCTGCTGTTTTTTAGACCTTATGTTTCTCAAAAGAAGAAACATAGAATCATAGAATGTTTTGGGTTGAAAGGGACCTTAAAGATCATCTAGTTTCAAGACCCCTGCTGTGGACAGGGACACCTTCTACTAAGCCAGGTTAGTCAAAACTCCATCCAACCTGGCCTTGAACACTTCCAGGAATGGGGCATCCACAATTTCTCTGGGCAACCTGTTCCACTGCCTCACAAACCTCATTATGAAGAATTTCTTTCTTATACCTAATTTAAATCTACCCTCTTTCAGTTTAAAGCCATTACCCCTTGCCTTACACTACACGCCCTTGTAAAAAGTCCCTCTCCAGCTTTCTTGTAGGCCTTCTTTAAGTACTGGAAAGCTGCAATAAATTTTTCACAGAGCCTTCTCTTTTCCAGGATTAACCCCAGCCTTCTCAGCCTGTGTTCATAGGAGTGGTGGTCTGGCCATTTGATGATCTTTGAGGTCCTTCTCTGGACACACTCCAAGAGGTCCATGTTTGGGACTGCAGGGCCAGACACAGTACTGCAGGTAGGGTATAATGAGAGCAGAGCAGAGGGGGAGAATCACCTCCCTCGACCTGCTGGACACACTTCTTTTGATGCAACCCAGGGTATGGTTGGTTTTCTAGACTGCAAGCTCACATTGCCAGCTCATATTGAAATTCTCATCAACAGACACACACAAGTCCTTCTCCTCAGGGCTGCTCTCAGTCCATTTCCTGCCAAGCCTGTATTTGTTCTTGGGATTGTCCTAACCCACACACAGGACCTGACAGTGGGCTGTCTTGAACTTCATGAGGTTCGCATAGGTCCACTTTTCAAACCTGTCAAGGTCCATTTGGATAGCATCCCTTTCATCCAGCATGTTGACTGCACCACACAGCTTGGTAACATCAGCAAACTTGCTGGGGTGCATCCTATCCCGCTGTCCATGTGGGACAACAAAGATGTTAAATAGCGCCAGTCCCAATACTGACCTCTGAAGAATACCACTCATCACTGGTCTCTACTTGGACATCGAGCTGTTGACTGCAGCTTTTTGAGTGCGATCATTCAGACAATTCCTTAGGTGTTGAATGGTTCATCCATCAATTGGTCTGTCCTTCAAATCCATGTCTCTCCATTTTGCAGACAGGAATGTCATGTGGGACAGTGTCAAATGCTTTGCACAAGTCCAGGTAAATGACATCAGCTGCTCTTCTCTTCTCACCAATCCTGTAACCCATTGTAGAAGGGTACCAAAATCGTCAGGCATGATTTTCCCTTAGTGAGATCATGTTGGCTGTCACCAATCACCTCCTTATTTTCCATTTGCACTAGTGTATTTTCCAGGAGGATCTGCTTCATGATCTTGCCAAGAAATAAGCTCAATGTTGACATGAGAGTGCAAAATCTTTTGTCCCTCTTCCCTTTTTCACAGCTGAGAGAAGTGGAAGACAATGCTAAAGTATTTCTGAACCTTTTTTTTTTTTTTTGAAAAGGTGGCTGAAACAGAGATAAGAAATTACTCTTTAGATGAAAAAGAGTGCTTTTATAAGGTTCTTCAAATGTAGTGATAATTACTTTACAGTGATAGCTTCTTTTTGGCTGGTATTCTGTACCACTTCCACTGAGCTTTTTATAGTGTTTCCAGCCCATGCTAGCAAATTAATGGAAAAGACATTTTGGCACCTAGTTATAGCTTATGCAAGAGCAAGACAATCTATCTTATCCAATTATTTGCAAAGAAGTATAACTATCTTTTCTCAAATCTTAAAATTATACAAATCATACATGAAGAAAAAGTCTTAAAATAAGCTTCTTTTGAACCATTTACAATGTCTACATATTGGCACAATTTTCAGTAAACTGTGCAGAGAATAAGTGTTAAAATATCTTGTTTGTGAAAGCAAACGCTTTTAAGAAAAAACTGACATTAAATGGTAATTTAGTTAAGAAATCTGAAATTTATTGGAACTCATAAGAGCTGTTTTTCACAGAGGTGCAACAATGGTGTTTTTACATTGTGTGCTTCACAAACACAAGGGTTTTTTTTTTGTTACAAGGCTTTATTATACATGCCAAGGAAATAAGCATTATAAATATATATATAATATTATTGACAAAAACAGAAAGTAAAAAAATAAACCTATGTAGACAGACATAACCACAGCAGAAGTAGTTATTAGTACTTTGGGAACTTAAAAAAAAGAAGAAAATCTCGTAATTAATCTGGGGGTTTTGTTGTTGTGGTTTGTTGGTTTTTTGGGGGGGGAGGGGGCTTGTTTTTTGTTTGTGTCAGGGTTTGTTATTTTTGTTTGTTTGTTTTCAAATGATCAGGTGAAATATTAAATGTAAACTCTGATCAGTTGGTAGAAAATTCATTGTAAAAGCTGCTATTTGATCTGAGATGGAAGTGAAAGGTTTTTTGAAGCAGAAAGTATTGAATTAAGCCGGAACAGAGGTCTACATGAAGACAGATATTTCTGAAACAGCAGCAGCTCTAATGCCTTGTAGCTGGTATGGATCCCTACCCCCCTGTGAAATACTACACAGATGCACCATACTTCTGGTGTGCTGTGGGGCAGGGTTGCTGCTGGCATGTGCACCTTCTGTGTCTAGCACAGGCAGAAAACAAGGCTCCAAAAAAATAAAAAAAAAAAAAAAAAAAAAAAGGAGTTATAATGTTCTGGTAGGAATGGACACCAGTGAGTGCTCTTAGTGTAAAAGTCACCAGTCACAACTGTGATAAAAGCATAATAGAGAAAGAAAGAAGTATTCAAGCTGTTGGACATTTGAAGGAGACGGAGAAAAAGGTGGAGAGTAGCAAGAAACTAAATGCAGTACATTAAAAGAGGCAATTATCTTGCATGTTTTATGCAGAAAAGAGGCTAATTCAGAGATGGAAAAGCATAAATGAAAGCGAACTAAGACATGAAGAAAAAAGTTAAAAAGTAAATTTCAAACATAGTCCAAAATAAAATAAAGTCATTACATCTGATGAAATGTTCCTTTTCTCTATTTTGTAAATGGGCTACAATATCTTCATGAAAAGCATGGAAGAACAAATAAAATGATGGTTTAGAAAGAAAGATTGTGCATGTATTTTCCAAAAATGGGAAGAATTGATAGGAGGGGGAAAAAGCTTCACAAAATAGTGAAGGGTTTGTCACTATGAAGTATATTGCTGTGGCATTCCAATAGCTTCTTTGAAGTGCTAAGAAACACATACAAGAGTATAATATATAACTACAAAATCAAGAGGTTTCACAAACAGGACCATAGGGGAGAATAAAGAAACAACGAGGATAAACACAGAGGCACCATAAAGCCTAAGGTGATGATAATGCAAGTCAACAGAAAGAGAATCCAACACAACAGAAGGGAATTAGGAGAACAATCCTAGTGAAACTGAAGGAAGACTGAGTTACCAGAAAAGATAGAGAAGAAAAGAACCAGCATATGAACAACTCATCTTCCATTTTCTCAGTTTGCTCTTAAAGCAAATAATAGCAAGTATTAAATATGTCTTTAAAATGAAATATACAAGCAACTTAGAGATGTGTGTATTAATCAAGGCAGACACAGCATAATTATTTTACGGTGGTGACTGCTCCTAAAGAATAAGTTAAACAAAGGAGGTTAAACAAAAGGTGTGGAATACTTACAAGGAGTGAGGTGTAGAAATATATTAATGGTATAATTGAATGGTCAGGAGGATCTAAAAAGCAAAAGATAATCTTGTAGTACATTGAGCATGCATAGTTGTGGGACATCCAAGGGCAAGGGGTATGGCTGTGTCCTAAGTATTATAGAATCATAGAGTGTCCTGAGTTGGAAGGGACCCACAAGGATCATCGAGTTCAACTCCTGTCCCTGCATAGGACAACCCCACAGTTCACACCGTGTGTCTGAGGGCATTGTCCGGTCTCTTCTTGAATACTGGCAGGCTTGGGGCCATGACTACCTCCCTGAGGAGCTTGTTCCAGTGCTCCACCACCCTCTGGGTGAAGAATCTTTTCCTAATGTCAAACCTAAACTTCCCCTGCCACATCTTCCTGCCATTCCCTCGGGTTCTGTCATTGGTCACCAAAGAGAAGAAATTGGTGCCTGCCCTTCCTTCTCCCCTCGTGAGCAAGCTCTAGATCACGATAAGGTCTCCCCTCACTCTCCTCCAGGCTAAACAAACCAAGTGACTTTAGCTGCTCCTCATACAGCTTCCTCTCCAAATGCTTCACCAGCTTTGTAGCTCTCTTCTGGACACTCTCCAGTAGCTTAATATCTGTTTTAACCTGTGACGTCCAGAACTGCAGACGGTGCTTCAGGTGAGGCCACACCAGTGCAGAGCAGAGCGGGACAATCACCTACCTGCCTGGCTGGCAATGCTGTGCTTGATGCACCCCAGGACACTGTTGGTCCCCTTGGTTGACAGGGCCACTATTAGCTCATGTTCAACCTGCTGTCAACCACAACTCCCAGTTCTCTTTCCACAGAGCTGTTTTTCAGCATCTCATCCCCTAGTCTGTATGTAAAGCCAGGGTTGCCATCTCCCAGGTGCAAAATCAGGCATTTGCTCTCATTGAACCTCATGTGGTTGGTGATTGCCCAGTTCTCCAATTTGTCCAGATCCCTCTGCAGTACCTCTCTGCTTTTGAGAGTGTCAACAGCTCCTCCCAATTTTGTGTCGTCGGCAAACTTACTTAGTAATCCCTCAAGTCCTGAGGCTAAGTCATTTATGAAGACATTGAAGAGTGCTGGCCCTAAGATGGTTCCCTGTGGAACCCCACTAACGACGGGTTACCAGCCCAACATGACCCCATTTACTAGAACCCTTTGAGCCTGGCCCATCAGCCAATTGCTCACCCACTGCATTGTGTGTTTACCCAGCTATATGCTGGCCATCTTGTCCAGGAGGATACTGTGAGAGACAGTATCAAAGGCTTCACTGAAATCCAGAAAGATCATATCAACAGGGTTCCCTTGGATAACTAGGTTGGTAACCTTGTCTTAGAGCAAAATTAAGTTTGTTAAGCAGGACTTTCCTCTCATGAATCTGTGCTGGCTGGGACCAATGACTGTGTTGTCATTTAGATATGTTTCAATATCTCACAGAACAATCTTCTCCATGATTTTGCCAGGCACAGAAGTGGGGCTGACAGGCCCGTGGTTGTCGGGGTCATCCGTGTTGCCCTTCTTGTAGATTGGGACAATGTTTGCCAGCTTTCAGTCATCTGGGACCTCTCCACATTCCCATGAACATTGCAAAATCGTGGAGAGAGGTCTTGCTATGACATCAGTCAGTTCTTTAAGCACCCTTGGATGAATCCCATCAGGTCCATCAACTTGTAGGGATGTAGCTGGAATAGAAAATCCTGTACAAGTTCCGGATTGATTGGGAGTTTATTGTTCACTCAGTCATGGTTTTCTAACCCAGGATTGTGGGGGCCCCCAAATCTATCTTCAGCGTTGAAGACCAAAGCAAACATTGCTTTGTTAGAAGGCATTTTTTGTTAGAAGGCAATGAAAGTTGAATAAATAGATTAAGTAAGAATAGATGTTACTGATACTTACTGTAATCCCACAAAAAATCAAAGGATGACTGAAATCAGGAAAAGCAGCAATGCTTTATGTTTTCAAGAAATATTTATCCATGTAAAATTGATGAGAATTAAACATTTGAATTTTAGAATCTGGTAGAAAAAAATACAATGGAAACTTTGAATCATGCTAACTATTAAGAGAATATCATCAGTGCTGTTTGTTGTCACACTTACTCCAACAGGTATTTTTCTTTTCTAGTCTAACTTCAAGCTTTTCAAAATTGTTTATCTCATGCTTTGAATCAAACCACCTCTTTAATGAAAAACAGTTTGCAAGTAACTTCTGTTTTGAATGCTAGTTCTGAAATCTAGATGAAAAAAGATCACAGTATATGTTACCAGTTATTTCAGCATGAATTTTGCCTTGTTAAAATAAATGTCTTGTCTTCAGAATTTGATCAGACCAGTCACCTAATGCATGTTTTCTATTTTGAATGTAACCAAGTTGGTCTGACAAGGTGAAGACCATTACAGAATTGAATAACACATGAAAGTAGAGATTAAAATGAATGTTGTATGGATTCTGTTGGTATGTTTTTTATTTTACAAACTAAAAGTGTAAACCTATCAAAATCAAACCTCTTGTTCATTTTTTACCATTCTTGGAATTAAAAATGTGTCTTCTGACACGTGCATAGCTGTGTTACATTCTGCTTGTCTTTGCTGAAAAATATCCAAGTTATATCATCCTGCATCCCATGAATAATTCTCTTTTGTTACAGTTTGGATATTTAGTAAAAGGAGTAAGTGGAACTTCTATATGTCATGGAAATTCATATTTCATACATATGTATGGATAGAACATTTATTGAATCCTGTATGAGGGATTACATTCCTTAATAAGTAGTATATCATCTCACAAGGCTTTTTCTGCCTGTTTTGAGTCTTTTTTTTTTTTTAATATAATTTTATTTTGGTCACCTATTATTTGAGTTTTGTTTGTTTGTTTGTTTGTTTTTACAGCTTGCATTCAATTAACAGAATTGTACACGTCATCAATAGCTATACTGACTTAGATACAGCAACTGTGACACAGGCTCTGAATTATGGAGCTGTATTATGACAACAAGACAAAGTTCACATTGTGCTTTCCACATCTGGTCTGGAGAGATGCATAGAAATTAACCATCTGTGCTATTTAAACTTCAAGTCTATCTTTAAGTTTTTTTCTCTCATTCAATAGAAGTAGGCCTCAGCAAGAGACATCTAGGAAAAATTAAATCGATAAATACATACATGCTTAGCTATTTTAAAAGTTTTATTCCAGTGACTATATTTTTTGGGAAGTGGTAGATTTCTAGGATGAAGAATCTTATGATGAGTAAATAGTTTATTTTTGTAAAGTGACTTGCTCACAAACTATATTCTGAAAGATTTTTAAAGTGCTAAATAAAACAGTTGAGGTTAAATAATGAATAATAACACATAAAGGAGATTTAAAAATAGTTTGAGTATATGAGGGAGATGCAGAAAGACATAAATAAAACAGACTCCTAGCAGTGAATGTTGATAACAAATGAAAGTGCATAAGCACTTTTATGAAAATGAATTCTCTAAGCTAATTTGCAGTAGAAGGTAAAATTTTCAATACATGTCAGATGAGGCAAACAAAGCCCTAATCACTTTCTAAGAGGATCTCCATTCCCTCTCTGTCCTATATGTCTATGATATGCTGATATTTGTAGTAAAAAAGTAATCACATTTCATAAGAGGAATTTTTTCTCATAATTAGAGATAAATATGAAAAAGGATACGTCCTGCTTCTGTTGCCCAGAAAAGTTACTTTACAGTATAGCAATACAGTATGTAAAATCTTAAGAGACTTCCACTTAATACTTCAGAGAAAAGGGTCTCTGCACATTCAAATGTTCAACACAAAGACAAGCTTATGAGTCTGCCATAAAGAAGATGATTTAATTAACTCAAATATATACATATGTGCATAATTAAAGAGACAGTATCTGGTTTGTTTGTTTGTAGTTTGTTATGAAATGTATAACATGTTTCTCTGAAGGCACATGCTGAGCAACTGAGTGCTTTGTGCTTTCTCTCAGTTTATGAAATCCCTCTGCTAGCAGAATGGCCTTGCTCTGAGCACGCTTGGGGAAGATAAGCTTCAGGGGTGCAAAAGGCAAAGAAGAAAAACTGATCTAATATTTAAGGCATAAGAGAAAAGAAAGCCTGCAAAGGGGATGTAGAACAACAGTCAGACTGCGATGCTGATGGAAAGAAAAAAAAAGTATTCTAAGGACCAGGAACAATTAGGAGCTGTTGTAACTGAGCATTAAAACTGAGAACAAGAGTATAGAAAAGGACCTGGCCTGCCAGGTCACAGTGACTTGGGCGAGATCTTTTTAAAATTATCATTGTTTTCTATTTTTTCACAGAAAATGGATTTTCCGTAAAAAGAGAAAATTGTTTATAGTCCAAGAAAATTTGGCTTTTGAATGTAGGGGCTATTTCTGACATTTGGGGATATTAATGTTAAAAAGGATCTATTGGCAGATCTATATTTCAGCTTTGACCCCCTGTACTGATTTGGGATAGGACAGAGTTAATTTTCTTCATAGTAGATCCTATGTTATTTTGTTTTGGATTGCAGACATTCTCTGTTTCTCATGCTGACCCTCCCAGCAAATAAACCTACAAGGGGCAAGCAGCTGGGAGGTGACACAGGTGAGATAGCCAGCCCAAACTGATTAAATGGATATTCTATACCATATGAAGACATCTTCCATGATAAAAGCTCATGGAAAAAAGGTGGAAGGACAGACATTCAGGATTTTGATGTTTGTCTTTCCATGTTACTGTTAGATGCGATGAAGACCTGCTTTCCTGGAAATAGCCACCTGCCTGTCAAAGTAGCCAATGAACTCCTTGATCTGCTTTGCTTATGTGCACAGCTTTTGCTCTACTTAGTCTGTCTTTATATAATCTACACATTTTCTCACTTTTAACCTTTCTGATTCTCTCCTACATCCTGCTGGGGAGTGAGCTGGTGACTGTGTGGAGCTTAGCTGACTACTGGCATTAAACCACAATGCCCATTTAGAGTTAGTCAAAACACGTAAGCTGTTCATCTTAATATTTTAATTAGATACAGAAAAGCTTACTACATTCCTTCTAGTTACACATGCACAATGCAATTATGTACATGAGGTAATAAAATGACATAACACATGGCTATTTCACATTGAGTCTTTAAGTACACAACTTTCATAAACCAGAACTATTGATAGAAAAAGCTTGTTCATCATAAAGAGCCTTTCAACCTCGTCCAGTCCCAAAATCTGAGGAGGAGCAGCAGAAGGTTAACAGATCTAACCTTTATCGGATTGGCACCAAATGAAGACTAATTTACTTTGCTCTGGTTACTTCTCTTCATTTTTTCAAAAAAGGGAATTGAAGCAAATACTTTGCCTCATAGGTGACAAAATATACTCATAAGTGTTGTTTATATATATATATTTATTTGCAAAGATGCTACCATATGTCTTTACATAAACAGTATGGAAAACACATTTGTTAGGTGGGTGGGGTTGTTTTGCATTAAGTGGCCAGAATTTGTATTAAAACATGGGCTTTACCTTTCTAAATGCAGTCCTTGCAAAGAAGTATTTTGACAATTTTTTAGAAATCACAGATTTCAATTATGTATTTTATTGAAGTTTGATATAAAAATGGGTTGCTAACTTTTGTTTCCTTGGATTTTTTTTAGGATTTATTTATACCTGTGGTGGAACTCTAAAAGGACTTAACGGCACTATAGAAAGCCCTGGCTTCCCATATGGATATCCAAATGGTGCAAACTGTACATGGGTTATAATAGCAGAAGAAAGAAACAGAATACAGATTGTCTTTCAGTCTTTTGCTCTAGAAGAAGAATATGATTATTTGTCATTGTATGATGGGCATCCTCATCCTGCAAACTTTAGGACAAGGTAAAGAATAAACATTATTAAAGCATAACTTGCTTGTATCTTAAAAATATCTGAGAAAATAATTAAAGCTAATATTTTAAAAATATAGATTCTTTCTTATATAGACTTCCAAGTACACTTTCCTTAATCATAAATGTCTTTAAATCTATATGGTGTGTTTTAATTCTAGTTAAAGTAATTGGTAAAGTTAATCTAGCCCTCATATAAAATTTATTTAAACAAAATGTAATTAATTAAGAATCATATGAGCATGGATAAATGAATGTAAAGTGAATATGACATTGTAGAGGTCCCAGTTTGCATGATCAAGTAGTGGTGGAACTTTTGGAATGTTTGTAACAGGAGACTTTCAAGAGAGATCAGAAAAAGGTAATGTATTTATGACAGAAAATAGGTAACTTTTTGATAATTGTATATGACCATTCTTCTAACACAAAGGGATAACAAGAGTGAAAAAACTTTGGAAAATCAAGAGTATGATGGGTCACAGAAAATTTTTTATCAGTGTCTATTTCAGAGTTCTGGAAGGTTGCAGCTTGAGGGATACATAATAATTCTGCAATAGCAACAGATAGATTATCCATACATTTACTAGGAATCTTTCTAATAATCTATCCTGACTTCTGTAAGTCAAGTTGTCTTCTACCTAGACTTCTGTAAGGCCTTTGATATGGTCCACACAACATCTTGGTTGCTAAATAGGATAGATACGGTTTTGATGGGTAGACCTTTCAATGGATAATAGGCTGGATGTTCACATCCAAAGAGTTGCAAATGTAGATCAGTAACAACTGATGTCTCTCAGTGATCTGTATTGGGACCAATAGCATTCAATATCTTTGTTAATGACATAGGCAGTGGGATTGAGTGCACCCTCAGCAAGTTTGCCCATGGTGCCAAGCTGAGTGGTGCAGCTGACACCCCTGAGGGGTGTTCAGAGGGATCTGAGTAACATACATTCTTTATACATTGCCTCTGCCACTCCTTCCTCCTCGGGGAAAGTGTTCCTCACACTCTTCCCCTGCTTCAGTGAGGGCTGCCTCCCACAGGAGACAGTCCTCCATGAACTTCTCCAATGTGAGTCCTTCCCATGAACTGCTTCAGTATGAGTTCCTTTCTCTGAGTGCAGTCCTTCAGGGCCAGATTGTTCGAGTGTGCGTTCCCCACAGGGTCACAAATTCTGCCAGAAAATCTTCTCCAGCAGAACCTCCTCTTTCCATGGATCACAGGTACCAGGAGCCTGTTTCAGAATGGGCTCTCCATGGGGACTCCTTTGGGCATCCACCTGCACCCCTGTGGAGTCCGCCATAGACTGCAGGTGGCTATCTGCTCACTGTGGACCTCCATAGGACTGCAGTGGGACAGCCGGCCTCAACATGGGCTGCAGGGAAATCTCTGCCCTAGTGCCTGAAGCATCTTCTTCTGTCCTCCTTTGCCGTCTGCAGGGTTGTTTCTCTCACATATTCTCACTCACCTCTCCACTGCCGTTGATGTTGCCCAGCAGATACGGAGAAACCTATCTCTAATAAAATTGTTTTTCTTTGTACTTCTGTGTTTCCCTTTGTATTTCCTGTTTCATGAGTGTTTGTGTGCTATTTTGATACCAGCTGCAGGAAACAGGGAACCCCTATCTAAAAGATTTGAGGGTTGTTTTTCAAAAGAAAATCCAAGAACATGTAGTTTTCCTCCTTTCTGCCTACTCCTCAAAAGATAAAATTTACATGGAGATTTGATCCCATGTAGGAGCCCAAAAAGTCCCTCACTGTCACTCAAGACTTCTATTGGTGAATCCATTCTAAATTGTAATCTCAAAGAGTATGTGAACAATGTTTTGCACAAGTTCGAATAAAACCATTATTACTGCTAGAAGCTTATGGTTCTTACAGAATTATAGTTTTAATGAACATCAGAGAAAACAGGTGATGGAAGCTAGGAGGATGGAAGGAAGAGGAAAATAATACCTTGCAGAAGCAGAAACCTTTTCTTTGTGTATCTTGTTTAAGCTACCAATAAGTTTTATATATATATTTGTGTGCACATGTGTGTTCACATCTGTCTGTACACATAAAGATACATCTACATATATAGATACATGTGTGCAGGATTATTTTTATATTAAAAAGTCAGTATCTTGAGAGAAAGTCAAGGAAACCTGACATGCTCAAAAGTTTTAGTATTGTGAATTTCGCATGCTACTACATTCTGGTGAGGAAAAGGATAAGGAGTACTGTAGAAAAAAATAGAATAAGTCAGCACTTAAAAAGGAAAAGATGATTAAGCCTCCATATAGGTCTTGAAATAGACTACTTCTGTAAGACTTACAAAACCTTGCCAATGTGTGGGTGCAGTAAAAAAATAGTACACATTTGTTGGAGTCAAAAATTAGGTTTTAAATAAAGAAAGTGTGAAAGTGAAATTATGCAAGCTTTA